>NW_023603184.1:65806811-66158351 GCF_014898055.3 Talpa occidentalis
GTTCAGTTGAACCAGTAGGTGGAGTCCTAAATGGCTTGGGGTCTTCTGTACCAGTTAAAATTGCCAGGAGAGATTAGCAATTGGGTGTTCCCTGGATGTTCCCTGGATGTTCCCTGTTTGTTCAATTAAAGTGCAGACAATCCTGGGTAGACCCATGAGTTGTGAAAGGAAAGGTTTTGATTGAGGAAGGGATGTGACCTGGTTGGAGAGAGAGAGACTGGAGAACTGAGGGCTGGTGGGGGCTGGAGATGCAGGGACAGGAAAGAATGGCAGGTAGTCGAGGAGAGAAGAATAGTAAAGAGACAGGCAGGCGCCACTTTAGAACCATCTTGGGGATTTCCAAAAATACTGCTAGATTAGCAATTAGAATCAATTAAATTAGCATCAAAAGTTGTGGGATCCAGGTAACAGCACTCTTCAAAAACTTGCTGGTGATTCTACTATGCAGTGGTGGGTGAACTACTATTTATTTATTTATTTATTTATTTTGACATCATTGTTCATTTTTGTACATGTTCGATTTCTCCTCTCAGGTGTCCCCGTACTACCACCACCAAGATACCTGTATACCATCACCATAAAGACTCTGCGCTTCCCTCCCGTTTCAATCCTTCTCCCTCCCCTTCCCCTGCTGAATGTCTCCAATTTAGAGTTTAACTGCTAGTTCTGTCTCCCCCTCCATTCCTTGTATGGTTTCCCTATCTTCCTCCTATAAGTAAAACCATCTGATATTTTTCTTTCTCCCTTTCACTTATTTCACTGAGCATGATCCCTTCCAGCCCCATCCACGTTGCTGCAAATGGCGTACGTTTATCTTTTTGAATGCTGAATAATATTCCATGGTGTATATGCACCACATCTTCTTGATCCAGTCATCTATTTTTGGGCATTTGGGTTGTTTCCATATTTTAGCTATTGTAAATAGTGCTGTGATGAACACAGAAGTGCAGGTATCCTTTTGAATTAATGTTTTCATGTCCTTTGGGTAGATTCTCAGGAGAATCTAATTCTCCTAAGGAGAATCTAAATCTCCTTAGACCTTCATTGACCTTTAGAATTAGAATCTAAATTAGAATTAGATTTAGAATCTAATTTTCCTAAGGAGAATCTAAATCTCGTAAGGAGACTCCTAAGGAGAATCTCCTTAGGAGAATCTAATTCTACCCTTTAAGGTTTGTTTACAATTTGCTTGCAAATCAGGTAGCTTCCACAAGGTGGTAGCTGATTTTAATTTCATAAATTGTTTAATTTCCTAAGTTGTTTCTCTTCTGGCAACTGAAAGCATGATTAAGAGCTATGAAAACATGCACTTCCCATTAAAATATATTTCTTCATAAAGATTAAAGCATGAATATTATTGAATTATAATTCCAAATTTGAAATAACAAACTATAATTTAGATAATTTAAAAAAATGCAAACAACTAAATTGAAGCTGAAATTTTAATTCCTCAAATTTTAATTTAATTTAACAAATTTTTCATTATAATTTTTCTTTCTTTCTTTCTTTATTTTATTTGTTTGTTTGTTTTTTGTTTATACAAGCACTGGGTACAGTCAGAAGCGCGGGAGGGTGAGAGAATTCACCAGAGCCAGAGCGGGGAGCAGAGCAGGCAGAAGGACCGAAGTACACTGCTGAGGGGAGCAGCGGGCGGCAGGAGAGGTCTGCGCGCCATGCGGGACCCTCCTCTGGTGGCCGGGGAGCAGCCGTGGATGGAACCAGAGCCGCAGAGGCCGCGGGCATCTTGGTAACCCAGCGCTCAACCACTGTGCCACCGGGGAGGCCCTCATAGTTTTTCACTGCTTACCTTTTTTCTGATTTGTAGGGAGGACTGCTTTGCTCACTGAATGCTAGAATTTATATGGTCAACTCCCATGGAGGACTCTAGCTCTTAGTCTGAGACTTAGAGCTGTTTTGGACTTTAGGACTGAGGTAATAGAAGAAAAGTAACACAGACTTACCCACGCTCAGCCCCTAATGAAACAGGCTAGGACTTCTCTAAAACTGCCAAAAATTTCCCAATAGCAAGGGAAGGGTGAAAGAACTAGTCTTATGATGTAAATGGATGTTTATGATAAGTAGGGAGTGTCATCTCCCGAATCCCAAATACACTTAGGGTTTAAAAATCAGGAGACATCTCAGGATTACTTTCTGAACTGAAGAGGCACAAAGGGCTAATTTGGGGGCACCCCACAGAAACTAAGAAAAACCTCATTGTGAGTAGGGGTTTCCACATGCCTCTGTCTCCTCAGCAAGGAAGGAGGGGCAGGCAATGCTATCAGAGCTTGTTATAATCCCAGGTGTTCTATATGTGTGTGTGTGTGTGTGGAGGGTGTGCAGATAGTCCCACAGAAAGGGGCTTGGGGAGTGGAGGAGCCCAATATAAAAAGATCTCAGGGGAAAGTTCAACCCAGACTTCTTAACCAAGGCTGTACTCAGCTGCCCCTGAGCTCATTTTTCTCCTCTTCTGTCATTGAAGCACGCAGGAGTCACAGGCAAGCAATACTCTACTCTAGCTGCAGCTCTGGGGGAAGGCAGAGAGGTGAAAGAATGAACCCAAACTACAGCAAATAAGCAGAACATGTACAGAAATGTTTACTGAGTCATGAGAAAGTAAAAGAAATGGCACAAGAATGAGTTATACATCCTACACTAAAATCACTACAACTACTGATTGAGAATCAGATGAAAAGAAGAAATCTGTCTGCCAAGAAGCAGATAAAGAGCACTTGGTGGAAGCACATACAACTGGAGGGAAAGTAGCTGCTCAGATGCCTTGTGCTATGGAAGAGCTTATACTAGAAAAACCAAGTGCACAAAGCAAACCATGAGCGCCCTTACCACACTTTGTACTGTTCTTAATAATAATGGCTCTAAAACAATGTAATATTTGGTTAACTATTGTGGATCCTAGAGACCTAAACATTCGACACCATCTTTTCTAGGAAAGAACTTTCTTCCATATGACTCCTCCCTCTTCAAATCCAAACATAGTCTCATAAAATAAACAACAGTTTATAGACTGACTCCAGAATATGTATCAGATCCCACTGGTAACCTTTCTAGAATAAGGGTGTGGCTCCTGTGCCCACTAGGTTAACTTACTCTCATTTATTTTAATCAAATATTATATATAGCCCTTCATTGACCTCTGATGGTTTCTGAAGTGACTTTAGCACTTGAGTTCAGAGATCTGCTGTCTTGAATCAAACTTGTCTCTTTAAACATTCCAAAAACACATTATATGGGTCCTCCATTGGTGGCACAGGGGTTAAAGTCTCAGTATTATCAAGCTATCCCCAGCTACTGCAGCATGAGTTCAATCCCTGGCCAGGGAGGTGACCCACATGGCACAGCAGACCTCTCCTGTCTCCCTGTTGCTCCCCTCAACAGTGTATTTCAGTTAATCCACCTGTTCTGCTCCCCACTTATCTCTGGTGAATCCTCTCACCCCCCACACCTTTGGCCTACACCCCAGTTCTTGTATGCATAAATAAATAGAAAAAATCTCAAAAGAAACAACAAAAATTATTAAAAAAAAAAAAACCCCAACACATTATATAATAGTGATAAAATTATTGAAATAGTGTCTCCATGATCAAATGGTACAAATATCTTGGACCACTGTGGAAACTATTAAATTACATTTTGGTTCAAAAACTATAAATGAAATTACACGAGGTTGAACAAAGATAACACTTTAACAATAAGAAGAAAATTTCTCTTCTCTGTTTCTGAACTCAGAGGGCATTTGTAGAAAGAACAATTATTCAGTCTAGAAATTATCACTAGAAATTATCAAGTCTTGCTCATCTGCACAACAGAGGAAAAAAGACAGTTCAAAAATCATTCTCTTTTGTTTCAAGCTACACATCATGATCTGGTGGCCACACCATCAATCAGCACATCTATTTAGCACCTCCGCTGTAGTAAGACCAGGCTAAACACTGAGAGCCAGGACCTGCGGTCCTGCACAGATAACCTTTGTAAAAGTCTGGGTGCCCTCCTGGCTCTAGGGAGGAAAACCCAAGAGGGTGTGGAGGAGTGGAAAAAAACAGGCTGGAATGAAAATTCCGCCACACGTAATCCATAAACAGGAAAATCCTCTCCCGCAGCACTGAGAGTTGACAGCATAGAGGCCGACCTGGCCTAGCCAGTCCAGACCTGCCCTGTGCTGGGCGCTGCGGTCCTGAGCAGAACTCCCGTCCTCGGTTCTGCAGCGCTCTGTGTGCTCCAGGGCAACCCTGCTTGCTGGGGTGAAGAGCTGGCTAGAGGTTGTCACAGGTTTTCTCCTCCATTCTTCGTGAGAGCTGGACAGATGATGAAGATCACGAAGGAATGTTGGCATAGTGTGTGGCACATAGTCCACACTCACTGGGCCCACCCCCACGCAACCTGTGGTACACATACCTATGGCACTTCCCTGGCTCTTTAAGTTTTGTGGCTCTTCCTTCCAAGCTGCTGTGGATGGGCCTCAGCTTGGAGAAGGCACCTAAAGCTCATGTTAATGTCTGGAAGGGCCTAAGCAACTGGCTTCCACTTGCTACTTAAATTCATTCTTTACTCTGAAGACACGTTAGAACAACCTGAGCGATTTTAAAAGATATGTCTCACTGGGCCCACTGTAGACCAAACCAAATCCAAGGGGCTAGGGACATTAGAGAGTTTAGTAACTCCTGGGGCACTTCTAATGCAGTCAGAGTTAACAATTGATTCTTAAGGGCACTTTTTGAGCTAATTAACCTCTTTCAAAAGGTTGATCTTCTAAGAGTATTCTCCAATCCCTTATTCAAATTCCTGTTGGAGGCCAACCCACTTGTCAGGAGCCCAGGGATGACATCACCTCCCCCCATTGCCAGATGGGGGCACCACTGAGCACAGGTTCTCAAGGCCTCCTCCCCAGGATAGGAACTCACATTAGTGGAATCCCTGGCCTGTCACTGCACTAATTAATCAACATTATCATTAGTCTTCATCACAGTCTTATGAAGAATTGCCCTATGGAGCATAAGAGGAAACTGAGACCCAGAGGGAGGAGGAGCTTGGGAGTTGCTTTCTTCTATCGTTCACCTCAGACTCTGAGTCTGGATGTCCCAACTATTTGCTCAGTTGGAGCATTTCTTACACCCCCAAATCTCCTCAGAGATTGTGCTTGCCTTGATTCACCCTCCTTATGACCCACCGTGGCACCCAGACAACTGGCACCATCGCCCTTCCCCATTCTTGCTGGCTGACAAGTCTCTGTCCTGTGGAATCTCCTGCAGTCTGTAGGGTGCACTTGAGGCCTGGCCTTATCTCCCCTCAGAGGAGCAGCCACTTCCCATGGTGATTACAGTGCAGATTTCCCACAACCATGGTTTTCCAACGAACTCCCCACCCAGCTCAAACAGGCCTTAGCCCTGTAGGAGGCCTTCGGTGGTTCCCAGTCCCACGTGGAATGAAGCCCCACAAAGTAACAAGAATTAGATCACTCATTCCATTGATAATAAAAGGCAAGGAACAAATGCTCTGGATTTCAAAGCTATTCCTCTCTTTAGCCCTGCTATGTAACAACCAAAGCCCCAGTTTCCTCACCTGTAAATTGGAGATCATAAAAGCATTTAATCACTGATCTTCTGTGAGGATTTAATGATGAAACAGAAGTGAAACATTCTATGTGGTACCTAACATGCAGTAGGCATATAATAAATATTACTTGCTGTTATTTGCATCTTGCTTCATTGTCTATAATCCTCTGCTTCACCCCAACAATATTGTCGCTGTTATTTAATGGAACTAAAAAGCTCCTGTTCTCCCCTCTCGGAAGGCTTCACTGGGCCAGTTGTGGAGTTACTTTTGCACCCTGGACCCACATTTTCTTCCCTCCGCTCAGACCTCACAGCACCAGTCTGGGTCTTCTCTCTACAATCCAGGCTGTCACAGGGCTGGTCCTGCAATGCTAATCTGATTTATGACACCCCTGCTGAAAATCCTTAAAGGTTCATGGGTGTCTTCAGGGGGAAGCCTAGGCCATGGAACTCCGTCCTTGGTGACTTAACAGAGGCCACCCCTTCCCCACACTAGCTCACAAACCTTGTAGCCTGTACAGACACTGTCCTTCTCGGAATATCACCCACTTGCCCCCCATGCCATCCCCACCCCACAGTGCACCTACATGGCACAGCACCAAATTCACGGTACCTCAGCTCCAGTGGCCTCCTCCTCTGAGAAGTTTTTCCTCCCCCACCACAACCCCACAGTCTAGCCACTTCTTCCACTTTAATTTTAACAGATGTCGATCACTATCTAAACACGATGTTCTTTACTTAATACATGTCTGCCTCCATCTGCACAGGAGAACCAATATCTAAGTAAGAATAGTAATAACAGCTTGGTTGTATTGCGTGTTTATCATTGCTAGGCACTACTCAAGGCACTTTATCGATAACTCAATCCTCACCACTCAGTGAGCAGCTTCTATGATTATCCCATTTCATAGATGAGGAAACCAAGGCACAGTGACATTATGTAATAGCCCAAAGACCAAGAAATTAGTAAGTCGCTTATTCCCTTAACACAGTGCTTGTGCATACGGGGGTGTCCAGTAAATTTTGTGGGGCTGAAATATTTTAATTGTGGTTGAACTGCCTGAAATTGAACTACCTGGTTGAACTACCTGGGTTTTAGAGGCCAGGCTCTGCTGCACTGGTTAAATCACTTTACTTCTGGGTCATTAGCTTATATTCGAGCGAAGGCCACATGGTCTGGGACTTCAGTGGGTGCCTGGCTGGCACGCATCCCCCTCCAGGTTCTCGGTTAGTTGTTCTGTGAATTCATAGCACACAAATATTTTATGACTGCATTTATTCTTCATAACAATATGAATGAGCAACTGAATAAAAGCCGAATCCCTTGTGAAGCCAGAGGAAGAGTGATTAAATTATAATCATCCTGGATTAATTAATCTATAATATTTGCTCTTTATATGAAAGAAGAAAATCAGCCTTCAACATAAAGGTTATGTACTCCTGAGGTCTGTGTCTTAATAAAGGAAAAGCTTGGGGAAAAAACTTGACAAGCCCCCAAGATACGACATGTTGTAAATGTAGACAGAAGGTTATTACTGATATAAAATATATTCATTGTAATTATCAGCCACAACAAATAATCGGAGTGATGATAATGAATAATTAACATTTTTATATTCCTATAGTAATGTGTCTAATAGATAAGTGCACAACATTGAATTAATTTATTGTGCTATAGTGTTTTTAGTAATGAAAATTGCCTAATCAAAACATCTCTTCCACGGTATTGCCAGATATTGCCAGAAATCACTGATAAGGTTTATTTCTTTGTTTTCTGATCTAATTGTAGTAGAGGTGCTAGAAATATTTTTAAAACCTAAGTAAGGAAATTGAAGGAAGAATAAACTCAAGACCAACTATTGATCTCAGCTCAGGAGGAAATAAATTTAAAGACATCACTTTTGGTCCCTGGAATTAAGGGTTAATAAAGATGTAGGAAGCAATTGTGCCTGCTACGAAGAAAGGCTGTATACAGAGAATCTTGTGAGGCTGGTTCATAAAGTCTTTCATGGGTATCTTTTATTCTAACTGCAGCTTCCTTTCTACAAAACGGGACGGGGGAAGATGGCCTGTGTCACTTTGTCACTATAGAGGTCAGTTACTTTCTCCTCTTTGTCCCCATGGCATTTGCCCACATGTTGGACTAAAATAATCTGCATCTTACTTCGGCCTTCCTTTTCAGGCACAGCAAGGGTCATCTTCTGTTCATCTTTTTCATCTTCAGGGCATCGCCCAATGCCTGGATGCACAGTAAAATCACTGATGAATAAATGAATGGCAAGTCCATCTTCTTCCACTACCACTGGGGGATATAAATGTTAATGGATCTAACTGGTCATAATCTCATCCCTCTGGAATCTATTACCTAAAGTAAGCGTGGTGGCCAGAGATATTGAGCAGCAGGAATATGTGAACAATGCCTGATTCCACTTCTATTAGGGATTCCTATGAAATGTAAGTCAAGAAATAAAGGAAGGGCCTTCCCGGTGGCACAGTAGGTTGAGCTCAGCGCTGTGAAGCTATCCGCAGCCTCTGCAGCACGGGTTCGATTCCCGGCCCACACGGCACGGCCGACCTCTCCTGTCTCACCCGCTGCTCCACTCAGCAATGTCTTCGGTCTGTCTGCCTGTTCTGCTCCCTCCTCTGTCTCTGATGAATTCTCTCACCTCTGACCTGTACCCCAGTTCTTGTATAAATAAATAAACAAATCTTTAAAAAAAAAAGAAATAAAGGAAGCCTCTTTTCTGAGTTTGGAAGGGGATATGACCAAGCAGGGCATCAGTTCAGCTTATGGGAAAAATCAAATGGCCTTCTTCTACTTCTTGTTATTTTTTTTAATGTCCTCTAGAACAGCTCCTTTTCAAATCTAATATGCATATAAATCACCTGCAGTGCTCGTTCAAATACAGATTCTAACCCAATATCCCTGAGATGGGACCAAGATAATTCCTGATGAGTGACCAGGTAATACCAATTCTTCTGTTCAGCAATCACTTTGAGAGCAAAGCTCTGTGACATCTCTTTCTCTTTATGTTTCTCTCTTTCTGTTGAGCTGCTCTTAGATATGTTTATATTTGCATGAGACTTGCCTGATTGAGGAGGGACAATCTGTCGACCTCAGTTTTCCAAGGGTCATTCTTATGAAGCTTTAAAGAAATCAACCTGCTCTCAGAAAGGAGGGACTGGGGTCAAAATAAGGGGGTTGCAATTGTATGGGAAATATAAAAATAAAATAAAATTAAAAAAAAAAGAATATTCTAGCTGTACTTACGGCACCTAAAGAGAAACAAACAGCTCCTCGAGTGCTAAGTTTATGTGCTAAAGAACATCCCTGGTGTGACGGTCTCATTTTCAAATGTAATGGAGTTGCTGGCATGTGGTCTGTGATAACGACAACGTGCCTGCCTGTGGAGATTATATATACATAACCTTTGTATTAGTATATTCACATTACTTTCGCACCCATGACCAGAATTTTGTCCAAAGTGTGAAAGAGATAAAAAGAATGAAAAGAAAAAGAAAGAACCACATTTATCAGTAATGGCCACCATTTTAATAAAAAATTCCTGATTCTGTGCTAAAAGCCTTTTTCCTTGCTGCCGGGACCCCTGGGGCCTGGAGACCTCAAGAATCTCACCAAAGTCGCAGATCTTAGATGTTGCTGGGCTGAGAGTTGAACCCCTGTCTGCATGATGTCAAACATCATAGTTTGGACAATTGCAGTCACTGTCCCAGACCAGCTCCTCAGTCACACATGATCAGAGGTGCTATGAAGTGTACGACATGACAGAGGTACAGTCTATAAGGACTTGCACTTTGGTAGATGAGGTAAAGCACACTCGTGACAAGAGACATCACCACGGCTGTGTGACTTCACCCCCGTGAAGGGAAGGTCCTACCTCAGATAACACAGAGAAAGGCACACCGGGTTGCTGGCCCTGGCTGTGTGAAGATAATGAAGAGTGAATTAGCTCCAGGAACTAAAGTGATCATTATTTTTTTTAAATATTTATTTATTTATGCATACAAGAGCTGGGGTGAAGGCCAGAGATGCGGGGTGTTGAGAGGCTTCACCAGAGACAGAGTGGGAAACAGAACAGGCAGATCTACTGAAATACACTGCTGAGGGGAGCAGTAGGTGAGATAGGAGAGGTCTGCTGCCCCATGTAGGTCACCTCCCTGGACAGGGATCGAACTCATGCTGCAGTGGCTACGGACAGCTTTATCATGCTGCGTCTTACCTCCTTGCGCCACTAGAGAGGCCCTAAAGTGATAATTGGATTTCAATAAGAATGGTGCCAGAAAGAGTCTGAACAAAGATGGTGAGAATAAGACTTCACAGGAGCAGTGAATGGAGTGTAGGGCCAGCCGAGTAGATTCTGTGTCCCTAAGCAATGTGACTCCTATCTCTGGCTCTGCCTAGTCTCACGCACAGAATGGAATCAAAACATGAGCTCCCCATCTCCTTAAACCTAACCCCCAGATTGGCAGTAAACACCTCCCTGATAAAGCTTTGCTCAAGTGATTCCCAAGCAACTGCCTGCACAGATCTGATTCTGGCCTCTGGCTTCACCAGTCAGGGAGACTCCATAGGCCTGCAGCCTCTGAAGGGGGGACAAAAATCCTTCCTCTTGCTATTCCCAGCCTCAGTGAATGGCTGTCACAGAGCGGGGCTCAGTGCTGACAGGAGAAATGGACTGAAGTAACCTCAGGGCGGGAAGAGAAATGAGGAGGCTTTGCTCTGAATGGTGAAAACAAATGGACTCTTTGCAAACAGAGGAGGAAATTTGGCAATATTTTCCTGCAGAGTAGATCCATCTCGTGTGTGTAAGTTGTGGGTCTTTTGGCCACAATCAGAAGTGAGCGATACCAAAAATGGCTGGATCTGATATCTCCCTGCTGCCATGCCAGGAACTGAGCCAGGGCCTCCAGGTGGACTTGGTGAGGCAGGAATGGCCCGGCTTAATGAAGAACACATGCTTTTCTCTGTGCCTACCCCCAAGGCAGCCCCAACCCTCCTCTCAGCCTCCATGAGGACTCCTAATAGAATCTCTTTAATTCCTGTTTTCAGATTTCTTGAGGGGTCCAAAGAAATTTGAAAAGAAGAACCTCTGTGTTTAGCCACTATTGATTTATTTTGGTTCCGGATGGCAGATTTTTATATGAAAACAAAGAACAAAGTAACTCTCTAGGGCTGGCCTGAGCTGATTACATTAGAACCTGTTCCACCTTGTGGAATTGGGGAGGGCCTGATTTCCATCTGAGTAGAAGCCTGAAACAAAGAAAGATGCATCCGCACCAACAGAGGAAAAAGAAAACTTAAACAAATACCTGGATGTTTGGGGAGTGAAATTCTGCCAATCACAGAAGGAATGAGGCAAGCTAGTGATTTGACATCTTTCAGTCAAAATCCCAAATCCGATTGAATGTATTACTCATTGATCTTCTGGATTTTACCAGAACAGACACACAGTTCCAAGAAACATCAGTTAGGAATTATACTTGGTTACAAGTGACTAGAACCTGAGCAAGAATGTTGTATACAATTTAAGCACAAACAAGGCATGTGGAGGTAGTCCATCCAGGAATGTTAAAAGCCTCCATGAAACCATTAGAGACCTGGAATCTTTCTAATTTCTGCTTTGTCATCCTGCCCATCTTTTGGTGCCTCATAGTGATAAGATGGCTGCTCTACCTACACCATTGCATCCAAGATCCAGGCAGAACAGAGAAGATAAAGAGGCAGGTGGACATGGACTAGCTTGAGTCTGCACTCTTTTTAAGGGGACTGCCTTGAAAGTTTCATCCAACAATTCTAGTTTATCTATAATCAGTCTGAACTGCTTCCCAAACTGTAATCAAAATATAAACCATTTCCATCAATCCCAAACTTTCCTTTATGCCCACTCCAGTCGTTTCTCATATTTAGTCCTATCCCAGGTAACCACTGGTCTCTGCATTTTTTGAAGGCTGTCAAATCACCACTCAATTTTGAGAACAAAAAAACCAAAAACAAAAACAAGTCAAACTTCAGAAATGGAAGACAGTGAAATGCACAAATGATCCCGGGGATATTGAGGGCTTTGCAGCTGCAGATAGTTGGTTGAGGTTATGGAATCTGATCTGATAAGCACAAGATAGGAGAAAAGAAGAAAAGGTATAAAGAGGTGAGTGGATGATAAGAAAAGAGGAAGGAAGCACTGATTTGTCTGATGAGAAGGATTCTTTCAGAGCGTTACAGAGGAGACACAATATGTGAGATTCTAAAATCTATGATGGCAGATTCCAAAGGCGCTCAGCGAGAAAGGGCATCCCAGAAGGGAAACTGCAAGTTCTAGTGGAACTAGAAATTTGAAACAACTGCAATTAGTTCTAGCAAGAGGACCAATGAGAAGGGTAGGCAAGGGCTCCATAAGTAAGGATCTCACCAGCCATAAAAGCACTGTAGAGGGGGAGAGTCATTAAAGGGTTTTGAGGACAGGAATCATGTAATCAGAGTTGTGTTTTAGATAGGAAACCCTGGCTAAAATCTATAGGAAGGATTGAAGGAGGGCAAAATGAAGGCAGGCAGAAACTGGCAGTGGTCCAGGGGGAAGTCACAGTGTTGATGCAGAGATGGTGTGGAAGGGGGAGGCAGGAACTATAGTAAAGCTAGCAAGAAGGTGGAAGAGGCAGGTGGTAGAAACTAAGCAAGGCCACGTAACAAGAATTCCAACCTGGCCATGTCATACACTTGTAAAGTACAACAGGGACTTAAAAGGGGAATGAGACACCCTTCATCACTACTACAAGAAAGGAGATTAGGGCCTCCCCGGTGGCGCAGCGGTTGAGCGCTGGGCTGTGAAGCTGCCCGCAGCCTCTGCAGCGCTGGTTCGATCCCCGGCTGCTCCCCGGCCACCGCAGGAGGGTCCCACATGACGCGCAGACCTCTCCTGCCGCCCGCTGCTCCCCTCAGCAGTGTACTTCGGTCCTTCTGCCTGCTCTGCTCTCCTCTCTGGCTCTGGTGAATTCTCTCACCCTCCCGTGCTTCTGACTGTACCCAGTGCTCGTATAAATAAATTAAAAAAAAAAAAGAAAGGAGGTTAAAGGAGGTGACTAAACAGAAGCCTTCTGTGTCTACTAGGGTACTTTTACTTGTACATAATATAAAGCTCTAAATCAGGTGACTTAAACGATAAAGAATACTCATTATCCTATAAGGTTAGTTGCTTTAGCAGCATGATGATAGCTTCATAGACCTAAGGTTAATAATTGTACCTGTTGTTGTATCTCTTGAGTTTTTGTGCATCTTGTGAGCAAGACACTCATGTCCTTTGCTTTGTTTTTTTTCCTTTTGTTGTGTATATTGCAAACAGTCTTTTAAGACAGAGACCATCTTCACCTGCGGCTCTATGGGTAGGCCCGTTTACCTCCCATTATAAAAGATTTAGGTCCTTTAGTTCAGATTTTTATCTGCTATTACTCAACCCACTGTATATACAAGTGTCACTTGCCCTTTGTAGGAATTGGGACAAAAATGCTAATACTATAGCAATTTCTGTTGTGATGAGTAATACATTGTCATTTGTCTCTAAGCCAGGATCTAGCATCTTCTGCTAGCATCCCAAAAAAAGAATGATAACATGTTAGTTTGCAAATAGGATAAGATCCTTCTTAGGGCTTAACTCCAGATCATAATGGCTATCTTAAGATTAACTGAGTTACTTGTAAGTCCTTGACCAGTGGCTTTTGGTAAGCATTTTGTAATGGTCTCCTGACTAAACCAGTAGGCATACTGTCTTTAAAGTATGCCTTCTGAAGCCAGACTGCCTTGGTCCAAATCTGGCTGAGCCACTTACTAGTCATAAGAACGTGGGACAGTTACTTCACCTCTGTTTCTCAGTTTCCTCATAAAATATGTATGATATCAGTCATGATGCCTACATCATAAAATTGTTATGAGTTTTAATGGGGCAATGCACATACAGTGCTTAGAACAATGTCCAGTACGTAGTAAGCTTTTAACAAAGTCAAAATTTAATAACACTCATGATTGGAGACAAACCATTATCCATAGAAATGAAACTATTCATTGGTCACATTTCAAGAAGATTTTGATCCCCACTGTTTATGTATGGAATTTTGATTTAAACCTTAGGATGATGAATAAGGAGGAGGAAGAAGAATGAGAGGAGAAGAATGAGGAAAAGGTAGTGGTAATAATAATTACTAACAAATATTAAACATGATTATATGCTGGGCACTATGCTATTATCTTTGTGTGAGTTATTCCAATCTTCAAAGTGATTTTATGTATTATTATTATTATTACTATCATTATTTTACTAATTAGAAAACATAAATCACTTCCCTAAAGAAATGATGGAGCAGCAATTTAAACCCAGTATCTGATTTTGAATCATAAGAGGAGATAAAACATTATCTCAAACTATAACTGACCCTATGCCATCAGAGCACTAACTTGTCCTCGCTTATCAATTGTATCCCAATTTTATTAAAGATCGCATATATAGTCACACTTGAACTACTTTACCTTACAAATTACATACATCTTCAAATTCCAAGCTACTGCTGATTAGGAGCAGAAACTGCTTAGGAATTAAAAGAAGGAATAAGTCACCATTATCTATTCTACAGGGGAGGAGATTAACCTAGGTGACTAGCAAGAAGCCTCTGAGTCCAATATGGTATGTTCAGTTGCACACAACTGAAAACTAAATAAGACATTTATTACATTTTGAAATTAGTTGATTCAGCAGTACACTGATAGCTTCATGGACTTAAGTGCTTTCCATCTGTCTATTCTCTCAACTTTAACATGTTAACATCATTCTGTCATTATTATGAGAGGAAGTTTCCAGTAGGTATCTCCCCATAATCCATTGGCTTGAATTATCTCTCTTTTTCATGCTTCAACCAGTCAGTGGCAAGGAATATGATTAATAACTGGCTTAGACTAATCAACATTCACACTTGGAGGACAGTGTGTACTTCACCTGAATCATATGAACCATAGAGAAACATGAGAACTGAATAAAATCAAATACTGTATGGAAAGAATGGATATTAGTTAGGAAATCAATACTGCTTGATATAGCTAACTGAAAAGTTGTGTTGTTCCACTAAATGTCTCCAGCCCATATAAAAAGTGCTTATCCCACTACTCAACATTTGATTGGCATAGTTATTCCTTTTCCAGATAAAGGCTGAATATTTGGTTTACCATTATTAGCTTAATGAGCTAATGTAAGTTTATAGCAGGCACATGGAAAAGCAATGCAAAGCCCAGAAGTCTCACAGAATGGTCAAAGGTGCACAGGAGACAAAGCTAGGAGAACATTTCTAGACTGGCAGTCGTACACTGAGGTACATTTACTGCTGAGCAACACTGCATTATCAACAAATTTTTTCTTTTCTTAAAATTATCTGAGGTATCCAAAAGAGAAATTAAAAACAATATAGCCTCTATTTTATTTTTATTTTTTAAGACATTTATTTATACAAGAAACGGGATGCAGACCAGATGCGTGGGAGGGTGAGAGGATTGACCAGAGACAGAGTGGGGAAAGAACAGGCAGACTGACTGAAATACACTGCTGAGGGGAGCAGCGGGCGAGACAGGAGAGGTCTCCTCGCCATGTGGGTATCTTCACGGCCAGCAGGGATCAAACCGGCACTGCAGAGTCTGCGGACAGCTTCGCAGTGCTGCGCTCAACCACCTGCACCACCAGGGAGGCCCAAATATAGCCTCTAGATGACATTTTTTTTTTTTTTAAAGAAAAGCATTTAGAAGCCTGCCTGCAGCAACTAAATACTCCCTGCTACCCAAGCCATCTCTTGTTTATTTTACTGCCTATGTAGAAACCCAGGTTAGCTAAGACTCCCCCTTCTTATTAAAGAATTTACCAGCAACTGCATAAGATGATCTGAGGAAACTGGTGTGGTATCCCTCTACTTCAGATTTTCCTTTTTTCCCAAGCCGATGTCTATCTAGAAGCATTTCCCAAAGCTGAAAGGAGTGAAAAGTAAATGCTGGGAAAAACATTAAAGCCACTAGGAATTTACAGTTTATTCCCTATGTAAAAAAGAACTCTTATTCTTTTTTATATATCTTGTCTTTAAAGATATTTATATTTAAATATAAATTATTCTCCAAATTAAAAATTTCCTAGATAACATTTATATTTAAGAAAATTAAGAATAGCTGCATCATCTATATAACAAATTAAAAACCATCATTCTCTTCTTGATCAAGACATACAGTATTTTGATATAAGATTTCAATTCTGCATCCCCGTCAGATGCCTGTATTTGATTTTCATCTTTAAGTAAAATATCAAGTTATATAGATAGGCTATTGGTGATTTCTCTTTTGTCTGAGTCAATAGCATATATTACCATGAACAAGATTATTATCTTTGCATTTGGGAAGCACCGTTCATATTGAAGAGTCCATTGATCATGGATATAAATGATATACATTGTGTGCCTGATGGCAGGCCAGAAGCGGACTTCAAATAACTGGAAGACCAGATACAGACCTTGGTCCCTGCAGAGGGAGCAGATGTCTCTGTGATTAGTAAGTTCTCTCTCAAAACTGAAGTGAATTTCTTGAACAGCTTAAATTAAATGCCAAAGATGAGTTGTACTCAGGAAGTAGAGTGAATACTAGGGAATCACATGGCCAAAGAGAAAAATCAACAAGAGGTAAGGTAGGAATATAGTAAGTGGGGTACGGAGGGTGAAGGAGAACCCTTTTCAAAGGCACTCCAAGGTGTAAGAAGCAACTCTGCGGGAGGACTCCTTTGCCTTCACTCAGTCCACCATTGTTCATTCTTGTTTTGGTGTTATCAAGTCTCAGCGAGTTGAATCGGCTCATCTAAGATTCCCCTGTTAATTTGAACAGAACCAGGTTCCCCAACCAGAGATAGTTGTTTGTTCTTACTCTCAATTCATCTTTCTCTCACCAAAAGTTTCCGAGTAACTCCTTTTGCTCAGGAGAGCCCCACCAACTTCATGAAGTTGCATCTGAGAACATACAATTTCTGAATTGGAGGAAGTCTCAGTGATCATTTAAACTCTTCACATAAAAAAATGGGAGACGCAGGGCAATAAAGGATAGCAGACTTATCCAACATTGCCTCTTTTCCAGCTTTCTCTGCAGGAGTCATACAGCAAGGAAAGAAGGGAGGGAGGAAAGATGCAGATTTTATTTCATTTGGCATGTCTGCTTTCTTTCCCACCTTTGCCTGTTTCCTCACTTAGTCCCATCTCTCCTCTCATGATGAAAATAAAACTAGATGCAGAGACCTCCCACTGCTTTGCTCTCTCTAACCACCCTTCTAACTCAGACACCAAGCACCAAATATCTCCTTACTCTTCACAACTGGTACCTGTTCTCCACTCCACTCCTTCTACATCCCTTATTTCTCATCTGTGTTTCTATAGCAACCTCCTCATTATCTTTAAGCTTGCCAATTTCTGATCCATTTTTCATACTTCCAGAGGGCACATATGAATATAACACTTTCCAAATGAAAATTATTTGTGGCTTAGTTATTTAAAAAATTCAAACTTGCTGCATGGTTATACATTTTCTACATTATGCTTCATAATCTGACTTTTGCCTTCTGAAGTCTCAACCCCATTACCCAGTCATTTACTTGGTACATGTTTATGGAAAGTGTAATACACACCAGATGGTGATCTAGGCACCAAGTGCATGTGTACACTCTTACCCACACATTGCCTTTCACATTCTGTCCTAGTTGTGCAAAACATTCTTCATGTGCCATGTTTAACATTCTTCAATGTGCCACGCTTTCTCAAACTCTGCTTATCTGCTGCTACTTTTACCCTATTTCTCCTTTCTCATTCCTGCTTATACTTCTGCTTGTTTTCTTTGTTTTCTACTTCTCAATTCAGTGTAGATACCGTCTCCTCCAAAAATCATTCTTTGAATCCCTGTGCTGGTTGAGTGACTGACATTTTTCCATAGTTTCCACAGCTTATCATGTATTATAGAAATTGCTGACTGTCTGCATCCTCCATTGTCCTGTAAGCTTGTAGAAAGGAAGGGTTATATCTTTATCTCCATACCCTCTTGGCTCATTCATGACCTGGTGCATAATAGCATAATAAGCATTCAATAAATATTTGTTGAATGAATGAATATATGAATACAGCCTTATCCTCCCAAACAGATGGCTGTTAGTCCTTCCAGACTTGTCTAGGGAAATCAACTGCTTGACTAAACATTTCCCTTTATAATTTTATCTTTGAAAGGATATGAGAGACAATTTCCAGTAAAAGAAAAAAGGCTACAAAAGAAGATTGAAATGACCAGGACAATTCCTCTGCCACTACTTTCTGTGTAACCTTGGACAAATCACTTCCTTGTCTTGGTACTTCTTCATCTGTGAAGGATGGCAAGGAGGATTGAGATTTATTTTAAAGTCATAGGCATCACTTGACAACATAGTTAACAGGTGTATCAATACTGACTTCTAGGAAGTTAACCAGAGAAAACATTTTCAGGAGCATAGGTCTCACAAAGTATGAATCTGGTGTGCATGTGTGTGTGTGTATGCACACACATGCTTACTGCATGCCCACATATGTCTAAGAACTAAAGTAGAATAAAGAAAATTGGTGAATTCTCATCTTTCATGTGCCCTACAGTAAAAGAATATTTGTTTCAACCTTCATTATCTATTGGAAGACAGTTAGCTTCTCTGAAGATTAGTTTTCTGATCTGTAAATCAAAAAAATATTTGCTTAGCAAACTTGAGAAACATCAAAAAGTGGAACAGAAGAGTTGTCATCTATATATGAATTATTGTGGTTTTTAGAAATTAATTTTGTTTGAAGTCTTGAAGGAGGAGAACTATTGTAAAGAACAAGACCAATACAAAAAGCCAAGATCAATAAAAATCTGTGAGAACTAACATAAATTTAACAAGGTTGATGATACACGATTGATATACAAAAATCAACTGTAATTCTATATAGTAGAATTGAACAAACAGAAAATAAAATTATGAAAACAATTCATTAATAACATGAAAAAATAGTAAAATATGTAGAAAAACTTTAAAAGAGTATGAAAACTTGTACTCTGAAAAATATAAAACATTTATGAAAGGGATTAACTAAGACTGAAATAAATGGAAAGATAGCCCATGTTCATGGATCAGAAGACAATACTCAAACTGATGTTTAAATTCAAGGCAAATTCTATCACAATTTCAGCTGATGCTGTTACATAACTAGACAAGCTGAACCTAAAATACTTGTGGAAATTCAAAGGACACAGAAGAACAAAAACATGTTTAAAAAGAAGAAAAATATATGAGGACTCATTTTTAAAACATTCTGCCAAGTTGCAATAATTTAGAGAGTGTGGTACTGATTTAAGGATAGATTTATAGACCATGTAATTAAAAGTATAGAAGTAAACCTTTATAATTACATCTGAGTTTTAACCAGTGTGTCAAGACAATTCAATTGGGAATAAACAGACTTTTCAACAAAATAAACTGGGGCAATGGGATAGCCACATACAAAAGAATGAAATTGGAGCTCTACCTCAGACCACATATAGAAATCAATAGGCACCTCTGAAAAAAGAAGAGGTCTATATGTTCATGATTTTGTACTAGGCACTAGTTTCTAACATATTATGCTTAAAGCACAACAAAATAGATGAACTGGACATCATTAAAATTTTAAACTTTTGTGCTTTAAATGAGAACATAAGTCCACAGAATGGGGGAAAGTTTTTGTAAGTCATATATCTAATAAGAATATGACCATAGGACATATGAAGAGCTATTACAACTCAATGATTAAAAGACAAATATCCCAATAAAAATGCTCAAAGGATTTGAATAGATATTTCTCTTCAAAAAAGACATGCAAACACCAATAAGCACATTAAAGGATTATGACATCATTAGCCATTAGGGAAAAACAAATCAAAACCACAATAAAATATTACCTCATGCAGTAAGATGGCTGTAATCAAAGACAGATAATAACACCTGTTGGGAATCCTCCTATACTGCTGAATGTTACATGGTGCAGCTGCTTTGGAAAACAGTGGGAACTTTTTCAAGTAGTTGGACATAGTTACCATGTGATCCATGTGATCTCTTGTTACTGCTACCCAAGAGAAATGAAAGCATAAATCCACATAAAAATTTGTATGTGAATGTTCATAACATCATTATTCATAACAACCCAAAAGTGAAAACAACCCAAATATATATCCACTGATTAATGGATATTAATTAAATATCTTATTTAATTATTAATCTTATTAATTAAATAAGCCCATGGCATATCCATACAATGCATTATGGCTAATCCATAAAAGGGAATAAACTACTGATTCATGCTTTACATGTATTATCCTTGAAAACGCGCTAAGGTAAAGAAGTTAGTCATAAAGGCCTACATATCATGTTATTCCATTTATATAAAATGTCCAGAATAGACAAATCTATGAGACAAGACGTAAAATGATGGTTGCCTAAAGCTAAGGAGGGATAGGGGTTTTGGAGACTGATGGCTAAGGGGTGTGGGGTTTTCTTTAAGGATAAGAAAACTGTTCTAGAATTGACTGTAGTCATTGACTTTTACACTTTACATAGATGTGTTCTATGGTATGTGAATCATATCTCAATAACACTGTTTTAAAATAATTTAAAGCTCAGATAGTTTTAATTAAAAGGAGCTTTTCTCAGCAGGGCCTCCATCCTGTACTCTCTGCTCACCAACCAAGGGCTGGAATACCACGTGCCTGTGTGTGCAAACACACAGACACTTACACAGGCTTACAAACATACACATGTACAAACACAGATTCACACACACACACAGTCACATACACACAAAGGAACACACACACTGGTCCTCCGGTCACAGAAACTACCCCGGCTTTCTGATTGGGGTGGGAGAAAAAGAGAAGGAGAAATAGCCAGGCGCTCTCTATGTGAATATAAATCGGTACCAAAACTGTTTTCATTTATTTGCCCTCAAGATGGAGGAGTGGGTGTGGGGAAGGAGGGAAGTAAGCAAGGTATTGCTTTGAACCTCTCACTCACTG
Source organism: Talpa occidentalis (assembly GCF_014898055.3). Classification (NCBI taxonomy): domain Eukaryota; kingdom Metazoa; phylum Chordata; class Mammalia; order Eulipotyphla; family Talpidae; genus Talpa; species Talpa occidentalis. Next base: position 65,827,488 of record NW_023603184.1, read on the forward strand.
TGCGAGTGGGACTCTGATCTCCCTTCCAAGCCGCCTGAGCACAGGTCCCAGGAGTAAAAGAAATAATGAAGTCTAGTTGGACCAGCTGATGCTGCCTTCCTTGTGTCTACGAAAGGCAGCTGCCTCGGTGGAATGATTTTAGGAGCTCCAGACAGGGCCATGCCCACAATTCTCTACCCTGCATCCTAACCCCCTCTGCCAAGCAGGAGACTTGCACTGGAAACTCACTTATTGGGCAGGGAGAGCTCCGCACTACTGTGAGCCTGATGGTTGATTTCCCAGCATTGATTCCATCACCCAGACTTCTGCCTGCTTGGTATAATACACCCCAATCTCACATCACATTTGAGGAATGGGCACTGCCCCCAGAGTGGCCTTTCATAGGCAGGTAGCTTACCATCTATTTCGGAAAATTCTTCCAGATATGAACTAGGAATTGTAGCCCTGATGGCTCCTAGGAGCCACTGTGCACCCAAGGGGACCAGTCTCAGGGTGAATGAAGATGATTCTGCAATGGCAGAACAATACAGGACAAAGCAGAGGCCGTGATGACAGCTGCCAGATCAATCAGTCCTGAAACACTCTCTGTTTCTGGACTCTGTACTATGAGCACCTATAAATGTGTCTTAATACTTTAGAATCTTGAGGTTAAAAGCATCCTAATTATTGAAGAGTTTTCCAGAGGGTATCCCAGGTTGGAGGAGACCACAGTAGTGGTTGGCATGTGTTTGGAGGGCTGTGGGGTGTTCTCCCACTTGCCTGTGTACCTGGGAGAGAATAGCAATGTGTTTGTGGGCAAGTATGAGGACCTATTTGGGTGACTGAGTCCACTTATTCATTCACTCATTCATGAAATAAACCCTTATTAAGCCCTCACTATTTTCAACAAATCCCTGAGTGTGCGGGCAAGGGTATAAGTGTATGAGTATGTGTGTAATCTCTGCGAACATGTGTGTAAATGTGCACATGTCCTGGTTTTCTGCCAGAGGATTATTGGATTTGTCTGCAATCTGCTCTCTTGGCTGAAGTCAGCATCTCCATAAAGAGGAGTCCTTATCTCCACATCCCCTCCAAGTCTCCTCATTAATTCTGTGCTGAACAGAAAGGGAAGACCACTCAGGGGGAAGGACAGTGCCAAGTGGTGTACAAATGACAGGCGCTGGCATTCATGATCTTTGCACCAGGAAGCAAGGCCTTGGACCTCAGAGGGGGTGGTGGCACAAAGCACATCCAAAGAAGGTTCATCTCCTATAATTGATTTCTTCTGGCAGGTCTGACCTCCTAATGGTGCCCTGCCTGGGCTGGCACTATTATAATTAGTCTCTGGTCCCTGAGACACCAGCCACATGCTGGCTTATGGAGGCAAGCTGCCTGAGTTTAGAAACTTGTCCTAGACAGTTCATAAAGCAAATAGTTTACTTTACAAAACAGTGTTTTGTTTTGATCCCCTCTTTTACAATGATAAATTCTAGGTGTGGTTTAATATTCAGATTGTTAATATTACGTGGTACTAATATGTTAAATAAGAATATTATATAATCTTCTCTGTAGATGCCAAAAGGTGTTGGATTAAATTCTGCTTCCATTTCTGCTTTTAAAATGTCTTAGTAAACTGGATATAAGATTTTTGCAAAATGATAAAGAAATAGTCTTGTTTAGACCAACCACACACGTTATTTTTAATGATTAATCACTAGAGATGTTTCTATCAAAATTAGGGAAAGAAGCTAATCTCTATTAAGTACTATTGTTTAACATTGTCTGGGAATTCTAATTACTGCCAGAAAATAAGAAAACATATCAAAGAAGCGATACTAGAAATAAAAGAAAAACAAATTTTCATTATCTTGCAGAATCTTGGCATGTTTTTGTTGTGATCTTAGTGATTAAACTTGATCTATGAGAGGACAGACAACAAAAAACCTAGAAAGAGAAATATCATTCTCTACAATGATCATTTGATCTTACATATTGCTCCAGGGATGACTTCAACCAGCTGACTATTGTCCAATGGTTAAGTTTCTTATTTCAAACTTAAATTATATTCAGCAAATGTTCCCTAACGCTATTGCTTATAGTTGAAAATTCAGCGTAATGCCTGAGGGTGCGAATTTCAAGATAGCGTATTTCTTTGATTTTCACATGCAATTTAAAAAATTGTTACTATTTAAGAAATCTGGACATGACTTACTGTTAATACATATGTTTAATGTGTTATGTACTCTTTATACCAACTGGCTCTCATTATTTTATAGTCTTAAGTTGGGATCAACATTGTACATATACACCATGGAATATTACTCAGCATTCAAAAAAGATAAACACATGCAATTTGCAGCAACATGGATGGAGCTGGAAGGGATCATGCTCAGCGAAATAAGCCAGAAAGAAAAATACCAGATGGTCTCACTCATAGCAGGAATCTAGAAAACCTAAATAAGGAACCAGGAAAAAGAATAACTATAAGAAAGAAAATATCAAAATCAGCAAACAACTATGAACCAGAGACACTCTATGGGGGGTAGGGGGGCGAGGAAAGGAGGGCTTGGGGTCAAAATAAGGGGGTGGTAATTGTAAGGGGAATATAAAATTTAAAAAAAATTGCTCAAAATTAGAGATAAGCTTGTGCCTTGTTCCCCTGGGTGTGTAGGTGTGTGAGTGTGTGGTCATGTCCACGGTGCATGTTTTCCTGGTAATCCATGTGGTTCTCTGGGGCAGGGAGGATGAGAGACTCACTCCAGTGTGAGTCTGAGGAGTTGTTGTCAGACCCAGTTTTGGAGTGTTGTGCTGACTCAGCTTCTGGACTCTATTGTACTTCAGGCTTCGCGTGGAGAGAGGGTGCCTTTCCCTTTGAACACAGTCTTTGGTTAAGCTTGGTGATTTTCATAACAGAGCTTTAACCTGATCTGCCACTTGGTTATCAACATATGACCTGCCACTTTATCAGGAAAAGGAACACCCAAGATTCTTGTTGGGGAGAACAACAACCTTGAATCACTTTCACCCAAAACTGATCAAGAGTTTGGTGATGAGAAGCAACACCTCTAGAAAATTGTCTGAGGGACACAAATCTAAGGCTGCAGACCGCTTCTGATTGGGTCTGTGGGTGGAAAATTATGAATCTCATCCTCATCCTTACTTTCTCTCCCCATCCTACCCATCTCTCAGGAGAACCTAAGGAGACAAAAGTGAGCATAGTCTGAAATCTATTATTATAGATGTCTTTTTGGTTTGTACTTAGTCATTCAAAATCACCAGAGAGCTGATACTCTAGACATTTTTTTTTTTTTATTGTCTGAGATTTGGGTGTAAGTCATGAATTTGAATAAAGAGACTCAGAATGGGACTTGTACACACAAACCTGCACACACATGTACATACACATAAGCCAGTTAAATGAAACTTACAATGGTACACTGCTGGATATTGTTGAGAACATTGTTTGTTCCATTTAAGAGGATACTTAAAAAATTAATTTAATACAAGCTAAGTGTCGGGAATCATTCTAAGAGTTTTGCAAATATGAACACATTTAGTCTTCAAAACAACCTTAGGAGATAAACGCTGCAATTTTCCACATATTATCCATGAGGAAACTGAGACACAAGGTAGTTATTTAATTCAAAGTCACACAGTTCAGAAGTGGTGGAGCTGAGATTTGAACCCCAGCAGTCTAGCTCTGGTGTCTACTTTCTGATCCACTAGCTGACTCCTTTTTATGAACTCTTAAAAAAAAAAAAAAAAACCACAAAACTTTTTTTCAGTACAGAAAAAAAGGGTTGATTTGAATAAATGATTTCCTTATACCTCCCAAACACTGTTTCTTAAATCTAAACTTTATGTGCTCTTTAATGAGACTTTAGGGGAACTCAGAGGCCTCTAGTCAGCTTTCAAGTGACCCCACCATCTTTCCTAAGAAATATGAGGTATACTTACTTTCTGTACTTATTTTCCCTGTGGCACATTTATGATGTCCCATGTGCATTCCAAACAAAGGGCTTTGAAGGAGGACAGACCCTCCACCACCCACTCAGGGGCCTGTACCCACCTCTCCAGCTTTCTGAGTTTCTGTCCAGATCAGGCATGAGGAATCTCTCTTATAGGATCCATTGCGACCATTTCCCCTCTGCTGCTCAGAAGGCAAAAATCTCCTGTCAGAGACAGAAGGTCCATGCAGTTCTGTGAGAGGGAGGAGGAGGTGAGGGGGACCCTGGACAATGAGTGGGAGCTTGGCTGGGGGGCTCTGTCAGCAGGCAAGAGCCTGTCTCCACTCAGGAGGTGACATCAATATGGAATCTGGCAGCTGACCCCAGAATTCATGGGTGAAGTCCCAGGGAATATAAACTGAGGAGGAGAATTGGAGACTTTCTTCATGAAGTGGTTAACGTGTCCTATTCAGTTTATTCTGAAAGTACGTGAATTATCCTCAATCTGGAAAAGCAAATACCTCCAGTTTTTGTTGGGAACTATGACAACCTTTAAATTCACAGAGAGATTTGACACAGGAACAACTCAGACACAGCAACAGTGACCAAGCAGGATAAATGTCAGTAACATATGTAGAACACTACACCTAACAACAGAATATGATTCTTTTTAAGTATGTGTGGCATATGTAACAAAATTGACTATATGTTGGCGTGTAAAGAAAATATTAAAAAATATGAAAGGATTGAAATCAAAATCAAATATTTTTTGACAACATATCAAGACAAGAGATCAGAGAAAAAGGGTAATTTGAAAATCTTCCAGATGTTTCTAAATAAAGCAATATGATTTTTTTAAAGATTTATTTATTCATGCATACAAGAACCGGGGTACAGGCCAGACGTGTGGGGGTGAGAGGATTCACCAGAGACAGAGTGGGGAGCAGAACAGGCAGACTGACTGGAATACACTGCTGAGGGGAGCAGCGGGCGAGTCAGGAGAGGTCTGCCACGCCATGTGGGTATCTCCACCACTGGCTGGGATCGAACATGCACTGCAGAGGCTGCAGACAGCGTCACAGTGCTGTGCTCAACCTCCTGCACCACCGGGGAGGCCCCAATACAATTTTAGACAGCCCATGGATCAAAGAGCAAATGACAATGGATATTACAAAATATTATGAAGTGAATTTTGACTAAAAGATGATATATAACATAGTGGAGTAAAGCTGAAATGGTTCTTAGAGGAAAATTTGTAGCCTTAAATGGATATATTGGTAAAAGAGGTTGAGAAGCAATGCTCTAAGCACCCATCTGAAGAAACTGTCATTTTTGTTTAGCTGAATTACATCAATAAAGCAATTGAATCCAGAAACTAAAGGACATAGAAGAAGGACAGAACTTAATGAAGTTAGCAATCAACACAATGGAAAGCATCAACAATACCAAATTAAGAATAATAACTGAAAAATTCCTAGCAAGGTGACCAAAAAGACCAAGTATTAGAAATGAAATAGGGAGATCACTACAGAGTATACAGACATCAAAAATTATAAGAGAATATTATAAACAACTTTATGCCAATGAATTTGAATATTTAGAAGATCATATGGACAAATTCCCCGGTAACAATTTTTAAAGAGACATAAGACATAGAAAAATCTAAATAATCCTATACATATTAAAGAAATTAAATGTGGAATGTGATTTTTTTTTACTAAAATATTTGAGACCCAGATAACTCTACTGCTGATTCCAAACATTAGAGAAAGAAATAAAACCAATTTTATACATTTTCTAGAGTATAGTAAAATATGGAACACTTCAAAATTCATCTTGTGAATCCATCATAACTGAAATACTAAACCTGAAAAGATTATTATATATAAAGAAAATTATAGGGAACTAGCTTTCATAACATAAATGCAAAATCCCATACAAAATATTAACCAATTAAATATATCAGTATGCAAAGGTAGCTCATCAAGGTTGCAAGCTCTCTTTAATACTAAAGAAAGCAATGTAATTCACTACATTAATAAAAAGGAGAAAAATTGCATAATCACCTAAGAGAGGAAGAAAATGCGTTTAATGACATCCAACACTCAGTCATGATTTTAAAAAGGACAAAGTAAGAACAGAAGGGACATTTGCCAATTTACTAAGAAACTTACAAAAATCTTATAAATATCTTACACATTGTTAAAATAATGACCTTTTTCTCTGATAACATGAATAAGTTAGGGAGGTTTGCCATCACCACTTACATTCAGTATTGTACTAGAAGTCAATTTACTTCAATAAGTTAAGAAAAGTAAATAAAATAAATACATATTAGAAAGCAAGAAATAAAACAGCCCATATTTATAAATGATGTATTTTGTGTTTACAAATTCTAAAAGTTTCTACAATTATTAGAATTCACAAATGAATTCAGGAATGTTTTTGAATGCAACCAATAAAAATATACATATATTTTTCTATACTACCAGAAATAATTACAAAATGAAATCATTTCAATAACATCAAAACCATCAAATATCTAGAAATAAAATATAAACAAATTTGTTCAGGGTTTCTACAAAAAAATACATGGCTATTTTGAGACAAATTAATGAAGATCTATACAAATTGAAGAGTACAATATGGACATGATTTAGAAAGAAAATATTTTATAGATTCATGGATTTCTACTTTGATGTCTTGATTTTAGGCAATCTGAGTAAAATTTCCAAGAAGTTGATATTTTTCAGACATGTAAAAATTCATAAGGAGAAACAAAGGACCAAGAAAAGCAAGATAGTTTTAAAGAAAACAGAGTCAAGCTGGAGGACTGATTTTGCCAAATGTCAAGATGTTTAGACAGCAATAGCAATTAAAATGGTGTGCAACTGGTACAAGCACAAATAGACCAATGGAGCAGAATAGAAAATCCAATACCAGACTCACATATCTAGTACCATATGTGCAGCTGCAAAACAGTGAGGGAAGAATAACCTTTGCAATAAGTGACGCCTGATCAGTTAGTTAACCTAAGGAAAAAAAACGAACTTTACCTCTATATCATACCACACACAGAAATCAATTCCAGATGGATTGTAAGCCTAAATGTATAAAGTATGACAGTCATGATACAGGGCAGCAAGAGGCACTACGCTGCCCATGGACACTGCCCAAATAGTTTACCCGTCACTCTTTGAGTTCTTCACCTGTGTGGGTACAATTGCAAGACTATTCTGGCTCAGGAAACAACAATAAAGGAATTTATTTTTCAAACCATGGAAAAACAAAGTGTTACTGAGGCCAATAATGGCTGTTGACCTCACCCAAAGCAGTGGGTAGTGGTTCTCAGTCCTGCACAAAAAAAGTTAAGATGGCATCTTTCCGCCACTGAGGACCCATGGCAGAATCTAGGCCAGATTCCAACTCATGAACACAGCAGAAGATACAACAGAAGACCCTCCTTGAGCTGCCGAGATGCCCCAGTGCAGCACCAGACAAGAGACACTCAAAACAATCTGCAATGGCTGAATGGCCCAACAAATGGTCCCACTCACACAACTCAGTTAGGCGCCTTGCTCTGGGTCCTCACCTTCCCTACCGGGCCACAACAGCAACAAAACTGGGAACAGTTTCAGTTGCTCTGCTACTTGCAAAGCCTCTGAAGTTTTCCTCCCTGAGGTTGGCTGCTTGAGGTTTCCACCTTCAGAGGCCAGCACCAGCCTTCTGGAACATCAGCGTGGTGGTGGTCCAAAACTGCTGACCCCAAATGCTAAAGATCCAAAACGGCTGAAATCTTGAAGACTGAATGAATCTGCCCCCTTTTTACAGTCACTTACATTGCTTATCAGTAGCCCCACCTCAAAATGCAATAATCCTTTTTATCGTTTTCCCTGGGGCTGTCTATCCTCACTAGCAACCCCCTCCAGGGGGTACCACCTGTAACAGTCCTTGGCTTCAGCGACTGGTTACAGTAACATTTCTAAAAGGTAATATAGGAGAATCTTGTCATAGTTTTCATTGGGACATAGTATGACTATTTAGATATTTTAAAACAGTACATAGGAAGGAAAAGACAAACTGGCCCTTTTTCATATTACGAAATTTTGTTTATCAAATTTTGGTGTCAAAAGACACCATCAAGAGAATGAAAGGGAAACTATAGAGAAGAAATTTGCAAAACACATTTCTGACAAAGGACTGATAAGCAGAATACACGAAGAACTCCTATACATCAATCACAAAATACAGACAACTTATTCTCTTATAATAATAATAGCTATTAAAAAGGAACATTTACGTACCCTTCAATTTAGTTATTTCACTCTCTTGCCTAGATTCGGCTGTCAAGATCTTGGCCCAGATCACAAAGAAAAATTTTATTTTCCAGCCTCAAATAAGACTTGATACATCAAGTCATCGATTTTACAGTCAGAAGTAACAGAAGGTATATTAGGACTTTTGAAGTCAGAATTGAACTGCTTAAATAAGAAAAAAAAATTGATCTTATATGACAGGACAATAAATTCCAAAGTTAGAGATAATTTCAGATAATGTTTGACCTCTTAACTGAAACCATAACATCAGAATCTATTCACTCTCTCTTGGCTCTGCTCACCACATTGGTTTAATTCTCAGTCTCCATATAGTGGCCAAAAGGTGTCAACAAATCTAGCTCTACTTGTTTCCAGATTCAAATCTAGCTAAAAATGGATATTTCCCCCCAATCTCTGCACTATTAACTGGAGGACTCACTCAAACTAAAATAGTTTGAGTCATGTGTTCAACACTGAAACAATAACTGTGGAAGGACACTGATTGGTCAGGCTGGGGTAACATGCTCACCCCTGAGCCAGCCCCTGTGGCTGGAGGAATATAAAGTGCTAATTGGCCAGTCGTGGGCTCTGCTCTCTTCACCTGGAGTGAGATCTATATGGACTAAGCTAGGAACGGGCAATGGAACTTTGAAGTACCATACTGATAAAAAAGGGGTATTGATGCTGAACAGATTAAAATCATAAATGTGTCCCTCAGAGGGTTATTGTGAGACTGAATTTCAGAGACCAAGGCAACAGGCCACGTTCCATAGAATTAGTGTCAGAAACTAGACTGAAGATTGTGAAGATTGTGAAGATGCAGGCAAACCCCTAGACTTTTAATTCTACCAGGCATTCTTCCCTCAGGTTCTTGCTGGCTCCAAGGCCAGGGAAGGGAGGCACCTCATGCTGGGGGAACAGGTTGCCAGACAGTCTCCTAAGGTATCTGGACGCAGCCCCACATGGCCTTCATGAGGGAAGGCTGGGGTCTTGACTAGGAGCCAGGAGTCTGGTGGCCTGGCTGGGCCTGGGTGTCCAGGATTGGCGGGAGGTGCCTTTCGCATGCTCTCTCTCTACAGCACCATCTGCAGCTGCCTTCTGCATTTGGCCGAAGGACAACATTGCCAATCACTTCAGGGGATTGCTGGGCCTTCTGTAAGCAAGACTTGGAGAAGGCCAAATTTGACACTTGGCTGATCTTGAAGTTGAAAGACCCAGCTTAGGTCAAGAAACAGCGGGGAGGTATGGGAAGTGTAGCATAATACCTGAGAGGATGCAGCCATGCAGGTCGCTAGACCAGAAAGGACAAGTCAGGGAAATGGAAGAAGAAGCCCCAGAAAGAATCTGTAGCCTTGGGGTTCCTAAAGGATGCTCTAGCAAGCTGGAGGATTTCATTTTTTTAAGATCACTTGAAGTTCAGAGTAAGGGCAAGAGAGAAAATAATCAGTGGATAAATTCTTCTCTCTTCTAAAATTAAAGCTACAAGTAAATAAGCCAAGGGCTCGCTAGTCTGATCATCACTGGGCTAAGTAAGCAGTGTTTGTTCCTTCTCTGTTATCAGGGGGAGACTATAGAAATGGTAGACTGAGTGTCAGGGAGACAAGATCATTGGGCCAATCATTGTCACAGAAACAGGGCCAAACAGGACACTGTGATCTGGAAGAACACTGCACTCATCTAGGAAAGTAAGAAGACAGACAACCATTCTGGCCAATCCAAGGGCCCAGCACACTGTTCCCTTTACATTGACATGCCCTAGACCCAAGCATGTCTGGCGCCACAGTAAAAGGATACCCACTTCAGCTCCCATCTGTGCAGGAGTTATTCATAAACCTCTACCCTGGCATAATATATTCATCAGGCCACCAACTTGCAGCTGCTTTTCTCAATTTCTCACTATGTGTGGCCTGCAAGTCTTTCACTTTACTGTGGGCTTGCTTTTTGGTCTAGTTCCCATGCCCTTCTGCCCCAGAGTCACGTAGTCTTAACACCTTGGGTCTTAATTTAACCCTGGAAAAAGCAGTGCCACCCTCCCTTGTGGCTAAGTCTAGTCCCAGCTTAATTCCAGATGCAGACAATTCAGTATTCAATGCAGCAGAGAATCAGCCAGCTTTGGTGGTGGGGTGGTGATGCAAAAAGGCAACTATCATTTGAACTGAAAGTCTGAAGAATACATTGTCTAGTCTGCAAAAGCTGGTTATATTTAAGGGCTAGTGAGACATTATCCAGAATCATCATTGGCTCTCTCTGCCCTTACCCCTCTTAGTAGCCAAGGAAGACACTCCAAGCAGGGTGCTTCTCCACACTCTCCAAAGATGAAAGCTGTGGATTGTGGTCCTTGTGGAAGTGTGACAAAGGCACTACTTAAGGAAGCCCCCAGGCCAGCTCTATTCTAATTCTAAAGATGACCATCAAACAGAAATCTACTCTAGTCTGCAATGAGACAACAGGCAAGTACATGACACCCTATTTAGTTTTCCTCTATTAAACACATGACAGATGAATATTCTTGAAGTTTTAAGGAAAGAGATTTAAAAAAAGAGATTTCTAGATCTAATTGGAAGCTGGATATGATGATGTCAAATGTTCCTGGGCTGTGTGTGTGGGGGATGGTCAGAGGCTGCTCTCTATCAGATTTTCTACCTATAAACTGGTGAGAAATTTTGCCTGTTCTATCAGCCTGAAGAACAAATGCAATGACAGACGTGAAAAGATAATTGTAGGGAACTAATGCCTAAATAGGGTTGGAAAAACTATATAGCTAGATTGCTAAAAGTTCTTGACAACATTCTCATTGGGGAAAATTTGGTCTAAAAGCAGAAAAAGGAGCATATGAAATTGACATGCATGGCAAAATGAGAGCATTTTGAAGATGTTGGGGCAGCCCAAGGGATGTGTCTGGAATAAGGCAGGGGTGAGGGAGGAGGGAAGAAATACATGGAGAAACCCTGTAACCCTGGGAAAAACCTGGGACATGAGACAAGAAACTTCAGGAAGCAGTTTTGGAAGATTTGATGACCTTTAACATTAAATCTGGGGACACAGTTGTAGATGTGAAATAATCTCCCTCCATTCTCTTAGCCTGTTACACACAGCTTCCTTTTATTGAAGGGGTTTTTTGGCAGCTGGCAACAAAGAAAGGGTCTGTACTCCACTCTTTGATAGCTTCAGGGTAGAAAAAATAAAAGCCAAAGAGGGAAAGATGATTGAAAGTTCAGAAAGAAAGAGAAGTCAAAGCAAAATGTGGAAACAAAAAATCTAGCATCTCAAAATACTCAATGATTTGGGGAGGATATTGACTCTGATTATCAATGTGATAGAGACTTGAATCATTTTTATTTGGCTGTTAAATATTATTGTTATGGTGGCTCTTAAGGTAAGAGTACTTGGCACTCATGTATGTTTTAGCTTGAGGGGCTAGAAAGGACTCTAAGAATGGTGGCAATACAGATGGAAAAGTGGACAGCATTAAGTGAACCGAAGGGCCAGAGCAGCCCTGGTATAGGTGTCCAAAGGCTTAAAGAGATTGGAATGAAAGAGTAACTTCATCATGTAAGAATCATCCGGGAAAGGTCCACCATCCAGGATACATCTTTTGCTATGATTATGAGAAATAAATTAATAAGAAGATCCTTGACATCCTTGATGAGCATTTTGGTTCTTCTCTGTAGATCAGAAATTAGAGTGTGGGTTGGTCCCATTTAAACTGGGATCCTTACATGCATTGGAGATCATTAGATCCCAGAAGCAGGAGATAAGTCGTGATACTGAATCACCCAAGGTAAGATGGGTGTGGTTTCTGTAATGGACAAAAGAGCAAAAGTAGCAATCAGCCTAGTGTGACCTGTGGAGACTTATGATTTCACTAGTTGATCTTAATACTCCTAGAAAAGAAATAGCTAGGCAGTCTATAACAATTTTATGTGATCAATATAAACAGAAGAGTTCTAGACAAACAGAAGTGTAAATTGAATCACTGAAACAGAAACTCACAGAACCCCTATCAATTCCCAGACTTCAGTCAGTTTTGACCCAAAACCCATTAAATGAAGCAGAGTAGGGTCCTCTTGAGGGCAGATTCCAGTTCACTACCAAAAATGTATACTATTAATCATTCTCTGAGGAACTTGTGGCTATTTTTCAGGATAAATATGAATTTGGGAAAGAGGAATAATCAGACCTTTGGGAGACTGCTAGATGTTGATCTGATACAAATTCCATGAGACTCAAATATCACTGTGGTTCACCAGAATAAGGCCGGCTAAAGTGAAGCAATCAACAGACATTTGTTTCATGTCCATCTCAAGGGGAGTGGTAGGCTCCTGAATTCATCCTACGGTTATTTCCCCAGATCTGCAGTGACTGTTGAGAATACATATATTCAGAGTCTCAGAACTAACTGGGAGACTCTCTAGATTCATTTTCTGACATATATAAAGCTATTATGCTACCATAATAGGCCAAGTGGAAGCCACAAAAACCACCTCTACTTACAAAAATAACAAAGTAAAAGCTGTAGTGCATTACCAGAGGGATTACAGAGATACTTGTCACCATTCATGACTTGAAAGATGTGGGGGTGGTGAGTCTTACCACATTCACATTTTTACTTTTCCAATATGGCCTGTGCAGAAACAGATGGATCATGGAGAATGATAGTGGATTACAATAAACTTAATCAGACGATTACTCCAATTACAACTGCTATTCCAGATGTAGTTTCATTGCTTGAACAAATTAACACATCCCCTGGTACCTGATATGCAGCTATTGATCTGGCAAATACATTTTTTTCTTGAAATCAAAAGTAGTTTATCAGCTGGCAAGGCCAGGAATACACCCTCACTGTCTAACCTCACTGACATATCAGCTCCAGTCTTGTGTCATAATTTAGTCCACAGGGACTTTGATCACCTTTCACATTTACAAGACATCATGCTGGTTCATTACATTGAGATATTACACTGCTAGGACCCACTGAACAGGAAATAACAACTACTCTGAATAAACTGTTAATACGTTTGCATGTTAGAGGGTGGGAGATAAATCTGACGTCAGTGAGAATACTAATACTAATACTAGAAGAAGCATACTACTGATGATGATGATGATGATGTAATAAAACAAATAAATGAAATAAATGAATAAAATAAATTCACCTCAGCGAAATTTCTAGAAGTTCAATGGGGATAGGGACATGCCAAGATACCCTTCATAAGATGAAGGATAAACTGTTTCATCCAACAGTTTATCAGATGCACCAGGCAGGATGTCTCATGATTTCTTTGGATACCTGGGGCAACACATTCCTCATTTGATTGGTCTATTTCAGTCCATTTACTGAGTTAATGGAAAAGCTGCTAACTTCGAGGAGTGTCCAGTACAAAATAAGACTGTTGTACAAACTACTCTTCCACTTGATCCAGAAGATCCTACACTGCTTGATGTATCCATGGGAAGTAGAAATGCTGTTTGGAGCCTTTGGCAGGTCCTTATAGGCAAATCAAAATATAGACTTTCTAGATTCTGCAGCAAATTCCAGTTATCCTTCACAAATATCTATTCTTCTTAGAAAACAGCATTTGACTTGCTAGAGGAATTTGCTAGAGACTGAACACTTAATCAAGTAACCATGCAACCTTAACTGGCCATTACATATGAATCACCAAATTGTAAAGTTGACCATGAACAGAAGCACCTTATTATTAATCGGGAGTGGTATTTATGAGATTGACTTCACGCAGGTACAGATTGCATGAGAAAATGGCCCCATTGCCCAAGACTCCTGCTTCCTTCTCTCCCCCAGCCTGCATCTATAGCCTAAAGGAGTGTTTCCTAGAACCAGTTCACTGAATGGGACTGGGGTGGGGGGGATGCCCTCTACCTTGGTGAATCAGATGTTCTCTTCCACAGACACTTCCTGAAAATGGAGTTTCAGCACTGTAATCCCCTTTTGGGGATATCCCTAAAAGACAATGGTGAAGGAAAAGGTAAAACTTTGAGCAGTACACCTGTTTGTTCATAGGAAGGAGAAATGGGCAGAGGTACACATGGACATCAATGTACGGGTTTCAGTCCTAAAGGACCTAGAAGGAGCATGACAAGGAAGTCTGGGGAAGAGATTTGGGGATAGACTTTTGTGAATGGGCAAAGAAAGAGAAGACATTTGTGTCCCAAGTGAATGCTGAGCAAGTGCTGAGCAAGTGCAACCTGAGAAAAAGATTTTAATTAAGGGGATGGGTTGTGGTGTTGTGGGTATACTAGTCAACCTCTTTAGTCAGCCCCTCCTGACATTACCGATTGTGCTCATGAAAAAGGTGGCAGAGTGGAAGGGATGGACGTCATGCATGCACTTCCACTTAGCAAGGACAGGCTGGCAATAGCCATGCTGATACCTAACCTGTCAGCAATAAAGTCCAAAACTGTGTCCCCAATAGGACACCATTCTCCAAGGTAATTATTCAAATACCTGGCAGCAGATTGATTACATCGGACCATTTCCATCATAGAAAGGACAGTACTTTGTCCTCTTTAACTATACTTTTTCCTTTTTAACTATACTTTTGGGTATAGATTCCTTTCCTGCATGCCATGCTTCTTCCAAATCTACCATCTATGGATTAATACAATACTTTGTCCACACAACATTGCTTCAAATAAAAGAAGACACTTAGGAGCCACTTGCACATAAAATTTAGTGTGGCCATGGGCCGGGGCTCATTCATAGTTCTACCATGTTCCCCATGATCCTGAAGCAGCTGATTTGATAGAATAGAGAAGTGGACCTCTGAAGACAGAGTGCAGCTAGGTAGCAAAACAAGCTGGCCTTGGTTAATGACTTGTAGAAAACTGCATATCTTCTAAGTCAGCACCAAACCAATCATGTTCTCGCATAGCCAGTCTTCGTGAGTCCATGAATTGAGAGTTGGAAATGGAAGCGATGCAAGCAAAAATTTATCATCCCATCCCCATGAGCTTTTGCTTGACTGGTCTCACGGTTTTCACCCCGAAAGAAGGACTGCTTCCACCAATAGACACAGCAGAGATCCCAATGAACTGGAAGCTGAGACTATCACCTGGCTACTCTGGATTCTTCATACGTCTGCATTAACAGGAAAATAAGATATAGATACCAACTACAACCATGTGAATGGTCACAGAAATCAGGAATTGTAATAGTTAAAATTACTTATTCTTTATTTTGTTATGACTAAGTTTCTATATAAAATAATGAAAATTCTGTCTTCTTTATGTTCTATCCCCTTATCTAAGGGATACTAAGGATAGTTAAATATATCACAGTACTTAAATTACAAGGCTTCAAAGAAAAAACTGTATTCTTGGAAAAACATGATTTTTTTGTATGCAGAATAGTTGTGTCATTTTAGGTGTAATTATAACTTTGTAATTATCTTTATTTGGAGATTAAGAAGATTTGCATGGATGCCAAGTTGACAAGGGGTGACAGTGATGGTCAGTTTCATGTGTCAGCTTATGTAGGTTGCACTCCCCATTTACTCAATCACATAGTAATCTTAGTATTGCTGAGATGTTTCACAGATGTGATTAAAGTCTATTACCAGTTGGCTTTATTTTAAGTAAGTTAGATCATCCAGGTGGACCTGATTTAATCAGTTGAAAGAATTTAAGAGCAGAACTAAAGGAAAAGAAATTCCACCTGTGGACAATAGCTTCAGCTCACACCTGAGAGTCCCAGACTGCCCTTACTGATGGAATTTGGACTTGCCTGTTAGCCTTCATAATCACATAAGGTTATTCTTTGTAATAAACCTCTTAATATTTATCTCATATGTGTTCTATTTCTCTGGACTGTCATAAGCATAATGGTCTATAATTAATATTCAGTTGGGTTCTGATGGTACCTACTAATTTTTCACTAATATGCCAGGAAATCAAGTCACATAGAATGGAAATGGAATTCCATATTCATCAATTTCCCACTAAGTGATTTGGAAAAAGTTAGTGAATCTCTCTGAGTTTCTCTCTGGTATGAATCTGATAACACTTTGGAGGTGTTAAAAGTGTTAAACAAACCATCTAACAATGCCTGGAGTATCACTTCAATAATTATCTTCATGTTACAGCAATTGATGAGTCCCTTAGTCAAATGTGATCAGAAGATTGTCTTGGGGCCTGTTATACTCTTCCTTTGTCAATCTGGTTTATCCATCCTCTCCTTTGTATTATTCCTTTCCCATGTGGTCCAAGCTGAAATTGGTTGCTTCCTTGAATCAAATAAAAATAATTAAACAGAAAAGCTATATCCTTGTTAGCAGTTGTCGATGTCAGACTTCTTAACAGTAGCAACAGCTAATTTTAAGAGGAATAGTTTTTCTCCCAAACATTTCTGGGAAACATATGCTTCCAATCATTTAAAAAGAGGGAAAGTTTTATATATATATATATATATATATATATATATATATATATACATATATATATGTATATATGTGTGTATATGTGTATATATGCACATAAAGCATGTGTGTATATATACGTACATATATGGCCCCTTCTCTAAGTGTTTTCTTCTTGATGACTTTTATGTAATAGCTTACACTCTGAAATATATTAGCTTATTTAATCCTTAAAACAACCCTGGGTGTACATGGAATTATCCTCATGTACAGATAAAGAAATAGGTGCAAATATCTTAAATACTATGCCTATGGTCACATTGGTAGACAGTGCAGAGCTAGGCTTTGAACCCTAGGATTATTGCTCCAGAGTCTATGCCCTTAACCATTGTACCATATAGCTTCTTGTTACCGTGCTGCTCTACCTGTCAATAGGACAGATAGATCTAAAAGGACAATGGTTCTGTGACTATAGAGAAGTCTAGGTGACAAGATGGATTATGTAGGTGCACCAGCAGATGGTGTTAAATGATGGTAATTTTACCTGACACCCCCAAACTAGGTGGTCTGAAAGGAACTCATCTTGATGAGTTCCTTGATGTTTCTGGCTTCCTTCTGTTGAGGTAGAAGATGAACTCAAATCACAAAACCTCCTTAACATTTTCCAGAGACAATGACAAAATGGATGATTTTCTAAAAACTGTCTTGTTTGAAAATATCACCAGTCACCCACATAAATTAACACAGCCCTCAATTTTTGAGATGGAAGGCATCCAAACATCTGACTATCTGGAGTTCACTAAACAACTATCCCCACAGAAGCCCATACACCACAAAGCAGAGGGATTCATGAGAGAGGGTCTGTGCTATCTGGTATCTGTGGAGGGTTGTGATTTGGGGCATAAAAAAGGGACGGAAAGAGGAGAACTGTTCAACACCCCAAACTACTGGTCCATGGCTGAACAGTAAGACTTAGAACTCAGCATAACATGGAGACTCCCCAGCTTATCTCCACATGACTCTATTTTCTCTGTAAGTACCTGGTAGACTAAACTCTCTTATTTCCAGGAGGCTTGCTTCTCAGAAAGGTCCATGAAGCACACACTAGAAATAAGCCATCTCTCTATCGCGGGTTGATTTGCAATCCAATCCTTGCCCTATGATGCAACAGGCAATGGCCCTAGATGACAGGGTTTCAGAAACCCAGGAGCAGATTGAGAGCACTTATTTTGTAGCAGAAAAATATTCTTCCCTGAGTGTTTCCTTGTTCCACAGGTGTTTGGCTTATCTAACCAGGTCATCATTTTTAACTTAAGCTGTGAGAAAATCACAGGGGAGGGGGGTGCTTAAAAAATCCCCCAAGTCCATGCTGTACCCCAGAACTTGAATCAGTATCCTAGGGGCAGGTTTACATTTCAGATGATTCCCAGGTGCTGCCAAGATTGCAAGGGTCAAATCCCCAGGAGCATTATGGGAATTTGTGTTTTCTACCCTCCAGGAGTCTGAGTTGCTCAGAAAAGATCTAAGCATCATGACCACTACCTGTGGACTGACAGGCCCTTCTCTCTACTGTAAAATTACTCCCTTCTGGGGGGAGGAACACAGTTCCTCTGAGCAGATGGATATGAGTATGTGCACATGTGCATACACGTGTCTGTGGGATCCACACGTGTCTGTGGACACATGGTTCTATTTCAGGGAGGCTTTGGAATAATCAGGACTGGCTGTGCTGCTGAGAAATCACTGGACTCAAAAAAATCATTGGCCCTACATACTTCCAGTAGAGCTACAGGTATGCTGTTAGTATGGCAGAGATCGCTCCTTGCAGAAAGAAATGTCCATCTCTCTGCTTCTTGTCAACACATGTCTGAGCATGCCACTCACCAGAACAGGCTGTGATGCCTGGCCTTGGGTCACCATTGGGACAAGATTGAATCGGCAGGCTCTAACCCAGTGAGAAAAGGTGAAACACAAAGAGATACTATTATAGGACTGATTGGGTTTGTTACGAGACCAACACACCACCCATTAGATACAGAAATCACAGCTAGAGTGGACAAAAGTGTTAGAACCAATATGTTCTAACATACACAGGCACTTGATGAGGACAAAAAGGACCAGACACTTCCCAGGTCTCCTGCACTCACTACAATAATGTTCTTGCATGCCACAGGAAAAAGAGCCTTCAAAAAATTCAATATAGGGGGCCATGTTGCTTATTTTTAAAAGTCTTAGTGTGTCAGAGAAGGAACTAACACTTATTAACATCTGTGTTAGAAATTATACATAAACATTAAAATCATTAATCCCCAAAATAGTTCCAAACGTATAAAGTAGGTGTTTTTACTCCTTGCAGATGATAAAATTGGAGATGTCAGAAATCAGGTAAATTCCCTCAAAGAGGAGAAAATTTCAGAAGTCTGGCTTTCTCCACCTCTTTCTGGTTAGCAAACTTCATCTTTCTTCCACACCAGGCTCTATTCCATGATATATGCTGAGGCTTAATAGTACAACAACTGGCCTCCCTGGTGGCGCAAGGGGTTAAGCACTGTACTATGAAGCAATCAGCAGCCTCTGCAGCACAAGTTCGATCCCCGGCCTGCCACATGGTGCAACAGACCTCTCCTGTCTTGCCTGCTGCTCCCCTCAGCAGTATATTTCGTCAGTCTGCCTGTTCTGTTCCCCACTCTGTTTCTGGTGAATCCTCTCACCCCCACATCTCTGGCTTGCACCCAAGCTCTTGTATGCATAAATAAATAAATCTTTTTTTAAAAAAAAATAGTACAACCACTGCTGGAGTTAATGCTATTAACTCCCATTTCTCAAGCACTCTGGGTATTTTGTATCAGTTGTCATCACAGTCTGGAGAGTGAATGATAATCTGCCCATTTCACAAATGGAGAAACAGGTTCTGAGAAGTTAGGCTGACTACTTGAGGGCCCACCGACAGTAAATCCAGACCCCTCGCCCCCAGTTTTTCATGTCTCCATTTCTTCCTAAGGTGAGTCAGGATTTCAAAACCCAAAGCAGTAGGGGTCCATGACAGCATTGGACTCTTTAGGGTGTTGCGATCTTAAGGTGTAGGGAACTTCACTGACCTCATACCACGCCAGGGGTAGTTCACCATTTAGTCTCTAGATACAGACAGGGCTGCTCTGAACTTCAAAAACAGCATTAAAACTCCAAGCCTACTGCAGACAAGACAGCTGGGAATTAAAATGTGAACAATGTGACCATCTCACGTCTTATAACATTGCAGCAGTGTACTCCAAATTATCCAATTTAGCGTGCTCATCAGGCTATGGTGCATTGCAGATACAGACAACAAATGCTTGTCTTCTTTGAGAGTGGCAGCAGGTAAGAACCTTCTAAAAGACAAAGATGACAAGCATAAAGTAGCCAAGTTGCTGATTCCTGAGCAAATTATGAGCAATATTTATTATTCTTATCCTATTTCCATAAGTTTCTAAATGAAAAAAAAAATTCTGTTCCTTTAAGGCTCATACATTTTCACTTTTATTACCCCCTCCCTTTTTGTGCTTTCCATTTTGGCATTTCATGTGCAAGAAGTCTCCATCTCCCTTATTTACATGTGAAAAAACTTGGAGCATCATGTGGTGAGGGTTCAGGCAGACACTGAATTCCATTCAATTCTCATTTCCTCTCTGACAGTCACCATTGAATCAATCATGTTCTCCCTGCCCTCTCTCTGACCACCTCGGAGATCCCAAATCGCTTTTCATCTCATGTGTCAATCACCCTCAGACCATGTCCACTTTTCATTACTAACACGCCATCACATGACCCGCTAATCTGTCACTTTCTGACAGCGGTTAGTGTGCCAATTGATTTAATTAGCAATCAATTAGCTTGTTACTATTGGAAGTAATTACCTTTTATAGAGAAAAGAGTGCAGCTGGTGAGGGCAATAAAATTGCACTAATAAAACTGCATCTACTCCCCTCTGTACAGCAGAGTCACTGCACTCAAGGGTTGGCCAAATTATGGGTGACATATACATCTTTTGAATAGTCCCTGAGGGTGTATTCCCCCTTCTAATTATGTGGAAAGCCCCTCTGTCATTGATATTACCCAGAATTGATATTTTCGGGGAAAGATTGGGTTAATGGCTGGTGTTCTCTCTCTCATGATACACACTTTTCAAAAGGTTGTGCTTTGGAGCAGGAAGACAACTTGGAAATTCACCTTGATCTCTCTTATTCAGAAATGAAGTTATTAAGGTCCAGGGAAATAAAATGACTTGCCCAAGGTCACACAGCTAGCCAGTGTTGGAGAGTATGGAAAGACCAATGACCCTGACTTTTAGCCTGCCCCCCAATGTCTGATGGGACCTCTGCATTCCTGACCTGCTAGGAAAAGAGGGAGGGGGCAGATGGGCCTATTCAAGACTTCCATGGTCCCAAAGGTGAAAGGTGCTCTGATTTTAGAAAGCCACATTTTGAAAATATGTGGGGAGAACACTGCCATCCAGTGAGATGGGGAGTCCAGTGCAGTGACGGGTGGTGCCAAAGGGTAATGATTTTCAGCACGATTGCCTCTTCTTGTATACACAGTCTTAAAATGTACCCTGTGCCACTCCTGACCCAGGGCTACAGTACATTTCCCGCACTCTCACTATTAAATTCAGCCTCCAGACTACTCCCCAGGCGCGCGATGACTCGCTACATTAGCTCCGTGGTGAAGGAGAGGCAGTAATGAGATGACTAAGGAGACCCGGATTCCATTCATCATCCTGTTTGCTCCAATATAAGTGTTCTTTTATCAGCACTATTGGTACTGATGTCATCGCAGGAGGCATAAATCACCTCACCAGTGACAGGGTCCTATTAAGGGTCACGGCCTAAAATCATTATTGACAAATTAAGGATCACACTTGGCCATTTTGTTGGCGCGCCCTCAATTGGGGGTACCGCCTGGTTCCTGTATCTGGCAGGAAATTAAATAGTCATTTAGAGTCCTGAACAGCAGCGTGGATTAATTCAACTAGCAGCCACCTCTTCCCTCCCTCAAATTTGAGAAACTTGCCTTCTACTTCAGAAAAAGCTAGGGAGTTTTAGTGGAATCCTGTGTCCTTAGCATAAATTCTCCTCCTTCTAGAGACTGTAGGGACATATTACATGACATGATAGAGTGCCTAATGGTACATCCTAGGCTTGGATCCTGGGCAGGCAGCCGGTGGAGGCTTGTCAGAAAATTACAGAGAATTCTCATTTGGATGCTGTCACCTTTGTCCTTCCCTATCACTGCCTAATGTGACTGCAGAGGACTTTTTTGGGAAGATGAATGAAATGTAAATGAGAGAAAAAGGGTAAAAAGTTAATATCGTATTTTTTTCTGTAAAGTTGATGCCCCAAATTAAAAGAAAAATGGCATTTTCTGCAGTATTTGGCAAAATTAACGTGCACACACACACACACATTTTTTAGGGTGAGCAGCAAAATTAGGTTCTTATTTAAGTAGCTTTCCAATTTCTGAACTGCAAGTATTCATTTGAAGAAAGTTTTCTGAGTGTATAAGTTCCTATCCATGGATCATTGGCAGGTTTTTAGCACTCCATGAGTCATTTTACATGATATGGTTCAAAATGATGCTGAAAGTATTTTTGAAAGACCTGAACAAATGAAGATCTTTATTAGGCCCTTGTTTGAAAAGAGTTAAGGTGACTGTTAAGATGACAGTTTGCTCCAAATTAATCTACACATATCCAATGTGACTTAGATGACCTATATCTGTATGCATGCATACATGCATGAACATCATAAAACAATTCTGTAATTTATATGGTAGAGTAAACAAATAAAACTCTGTAGGAAAATTCTATAGAGCAGGAGTGATAAGGACTCCCTGTTCCATCAGATTCTAAAATGTATCACAAACCTATAGTAATCAAAACAGTATGGCAGCAGCACCAGACTAGAGAAGCAAAACAATGGAAAAGAAAAGAAAGCCTAGAAATAAACACAAGTATAAGAATTTAATATATAATAAGATGGTACTTTCAATAATAGCAAAGAGATTTGGGAAATAGAGAATTATTTGGCAATCAATATTATAAAAATTGACTAATATTTTGGAGACATTATTAAATTCCTAATGCATTCCCTAAAAAATAACTTCCTTAAAATATAAGTGTAAATATGAAACCACCCAAATGTGATAAGTTACTTGCAGGTAAAGAATTATGTAATTTTGTTTTAAGGAAGACTTTCTTAAATATGACACCAGAAAACAGAAACCACAAAACAATAAAAGTGAACAATATAATTACATAACTTATTCTGAAATAAAAAAATCATTATTAAACATATTTTAAAAATTTAAAAGTAAAGCAAACTAAAAACAACCAAACTGACAAAAGTAGATAAATAGGAGGGAAAAAAGGCTACAGCAATAAGAGACTACTTCCTAGAAAAAGAAAAATAAGCAACCAGTAAATCAGGGCTCTTATAGGTGATCAAGAAAATGATTTTCTTGATTCACCACTTTCATGTGTCAAATTGGAAAATATACAATGTGGGAAACTAGGAAGGTTTGTGTTTTACTGATGGGTATCTAACTATTACAGTATTACTGAAAAGCACTTTGATCAGCCACCAGAGTCATTAAAAAGTATAATTTTCTTTCACCCAGCAGCTGAACGATAAGACATTGATCCTAAGAAGTGCTTAGATAAATATGTAAAGATATACTTAGCAGATTATTCAGAAATGATATTTAAAACATTTTTAAAAATTGCAAAGAAATTAATTTTTTAATACTACGGAATAGGAGTGTTCACAATATTATTTATTATAAAGAAAAAATGAAAATAACCTAAAATTCCAATAGTGGGTTCTTAATTCAATAACTTTGGATTTATTTGTATGGAAAGATGTTCACAATATTCTTTTAAACAAAGAACAACTTGCGAAGTATAAAATATGCAGATTTGCATGAAGAATACTCACACACATAATTAGAAATTTTGGTAGACTTTGATCTGAATATCCAATCTAATTTACTTCAATTTGAATGTGTGTTATGAGTTTGGGTATCTTATATTAATTTTTTTCATTCCTGAAAATCAGAACAAATGATAATTTTGCATGTGTAGGCAAACTGCGCATGGAAGGAAAATATTAACTAGCAATGCAATAAAGAAATGATTTCTTTTGGGGCCTGAAGTTCAAACCTTCAAATTTGTACTGTTTCCTTGTGGAATTAGTTGATCAAACTGAAATTAAAACCAAAATATCTAACTGGGTCTGGTCAGCCCATCCTGCTATCCCAGATAACTTCTAGAACTATCCATCATCTGCAAAAGCATAAAATGACAATTATGATTGAAGCCTTACATGAAATACATCTATTTATTCAGCTAATATTAATTGAGAAAATTTGTTTATCCCAGTACACTTTCTGGTGGTATAGCTTGTTTGCAACTAGTGCTCTGAACAGAACAGATGACAGTAACAGAGAGACAAAGCTCAGTATTGGTGCCAGGAAGGGAGAGTGGGTATCAACACTCAAATTTACAGCAAGAATGAACCCAAGGAATGGCCCATGTGAAAATGCAATGAAACCTAACTAGTAACAATGGAAACTGCTAAATTTTTGAGTTAGATTTTTGTCACATTCATCTGATAATCTTCATAAATTAACTACATAATATTTTCAATTTATTTTTTTAATATTTTTATTTTATTTTATATATTTTTTACATAATTTTTCACTTTTGCACAATGTATGCATTTTTATCTTGGTTATATTCCCCATACAATTCCCAACCCCCTTATTTTGACTATAATCCCTCCTACCTCCCACCCCCTACCTCTGCCCCGGCTCTGTAGTGTGTCTCTGGTTTATAGTTGCTTGTTGATTTTGATTTTTACTTTATTATCAGTCTTTTTCCTGGTCCCTTATTTAGATTTTCTAAATTCCTGCTATGAGTGAGACCATCCAGTATTTTTCTTTTTCTTTCTGGCTTATTTTGCTGAGCATGATCCCTTCCAGCTCCATCCATGTTGCTGCAAATTGCATGAGTTTATCTGTTTTTGATTGCTGGGTAGTATTCCACTGTGTATATGTACCACATCTTCTTGATCCAGTCATCTATTTTTGGGCATTTGGGTTGTTTTCAAAGCTTAGCTATTGTAAATAGTGCTGCTATAAACATAGGGATGCAGGTGCCCTTTGGAATTTATATTTCTGTGTCATTTGGGTAAATACCTAGGAGTGGAATTGCTGGATCATATGGACGCTCTATCTATCTTTAGTAGGTTGAGGAATCTCCACACAGCTCTCCATAGTGGTTGAACCAGTTTGCACTCCCACCAGCAGTGCAGGAGAGTTCCTTTTTCTCCACATCCTCGCCAACATTTGTTGTCACTAGTTTTTTTTAATATGTGCCATTCTCACTGGTGTAAATGGTATCTCATTGTAGTTTTGATTTGCAAACAGACTCCCCACCAACTGGGAGAAAATTTTTGCACATAACACTAATGATAAAGGACTGATCACAAAAATCTATAAAGAGCTGAAGAGTCTCAACAAAAAAAAAGTAAATAATCCAGTCAAAAAATGGGCAGAAGAGCTAAAAAGGAACTTCTCCAAAGAGGAAATGTGAATGGCCAATAGGCATATGAAAAAATGTTCAGCATCACTTGTAATCAGGGAAATATTTTCAATTTAAGGTCTGACAAAGGTAAGTGACCTCCGTGATCTGTGAATGAAGAAGTCCAACACTGTTGGCTAGAGAGTTATACACAGTGGGAAGCCTAATTCATCAAACATGACTTCTTTTCAGAGTATTAGTGTACCTTGGTAGAGGCAGGGGGAATTAGGGATGAGAGGTGGAGAGTGCCCTAGGGAACTCAAACTGGCATCAGGGGGTCTCTTACCATCACCCTTATTCCACAGTTAATTCTGGAACCCTGAATGAAGAAGGCCCCTTTGAAGTAAATAGATAAGATTGGCAAACTAGAGACCACCCGGGCATGGCAGGAGGCCCAACACAAATATTGATGGTTGGGAGATGGAGTTAGGAGATTGGTAAGCAGGGGAGAGGGAATGGGGTTCAAGAAAAAATAGGTACCCTGGGGCCATTTTGGTCCAATAGCTGAGGGCAGGGATTATTGCCTTTGGCAAGTTCCCACCTGTCTGTTTTGGATTTTCCCAAACTCCAGCCAAATCCAAGCCCCACCTGGAATAATCTTTTGAATCAACTTCCTTTTTTCTTCTAAGTTCATTTAAAGTGAAATTTTTAAACTTTGTATATTGCTATTAAGAGCAAAACCAGTCTCATTTACTATGAAGATATGGTAACTGAATGTATGTATGATAAAAACCAAACGTTAGTACTGAACATTTTCTTTTGAAAGCTCTGAGCCTGGAGTTCACTGTATCTTTGTTAAAAGGAACACAGTCCAAATTAGGGAGGTAGTAAAGACCAGCATAGATGGGGACTCTCCTGGAGGACATCAGAACTAGAAGAACATTCCAGAGGGATGTTTTTTAACCCCTTTATATGCAACCCCTAAAATCATATGCGACCCTGATCAAAATCACCTTGTGAACTTCTTATGGTGTGTCCTTCTTTATCAGGACCTGCAGCTGAGAGGCACGGAACTGGTGCATTGAGGGGCTGGGGGCAAGGCAGCCTGGGGGCTGACAGCTACAAGGATGAGGGCAGGCCCATTCACCCAGCAGCAAAGACATTGAGGGAGGACTGCAGAGCCAGCTGCTACCTATGGAAGAATCAGCTCAGAGCACAAGAATGGAGGCCTTGACACTGGGTGGTCAACTCCAGGGGCAGAGTCAAGAGAGGGTGGTCAGAAGTGTCTGTCTATGGGATGATCATGGAGAAAAGGGAGGTCTCAGGGCAGTCAAGTCTGCCTCCAGTATGGGGGGGATTTCACTCAGAGCCAGGGTCAGTGGGCAGAAAGAGACTGTGGGAGAAGTGGGCCCACATCCTACCTTTTCCTCCTGCACACATCCTATCTGAATCCTGGATCATTAGGGCAGGGATCTTGGCATTACATAGTCCAAGCCCCTCATCATGCAGATGACAAGACCAAGGCCCAGTGCAGGTGCAGAGTGTAACTGAGCCAACCCACAGTGCTGCTTCCCACATTGCTAAGCAACAGGGCCTCCCTGGGGACAAGCACTCCCCTACCAAGTGCTGCTCAGCTCCCTGTGCTGCCCAGGGTCAAGGAGAGAGGACATAGATGGCAGCACTGATACATTCCACCGGCCATAGCCTTGGGTTTGGGGAGCTCGCCTAACAGCCCCAAATGGCAGAGAATGTTGACGTTCATTAAAGAACATGAAATAACACCTTTTCTTGGAGATACTGGAGAGTCACAGCATCCTTCTTTTTCAGTTACACAGTTTCTGCCTCAAATTCCTTAGAACTTCCTTGTAGATTCTCACTCCACTTTACCGGCTCCTGGGCCTGCCCATCACAGCTGCCATCTTCCACTCATCCTTCTCTGAGAGCATGGCATACACTTCTTCACTCCAGCTGCAGCACAGGTGTCCTGCCCCGCCCCATGTCCTCTACGACCATGAGGGCTTGAGCGGTCACGGCCACATTCTATCTCGGCTTCCACTTCAGTAGGTGGAGAGTGCTAGATTACTGATTACTGGACTCCCCGGCTCCTCTCAGCTCTCAAATCCCAAAGACAGAAGGGCTGAGAGGGAGGGAGGGGGAGGACAAGAAATGGTTTCTGGGAAGGACTCAGGCGGAGAGCGCACATGTGAGCAGCTCAGTGGGGACAGTGGGAATGACAAAGCCAGAAGAGGGCACAATGCAGGTTGCTCACCGCCCACCATGGGCTCCCACATAGCGGCTGCCTCACCTGCTGGCGGCCCAGCCCTGTGTCAGCAGGTACGAGAGGACAAGCAAGGAGAAAGACATCTTCCCCGGAAGCTGCCAGTGCAGTTAGGGGAAGTCAGCAATGTCTGCTTGCTGGGGTGCTCTCTGGGCTCTGGATAGCTTCTGCCTCGTGCTGTAAAGTGCAGGTCCACATGTTGGCAGAGGTGAGGGGGAGGGTAGAGGAGGGGGAGGCACAGTGAACTATGCCAAGGGTGAAAAACTATGGGAACTTGGGGTGCTTTGGTGGAGGGAGAGCTATGGTGACCACACCTGAGGGGAAATATCCTATATTGTCAAAATATTAGCAAGTATGTAAAGCAGTGGTTCTTCATTAATCAAACACACATAAATAATGAATAAAAATCAAAATTGATGAAAAAAATGGACCATCATTATTGGCTTAAATTGCATTAAAATAATGTTTAGAATGAGTTCATTTTCTATACTTATTGTCTATTAATATTTCATTTTTGATTTCCCAGTCATATTCTTTGCCACTTCTACTGGATTATTTGGGTTTTCTAAGAGAAGATCTTTATAAAGAGAGACGTTGACCTTTGCATATTAAATGTGTTGCAAACCTTTAGTGACATCTGCCACAGAAGTTTTGCCTTTATCTGGCCAAATTATCACTTCTTTTCATGATTTTGGAACTTTGTACCTCTCTTTGAAAGACTTTCTTCACCCCTAGTCATAGACGATAGCTCAATAGTCATCTAGTGCTTTCAGACTTCTATGTTTATAACTACCTTGGATCTTTTTCCAAACAGAATAAAGTCAGAATTAATATTTGTTTTTCCCAAATAGAAAGTCAGACTTCCTTGTATCTTTAATATTGAATAATCAATTTTTTCCTTACACATTTAAAATATTTTTTAGATGTGGTTTTTCTCTAAATATTTCAGAAAGGTAAGCCTAGGACACTGGCTCCCAAAATGTAGTCCAGCATTCTGGGGGTTCCCAAGACCCATTCAGGTAAAAACTATATAATATTAATATACAATAATATAATATACAATAATAATATTAATAATATTAATATACAATAATATCCATGTACTTTCATTCTCTCGTTCGTGCACACCTGTGTTTTCCAGAAGCTACATGACTTGTCATTATGTCATTACTCTCATGGCTACTGGAATGTGTTTTTATGTGTTTCAAATTTTTATTTTTATTTCTAATAGGGTAAATATTGGTAGCTTTAACTCAATTCTTTTAAATCTCTGGGACCCTCCCTCAGTAATTGTTAAGGGCCCTCAAAGAAGACCAAAAATTCTGGAAATCGTTGGTCTACGGAGATACGGCCTGCTTATTCACAACTTTGCATTTCTGTGAGCACATCTTTACTAATCCCAGAGATCCCCACAGCACTTTTACTACATAAAAGTTTACATTTAAACACTTGCTTAATCAGGAGCTCCCTGCCTCCTGTAAGAAACCTCATTGTTGAATAAATCACTTTCATACCTCTAGCTAGAATGTGTTAAACTTCCTTCCCCTCCCTGCCCCATACAACACACACAAACACTCACATTACAAAGCTACTTCCAAAGGGTGCCAATTCCTTCAGTAAGCCTGCCCTGGCTCCCCTCCCTGTTGTCTTTATCCAGAGGCATGGGGACCCCGGGTGTCTTGTTCACCTTGCCCATGCATTTAGACAGAGTGTATTTGTTTCTTAGGAGTGCCATAGCAAATTACCACCACCGCAAATCATCACAAATTACCATACAGCAAATTCTGGCTTATTTGTTCTCTCCACAGTCCTGGAGGTTAGACATCTGAAAAAGGCAATCCATGCTCTGAGGGATAATCCTTCCTTGCTTCTTCCAACTTCTGGTGACAGTTAGCAATTTTTATCTTCCTTGGCTGCATCATCCCAGCCTGTGCCTCTCTTCTCTGTTGTCTCATAAAGACACTGGTCATGGGATTTTGGGTTCACCAGGATAATCCAGGGTCAAGAGATTTAACTGAATTACATCCACCAAGCTCCCTTCTCCAAATGCCCAGGTTTGAAGAGTGGAACCTGGACTTATCTTTTGACACATTACCATTCAAACCACTATAAAGAAGGGAGGAAATGCCCACCCTTGGGTCAAATTCAGCATGTTTCTGGCATAACATTTTATGCCTTTGGACATTTCCCCTAAACATTTGACTTTCCAACTTCTTTGAAAAAAACCAGATCTGGCACCATTGGAGCTGCCTTCTCAATGGTAGGGAAGCTGAGTGGAGACTGCAACCTCCAGGAGACGTGTGTGTTCTCCATTTCACCTTGTTCCTGACACTTCCAAGCCCACTTCACTCACATCAACTCAACTTGACCTGTGAGGTTCCTATTGACATTTGGCTTGTGACAATTGTTTAGACTCTGTTGAGCTTGCCTCCACTAGACTCTGAGATGTTCTGTAGGCTCTGCTTCCTAGTATCTAGAACAATGCCTGATACAGAATCTTTGCTCAAAGTGTATTCACTGGATTAAAGAAAGTAAAACTTACGTTGAACAGAAATATGTTTCTCTTTTAACTCTTATGTACGTGCAGGTCTTTTTCTTGCATTCAGAAGGCAGTCTTTCTTCCTCATGAAAACCCTTTACCCCTAAAAATACACAGCATAGGAGATTACACCACATCTGTACTGGCATTAACACTTACGGATCTCACTATTAACACTGATAGAACCAAGAGGAGGGTTTTGGTTATGATTTAGGTATCTGAATAACAAGGATCTGGAAAATAGTGGCTAAATCAAGAAAGTGATTATTAATTGCTCATAAATAAGAAATCAGAAGATATGCAGGTTAGGGGAGGGATGATGTTATCATAGTGTCACCCAAGACTCTGGGAGGCTGTCATATTTATCTGCTATCCTTGGTATGTTTTATTCTCTTCATCTCTTCTGTCCTATTCTCTCCTTCTGGGACACTAATTGCATGTATATGAGACGTTTTCACCCTGTTTCCCTCCCCCCGCCCCATGTTTCTTATGCTCTTTATTATATATTCCATACATTTTCCCCTCAGGAATGTCAGTCTGAATATCTTCTCTTGACCTATGTTCTGGGTCACAACTTCTTTTATAATTACGCCTAAATTGCTGTTAAAACTGTCTATCGGGAAAAAAACAAACTGTCCACTGAGTTCTTAATTTCAATCGTTGTATTTTTCGGCTCCACAATTTCCCTTTAAAACTTCTTTATATTTTCCAGTTCTCTCGTGAAATTTCCCATCCTATCAGATTTTTAGTGTATTAATTTACTTCAAAATTCTTCTGTAAATCAAACATCTATTTCATTTATGGGTCCCTTTCTGTTAACTGTATTTCCTTGTTTTAGTTAGTCTTCAGTCATACTTGGAAAATTTTTATTGAATGTAAATTATTGCAGATGAAAATTATAGAACTAATTTTAGATTCAAAATTGATTACATCTTTCTTTAAAAAGCATTTGCTTTACTTGTGACTGGTAGTTAGGATAGGAACAGTTTAACTCATTACAATCGAGACTGAGCTCATTTGAAGGTGCACTTCCATTTTTATAAGGACTTACTCATTACTTTTCCAGGGCTCCTTTGACTTGATGGACCCGGACTCCTCTTTCAGCAGTGTCCTTCTGTTAGGGGGGAAAGGCTGTCCTAACGCTAATTCCATACAGGCTTTGTGGACTCCACCCCACCCCAGGCCAAAGCCAAAGACACTGGGAACTCCAAATCCCATCACCACCAAAGGGAAGGTGGCTGGGACCTGAGGGTGGGGTTAAGCAGCCAGGTTGGTATAAAGCCAGACACGTGGGCTTTGGAGGGGTCCCCCATTTTGGCTCTCTGCCAGCTCGCAGCTGTCCAGCCAGCTCTGAGAGTGCCTTTGGGTTTCCAGGTTGTCGGATCGTGTAGGACACATTAAAGACTTTATTTCCCTATTTTCTCCCTGAGTTTTACATTTTCCTTATTTCCTTTTCCCTTGTAAATAAACCTTTTATTAACCTTTCGTGTGTGCCTGTAGTGGAGTATTAGTAAGTCCCTTTTAAGCCTGGGTGAGGACCCACAGCCAGGCAACCCATTCAATATCGGGGTTGCCCTGTAACACTTCTGCCCTGTCAGGCTACTCAGTACCTCAGTCAATGCTTCTCTTGCTTCTCAGCCTCTAAACCACCACAATGGAACTGACAAATGGCTTAATGGGGAAAGAGGCAGTGAATTTTAGGCTCACTTGTCTTCCTTCCTCTAAGTATCTCATGAATGTGTACTGCAGGGGTGCAGTGGGTGAGCCTTCAGGAGATAGAGAGGATTCCTCGATGTGCTTCTCACCCTCTGTGTGAGGGTGATAGAGTTTACTAAGCATATCCCCAGCTTCCATGACCAATCTCACTCAGCCATCACCCTGCTAAGGATGGCACTGTGGTGCTCTCCACTCTTGACTTGGGAAAGAATCCAGCAGAAAGACAGAGGCTCTGAAAGGCTTAAGAATCCCAGTATCACTGAGCATGTTTCCGTCTCACTCCTTCCACGTTGCTGTGAATGGCATGAGTTTATCTTTTTTGATTGCTGAATAATATTCCATTGTGTATTCTCAGTGAAGTAAGTCAGAAGGAAAAAGAAAAATATTGGATGGTTTCACTTATAGCAGGAATATAGGGGAACCCAATAAGACATCAGTGTAAAAAAATAATAACAGTACAAAACACAACAAAGCAAAAACGGACAATTATAAATCAGAGACATCCTGCAGGGGAGGCCGAGGGAGAGGGAACAGAGGGAGGGAGGCAGGAGCACAGGGGCTGAGGTGATGGCGCACGGGTGCCTTGGGGAAGGAAACTCTATGGGGACTACACCTGAGGGGGTGGGGGAAGCAAATATTGTTTAAAAATGAACAATGATGCAAAAAATAAAAAATCTAAAATAAAAAAATAAAAGAATCTTAGTATCTTTGTCCTTAAACCCCCAGCAGATGGAGAAAGGCATGGCACACACGCCACCCCCCCCACCCCCGCTCCTGCTCTCTGGTCTGTTGAATCCTTAATGCTCTGAGAGTTTCCAATACATTTAAATAGATGGTTTTTTATATAGAAAATTCTCAGGAAAAAAAAGACTAATTAGGTAAAACTGGGCACCAGTACCAAAACTTGAGAATTTTAATTTTAAAATCACTTCATTTTGATTTTTTCTTTATTATAATTAGTCTTTCTCCTGGTCCCTTATTTAGGTTTTCTAAATTCCTGCTATGAGTGAGACCATCCGGTATTTTTCTTTTCTTTCTGGCTTATATCGCTGAGCATGATCCCTTCCAGCTCCATCCATGTTGCTGCAAATCAACAAACAACTATAAACCAGAGACACACTATGGGGTGACAGGGTCGGGGAGGAGAGGAGGGAATAGGGTCAAAATAAAGGGGGTGGCAATTGTATGGGAACTATAACCAAAATGAATACATTGTATAAAAATGAAAAATGATGTAAGAAGTATATAAAATAAAATATTAAAAATATTAAAAGAATAAAATAAAATCACCTCATGATCTTAAATGGCTACAAGTATTCAAGCTAATCTCTGTCTGAGGCATTGATGTGAGGAGGGGATAGAAAAGGACCTGCTGTTCTCTAGGAAGATTTCTAAGGTGTTTCACACTATCAGGTTATTTACTGCTCGCTGATTGGCCAGAATTTATCAAGTGGCTGCATTGAGAGGCAAGGGAGACTGATAAATGTTCTCTTTTGACTTGGTACAAAACTGTCTAGTTAAAATTAGTTTTGCTACTGAGTAAAAAGGGAAGCACAGGAAGGGGAGAAACTAACTTTCACTGCCAATGGGGATGTTCCAAAAATATCCCTGGTGGGAAATTTCATAACTAGGGTTAGAAATAACATAAGAGCTATGAGAATGAGTTTCCCAGTAGCAGGCTGCAATATGAAAATGTACTGGATTATTTAAAAAATGACATCAGTAATGTCTGATTAGCATAAAACACAAAAATACATTTAGGGCAGAGGAAGAAAAGAGGGCTATTTATCTGAAGAATAAATGTGTATAAGGATTGCAAATTAAAATGTAATAACTACTAGGTAGATTATGAAATGAGTAAGCAATAAATTACACATTCTTCTTGGTAGTAACTTAGTGAAATTAACTAGGGAACATTCTCCCTCCATGGGTAGTTTGCCACATTCTCTACGATCTCACTTGAGGCTGGATCTTTTTCTATTTTAGCCACAACACACCACCATTCAACCAAAACCTTCTACCTGCTCCACCCTCCTCTACTCTCTTTCCCTCTGATAACCACCATTCTCTTGTCAGAGTATAAGGGTTTGTGTCTTTGTTTTTGTTTGTTTTGTTCCTTTATACTCCACATATGAGCAAAATCCTACTGCATTTGTCTTTCTCCTCCTGACTTATTTAGCTTAGCATCATCCCTTCTACTCCCACCCATGTTGTCACAGATGGTAGGAATTCATCTTGTTCATTGCTGAATGGTATTCCATTGTGCATATATACCACACCTTATGCAGTCATTCCTAGATGGACAGTTCAGGGGTTTTTTTCCCCATATCTTGTCTATTGCAAATAGTGCTGCAATGTACATAGGGGGGCATATGTCTATTCAAATTAGTGTTTTCATACTCTTCAGATAAATACCCAGAAATGGACATATACTAGTTCTATTTTTAATTTTTGAGGAATCTTCATACTGTTTTCCAGATTGGCCACACCAATTTACATTCCCACCAACAGTGCATGAGGATTTCTTTTTTCCTCACATCCCTGCCAGAACTTATTGTTTCTTATATTTTTGATAATAATCATTCCAGCAGGTGTGAGGTAAAATCTCATTGTGGCTTTGTTTTACATTTCCCTGGTGATAAGCGATGAAAAACATCCTTTCATTTCTCTGTTGCCCATCTGTATGACTTCTTTGGTGAAATGGCTGTGCAGATCCTCTACCCATTTCTTAGGTCAAGTTGTATATTTGGTATTTTTTTAACTTTATTTTAAAGATTTTTATTTATACAAGAGCTGGGGTACAGACCAGATGTGCGGGAGGATGAGGGGATTCACCAGAGACAGAGCAGGGAGCAGAATAGGCAGACGGACTGAAGACACTGCTGAGGGAAGCAGCTGGCGAGACAGGAGAGGTCTGCTGCGCCATGTGGGTTTCCTCCTGGCCGGCCGGGAATCGAACCCTCGCTGCTACAGAGACTGCGGACAGCTTCACAGCACTGCACTCAACCTACTGCGCTGCCAGGGAGGCCTTTTTTTTTGGCTTTGAGCTGTTCATACATTTTAGATATGAGCCCCTTGTCAGATAGATAATCTGCAAATATCTCCTCCCATTCAGTAGACCTCCTTTTGTTTTAACTATGGTTTCTTTCACTGTGCAGAAGTTTTTACATTGGTGTAATTTCATTTGCTTTTTTATTTGTTTCTCTTCTTGTTGGAGATGAATCCACAGAAACATGACTAAGGTGGATGTCAAAGAACTAATGACCTATGTTTTCTTCTGTGTTCTAGATCTTTATTTGGTCATGGACATGACTAGTAAATGGCAGAATCAAGCCTGGAAATTGGCATGGCTTTTTGAAGAGCTGTCTTTAGAACTGAAGGGAGGGCATCCAGATCCTAGTCCTGCCACTTACCTGCTGGCACTGGGCATGCCATTTAGCCCCTTTGAGCTTTGCTCTCCACACTAGAAATCATCATCATAGCAAAAACTTCAAAAGATTGTTGTGAGGCAAATTAGAGGACAGTTCCCTGCCCTGTGCAGCAGGGTATCAGGAAATGTGTTCCTCCTGGATTCCTGGTCATGGACGGCAGCATAGCAGGCAAACCCCACTGACACCTGCATCTGAGGGCATTCATTGTTTGGTCAAATGACAGTCACCTGTCAGGTGTTGTCAATCATATTCAGCCAGGCACAAGCTTAGGGGTAGCAAACCGGGTGGTCTGGGCCCCGATAAGTCTCCTTTGTTTTACTCTCCTGCTTATGACTCCTCTTGGCTGGTTCCCAAATCTTCAGTATTAGATTGGATAATCCTACTTTTAATAATGCTCAGGATATTTGCCTCCCTCGGGGGGCTGTGATCACAGCAGTGAAGGGTATTAAAATGGAGCTGAATGCCATACAGAGCACTTACCCTTTACGCTGTGTGTATGTGGGCACAGCGTTTTGCATGTGCACACACAAGGGATGTGCGCATTTGTATGTGCGTCTCCACGTGTTCATGTTCTTGGCCTTCTGAGATTTTTTTATAATCAAAATATTACACGGATCACCCAGTTTATTTGCAGTGTTAAAACAAAGCACTGCAGAATCCATTCAAAACTCAGGTTTTCTAAATCAATGAGGTTATTAACTTCCAAATTCCATGTTTTTATTTCTCCTAAATGGCGTTAGCTGAGCATTAGTGTTAAGGGCATAGTAACACCTCATGAGAGCCCAGTATCACTAAGTTAATAGATAGTAGAATTTATTTGAATTGTGCTTGGTATTGTAAATTTAGCATAAACTGAGTAGTAATTAAGGACATGATTTACTCTCCTTTCTAATAATACCTTTTGGGGGCCATGTTTTTTACCCCCTTAACCTGGCTATTCTGGTAATCAAGAGGCCACACTAAAAATAATTGGTAGAGAATGGAGAAAAGAAATATACAGAGTTACTAATATACACCAGGGTTTAAGCTGACATGAAATTTTATCTTAATTATCGGACAAATTTGTACTCCCACTATCTAATTCAATTTGCATGCATCGGTAGACACTTATTAAAGGTAATATTACATCTGTCATTTTAAGACTGGTGAGAATTTTATCATATGAGCTACATGAAACAGCCACTCTATTATGTACAGAACTCTTTTGTATGGCTTAAAATAACCATCATTGCATCCTAATTAAGTATTTTTTGTAATTGTCTTCAAGGCAGTCATAGTCTTGTCCATTTTGTGTCCATCTTGTAAGTTATTTGGACACAGAATTGAAGTTGCAGGAATGTGCTTCTCCTCCCCTCTGCTTCCTCATTCTGGGTGAAAAATGAGAGTTTTACTAATAAAATGTAAACTGGAATCAAATGTTCAAGTAAGGTTTTGTGAGAGGCACGCAATGCATAAACCCATCTTAGAATTCTCCACTGGATTTCGAATTCTGCTGCATACAAATGTATAGACTGCTGAAGCATTAGCAGCTGAACACGTTAGGGTTATTTTTTGAGATGAGTTTATTAGATTTGTATAAAATGAATTGAGTGAGTGCTAATAAAATAACATCAATTCAGGCTGACAATGGCAGTGTCTGAGCATAATGTCCTAAAATGCCAGTAGATGTTGATATGTTATTTCTAAGCGAACCCCAAAATAAGCCCACCAGTTTCTGCTTTGAACTTTAGGACCCAGAGATCTGAGAGAAAAATCCAGTTTCACACAGCACTCATGTAATTGTCCGTTTGTCCCCCCTGCTACAGCCATCTTGGTTTCGGAGCTCTTTTGTTCCACCCACAGAAAGGAATGAAAGAAAGAAGTAAGGGATGAAAATAGCCTGCAAGGAAAATAAGAGAAGGAAATGCAGGGGGGCAAGTGTGTCCAGACAGGAAGCGCTGGTGATGGGCTTTTGGGGTTGAGTGGGAATTAGGGGCTAGGCCTCAGTTGGGGGGCAGGCCCTTATTTTCCCTCTGCCTTTCTTTTCCTGGGGCACGGATGCTTCCAGAAATGGACAAATCAAGCACTGCAGTATTTGGCTTGCTTGTCCCTGGGCTCAAAAGTGCATTTGACATCTTCACAGACCCCTTTTCTAATTTCTACCATGATTTGGTTTTTCTTGTCCTGTCTTAAAGAAGAAAAAAAAGACAACTTTTGTGAGGGGGCAAGTTCAAAGCAGGGGTTACCTGCTTGGGACACAGTTGGAGTGCTAGCGGGTCACAGTGACCGCCTTCTGTCAAAGGGAGGCTTTCAAAACGTAACCAAGACATTTCATCATAGGATTTTATTTTGCTTTATTTTTTACTGAGACAAAAACGCAACCTTCAGCTGCTTACTAGGAATGAACCATTTAAATTATTCAACTGGTAATTTTATCGTTGATTTATAATCACTCTAGTTTGTAACATGATGCACTTGGTCTTGAATGTGGTGTTCCTGTTTTAAACCATCTGAGATTCAAAATATTCTTATGCCTCTTCAGTGCTTTTTTTCTTTCTCCAGAGGCCACCCTCTTGCTGTTTCTTAACCCCCCAAATATGTCACAGTGTGCCTTCTGGGGAGGAGTAGGGTGGAAAGACGCGGGACCCCTCACTCCCACGCAAGAGAAGTGGATGAATAATTCATGGTGCCACATGGAGTTCTTCTCGGGGACGTCTCTGGACCACGTCTGAGCCGGCGGAGGACCAGGCAACTTACAAACAGTCACAGTGTGTTGTGTCAAAGAACAGTCAATCAATCTCCACAGAAATGTGAAGAGAACAGGTTTTTCATGCTTGTGCGTTGGGAGGGAGCCAAATGTGTGTTGCCATTTTATGGTAGGATCGGTGTACACCTGTTCCGACCAGCTGTCAACATAACCTGTGTCAGAGGCACGCGCCTCGCCCGCCGCAGCCGCACAGCGGGCCGTGTCTGTGTGACAGTCGGGACAGACAGCACCCGGAATGGGCGACCCAGAGAGGAGGAGCTTGCAGAGCCATGGCGGGGACACAGATGTGTGAGGAGTGTGATAAAAGAAGGAAACATCTGAGGGAATAAGCTCAAACAAAACAGCAAATGTCATTTGCATTATATAATTATGGCCAACCATTGAGTCCTTTGTAATAACACTCAGTGGGCCAATGTTAAACCTACAGTGAGTGATAAAAAGGCCTCAGCTTGAAAAAAGGTCAGCGTGAATTAGTATATATTTGCTGATTAATTCAGAGTGTGCCTTCGTAAATTTTATAGTCCAGGGCCCCAGCCTCGTCAGAGACAGCCTCCTATGAAATTCAAATGTGCTTCGGTCGGCACAGACCCACATTCCAACCTGGCATTGTGCTTTGTGGGAAGACTTCATGGAGCAAACGTGGACACTGCAGACAGTGGAGAGGTGTTGAGGCCTGCAAACTTGAGCACACTGATTGCAAGGATTAGGTGCTCACACACTGTGGAGCACAGGGGTCCTCTGCTGAATGTCAGTGTACCCAGAACGCAGGGCAGGAGCCGTGGGACACTCACCACCTGCCTGTGTGCCCGCTGGGGTAGGCCTGCTGGAAAGATTCCTACTCTTTTTACCCAAATGTCAGTAGTCAGAGCTGCTGGCTACAGTCTTAGTCTCTTATGTGCAATTTAGTGGAAGCGCAAAGGAAAAAGCGGGGGGTGGGGAGCGTGTGGGTAAAAATATGCATTTAAGGGAAACATTTAGCCCAAGAATGTGTTGGCTTAAAACTCCTTTGAAGATTGTAAATACAGCTTCTGCTTTTAGATGAAACTCACATTAATGAGCATCTGTTATGTGCAAGTTGATTTGTCAACTTCAGTAATCACAATTGGCCCATGAGATACCAATTATTATTTCCATGAAACAACTCTAGGGGCAGTTATCAAATAGTATGATTAGGGTTTGATCACTTTTGAGATATCCCCCAAAGCCCTTCTTTCCCACTTCATTCTCATCGTCTGTCTTTGCAATTGCACATGACACGTTTGCATTGTGTGCTAAGTTCCCTGCTTGGTGCTCTGAGATGCGGCATACTTAGCAGTTTTCACTTACCTGGCTTATTTCAACCCACCCCTTTCCCAGCATGCCAGGAGCTGCAACCCATCCAGATGGCTATGATTAAAGGATCTTTCTCCGACCTCCAAACCCAGGTTGTCACTGTAGCTTCTTTATGAAAGGATGGAGACCCCACCCCAAGATCTGACTGACTTCCTCTGCTCCTATCACCAGCTTAAATGAACTATGCAACAAGGAATTGTATTTCTTAAAAACTAGCCAATTTGTTGCTTTTGTTGGCCAGTAAAGTCTGTCTCTTCAGTAAGAGAGGTTTTCTTGTGCTTTGTGAATTCCAGCACTTGCTGGGAAAGGATGGACCCACCTTGAGGACTGGTT
Source organism: Talpa occidentalis (assembly GCF_014898055.3). Lineage (NCBI taxonomy): Eukaryota > Metazoa > Chordata > Mammalia > Eulipotyphla > Talpidae > Talpa > Talpa occidentalis. The sequence continues at coordinate 65,867,037 of NW_023603184.1, forward strand.
AGATCACGGTACATGGTTTTAGATGTTTGTTTGGGGGACTCAAACCTAAACTGGGCTTTCTGTCTGCTCCATATTTTATACAGCCCAAGAGTGGGAGATCCAGGTAGGAGATTTCAGGCAGTTTGTCCCTAGGAATGGCAAGACGGGAGGACACCAGCCTGGGAGTCAGCAGAGTGGCCCCCTTGGCCAGGCCCTCTCTGCTGCTAGTTGCAAAACAATGCTGGGCAAATGCTGAAGCCTTCTGATGCCTCCATTTTTCTTGCGTGAAATGGGTGTCTATCTCTAAAGTGTCTACTCACTTTATTGCTACAAACTGGTACCTTGTAGGGTCTCCCTTGTGCCGCAGGCGGTTGAGCGCCGCACTGTGAAGCTGTCCGCAGCCTCTGCAGCACGGGTTCGATCCCGGCCGGCATGCGAGGGTCCCACATGGCGTGCAGACCTCTCCTGTCGCTCCTGCTGCTCCCCTCATCATATATTTCAGTCAGTCTGCCTGTTCTGTTCCCTGCTCTGTCTCTGGTGAATCCTCTCACCCTCCCGCGCATCTGGCTTGTACCCTGGTTCTTGTATAAAATAAAGAAACAAATCTTTTATAAAAAACAAAAACTGGTACCCTGTATTGTGATGTTGTTCAGATACATGAACAAAATGCTGGTACCCATACTACTCCAGAAAAACGAAAGTCAGAGGGGAGAAGTGACTTATCCAAGAGTAAGGGGAAGGAGAGAGGAGATGAAGAATTGGAGACAGAGCTTTGCAGTTCCCTCTACACCTGTTCATTTGTAGAATAAACCCTTAGACACAACATTCACCCCTGAGGATGTGCTGGGACTGGCAGTTTCTTTGCAAAGCTTTCTCAAGCCCTTGTTCCTCCCACCCCATCCCTATCCTTTCAAAGGCAGCTCGGGTCTTGGTGCCACCCCATGTGGCCTTCCTGATTTCCTTGTCTAAGCTCTCATTCCTTTTTCGCTGGTATGGTGAACAGTGACTGCAGAGCCTGAACTTGACCCCATGGCCATAAAGGACACAGCAAAAGGTCCTGAACAATCTCCAAGGGCCTGCCCAAACTGCCTCCCCGCCTCCCCACTTCTGCAGCTCCTCACTCAATATCCCCTTTGCTTCTCATGTGAGCTGTACACATCTTCACTTGGGTCCTCATTCTGAAAAACCACTGGCCTCTGGAGGCCTCCTACATTCTCCATCTCTTCTCTCCCTAACCTGTTATCTTTTACTCTTTTCATTCCAGTTTTAATGCCACTTCCTTGGAACAATCTTCCCTTGCCCCTGAAGTGAACATGTGCCTGTTTTATATTCTCAGAGCTCCCTGTATTTTCCTCTTGTGGCACTTACCAAGTTCAATGCATTAGCTGTGTGATTATTTAATTAATGTCCACTTTACCCAAACAACTGGCCTCTGGTTTGCCCAGTTGTATCCTCAGACAAATAGCAGAGTGATATCACCTACTGAAGATTTGATAGACATATGAGTGAGCTGAATAAGCTGAACCCGGGAGGTGTGCTCTGTCCTGAGCAGGAGCCTGGCCTTTATGTTGTTTGTCACTGCACCCAGATTAGAGATGGGTACTTAGTGTGCACAAGTCCCCATGGTTTGACCTTCAGGAAGTGAATAAAGTCAGGGAGGAGGCAGGAGGTGGATTTCACCAGGCCATGAGGTCCTTCAAAGTTGCTGCCAAGCCTGTCCTGAGGGAAACCTGCAGGTGTGCTGACCCCAGGACCAACAAACTACAATGGCTCTTTAGAGGCCAAAGTCAAGTTAGGAATTTAATGCAATTCATTACATAGTCAATCAATAGACAAAAACAGTTTTAGCATATAAATTGCTGTTTCTGAGCTATCAGGGTTTTTGTGGAACCCCATTTCAGCAAGGTCATAGGTTTCCATGAAATGGACCATAAAGTGTAACATGATTCATTCTCCTTTGCCAGCTTGTGTTAGAGCAAGTTACCATCCTGGATTTTGCTACACTGAGGGTTCACCCAGGATGTGGGACTTTCAGTCGAGGAGCCAAGGAGCTCCAGGCACACCTGTAACCGATGAAATGTTAATACTTTGGACAGCATTGGATTGATTTACCCTTATCTCAGTGTAGAATTCTCCCAAAGCAAACCCAACAGAAGGATCCGGGTGCAGGCAGTTCATCTGAGAAGTGATTGTAGAAAGTACAAAGGAAGAGTTGTTGGGGTGCAAGAGAGAAAAGGGGGAACAGAAAGCTGGTTTCCATTATGGGCAGCAGGCATTCAATCTTGCTGAGGACCCTCTGAGAAACTGTATAGAGTCTTTGAAATGCCTTACAGGAGTATGAAGAACACAGCATGTTTGCTCCTGACTATAATGCCTAGGTTAAGGGTTACTACCTCGTGGTGTTAACTACCTATTCTTGGGCCTACTCCTACTGTCAGCCTTCACCCTGCTGGGTAGTCCCTAAGGCAGGTGACTGTGAATTCAGTGGGGCCAAAGGGGTACAGAAAGAGGCACCAACAGTACATGCTATGCCCGAGGAGACTAGAAATAGATGAATCAAAGAAGTGAACTTGAGTTACAGTCAAAGAAGGGGTCAGAAAAGTGGAATTTTGTACAGACTCCAAGGGATAGGTTGAAGCCAAATAGATTGGAACCTAGATCTTGATCAAAGGGAATGCTTGTCATGTGGATAGAATTCAGTGCAGAAAACAGAAAAGTCCCTGAGTATTTTAATACTCCCTGAGATTGAATACATGAAGCAGTTGCTGGTCACTGCTTGTCAGGGTTGGAGGCGCAAGTGTCATAAATCACCACTAATTTACCACATCAAAATCACACCGTCTGATGGTCCAGATGTCAGGAAGCCAGTGCTGGACTGCCTTCAGTGCACTTGACTCTCTGCTCTGGCCTTGTGTGACTGCTTCTCGACCTCACCCCTGCCCAGCCTGCCTTGCCAGCAGCCAAGGTGGCCATGGCCTGCATCTCCCAAATATCCCCCCAATGCTCTAAATTAATAGAAACTAGTTTGTATCCAGATACTAGCAGTGAGAGCTTCTGGACAAAGTAGATTGTAGTTTGTCGACTTTTTAAAATTAAGTTAAGGGGCCTCCCCGGTGGCGCAGCGGTTGAGCGCTGGGTTGCGAAGCTGCCCGCAGCCTCTGCGGTGCCGGTTGGATCCCCGGCTGCTCCCCGGCCACTGGAGGAGGGTCCCACATGGCGCACAGACCTCTCCTGCCACCCGCTGCTCCCCTCAGCAGTGTACTTCGGTCCTTCTGCCTGCTCTGCTCCCCGCTCTGGCTCTAGTGAATTCTCTTACCCTCCCGCGCTTCTGACTGTACCCAGTGCTTGTATAAATAAATAAATAAATCTTAAAAAATTAAATTAAGTTAAGAAGGAAATGGCGGTTGAGAGAGCCAATCATACTGCAACCCCGGGCAGGTGCTGCCCTGTGACATAGCTGTATTATATATAGCCTAAGTGGAGCTGACAGAGTGATTCCCAAAGAACAAGACCAAGACCAAGATTTTGTTCATCTTCGGCTCTATCAGCAGTCCAAACGGACCACCAAGATGAATGTCGCTGCCTCCAAGTTGAGACAGACTCTTCTAGCTGCTTGGAAAAATATAATAGGGGCCTTTTGCTCTATTCCCGAAAGCTTCAAGTTCTCTTCTTTACTGTTGCTCTTCTGGCTTTCCCCATCCAATGGCAATTCCCTTAAAGTCTGGGGTTATTTCTACATTGTCTTTGAATATCTTCTATAAAGACAGATGCAGTAAATGGATGTGGAATGAATGTACTTCCAGCCTCACCAGGTGTGTGGTGACTTCGTGGCAGTTCCATTATTCACCCGTCTCATCCTCTCCAGGTACCCTCGCAGGAACCAGAGGCAGACCTTCAGGCTGGGCTGTGAAGCAGCGCTGCAGCCCCTCTGAGACAAGATGGTGCTGCAGTAAGGGAGCGATGTTCTCCTGAGCAGGACTGCCCCACTGTGCCCACACACCACTGTGTCCCTTGCCAGGCAGGTTTCTAAGGAAGCTTGAGGAAAGCATCCTTCTTTGCTAGGAGCATCCTGGTACTTGGCTCAGCAATGTAGTTTCCCTTGGTACAAGTCCATTGCATTTGGGAGTCAAGACTTTGTCCTATCTGGGGAAACACTCAAATGCCCTCCAGTTTCTCCCTTTTCCATTCTGACCCACTATGATCTTTACCCACAAGACCCATGGGACCAGATCCCTCTCTTTAAGAAACTGACATGACTATGAAAGCAGAGCCAGGCCTCAAGTCCTCCAGTGTTATTTATTTTCTTTCCAAATTTCTGATCCAGTTTTACTTTCATCAGTTCTATCCAGATAAGGTAGAGCTGCTGATGTTAAAAAATACAGAAAATTTAAATTTCTACCTGATTCCAACCCACCATGCTCACCAACATGGGCAGAATATCTTTCAAATTCACTTTCTTCCTCTTTTTCTATTTCCATTTTCTTCTCAGAAAAAAAAGGAAAAAGAATAAAGAATGATTATTCAGTTATGTCATCATGGCATGGTGAATGGAGCACTTATCTAGTGAGATTGGCAAAGTGGGATAATCCCATTTATCATGGAGGCACTTGTTGCTCATTTTGGCTTGAGCTGGGTCTGAACTGTTTATGAAAGGGCCTCTCCACTCCTATGTACTCTGCAAAAGCCAAAAGCAGCCCCTACAAAGTTCTAACTAGACCACCCACAGCCAACCCCCAGTGATTTTCATGTCTGGCCCTACTCTTTGGTCTGGCTTCTGCCATTTTGATAACAGTCATAACAATCAAAAAGTGGAGTCTGGCCAATGGGTCTTCAGAATCCAGGGGAGAGGAACTTTAACTGGGCCACTCCCATAGAAGCCACAGAAAATCAATTAATAAATCATGAAAAAACCTTCTTTGCATTTGAGGGCAACTTTAAAATTTATCCTTTTGCATCCCAAGGTCATCTTGTTTGTATTGTTCAAGAGGAGCCCCTATGAGGGTGGGATTTGCAAGTTTCCTGAAAAGGGAACACCTTGAGCCTACTTAGCTACTGATTAAAAAATAACTTCTAATGTCTGGACAGGTAAACAGGCCAAGAGAGGAAATTTAGGAAAGGCAAAGATGGAAGCTCTAGAAATGGGCTTTTCTTACTTTACATCTTTGTTGAAAGTCAGCTCTGCCAGGAGAATGTCCATGCTGGGTCTGCTGCATATGGTTGTTCATGTTCACTGCTCAAGGATGCCTGGTCAAGGGAACAAGTGGCATGAAATCCAACCCTGCATTTTTGCTCAACAAGCTATAATTTGATATGGGGAAGGGGGAGCTGCAATAGCACTGAAGATGAGAACCTTTTACCAATTCACTTAGAGGTGCCATATAGGCCAGAGGCTACCCTGCACCAGGTCTAGATTAAGGCCTGAGAAACTCCCATCGGATAGTTAGGTTGGACATGGTCCTCAATGTTTGTCCTTGACAAGTGGTGCTTGTGACAGTGGGGGTGAATAACTGGAATCAGTCATCATGACTGGGCTTAAACATGATTTTTACTGGAACTTATGTGAAAGAGAGTTATTATCCTTGGTCCTGTGGTTGGTGGATTGGAGAGCAGAATATGGAGTCAGACTTCTGTGAGAGGCAGAAGGAAATGAGGCTGGTGACGATAGGTAAATGGATGAAGAGTAGACAGGATACCCACTTGGTGCAGAGGGATAGATAATGAGAGTGTACAGTACCTGTCACACATGGATTCTGGTCTCCTTAGTTTATCAGCTCATCTTTTAACTCATTCTTGGTGCCCTATGTGCCCTTTACAGTTTCTGAAATGCCCTGGAAGATCCAATGATGCCATCTCTTTGTGTAAGAAATCAAGTTCAGGCACACGAGCGGGTCTCCTTAGGAGAAGCAGAAATTTAAAAAAAAAAGAGGAAGAACACAGTTTTCCTGATGAAATAGCTTCTTTCGCCTGAATGAGGCAGAGATCCAGACAATAAAATAATGATTTAATAGCCTTGAAGTCAATCAGCCGAATACAATAACATTAATTAGCCTTTTATGTCCAACTCACAACTAATTCTGTTGTCTACTTATTTTTGTTCCAAAAGGATTACTAATGAAATATTTAATATTTCACCAGGTTCCAGATTCATTTCTGTCCTGGCTGGTAATTTTCTCTTATATAGCTTGTACTCTTGATAATTTCACCCTAGAGTGTAGCTACATCACAGGATCACCGACTTCGGGAGGACAGGCTCCTGAGTCTTTGACAATTGGATAATAGCTTCACTTTCAGCCAGTAGAGGAAGTCAAGAGCAAGAGAGTACAGATAATGTGAGTATAATTCATTATTCAAATCTGCAAGTGAAGCACTGAAAACAAAGAGAGAAGAGGAATAACGGTGTCATTATTTTTATTACTCTTGTTGGGCAAACCTAGCGTGAAACATTAAAAGAGACCGGGGGAGCTCTCTGACTGTACGGTGACAAATTGACTTTCCGAGCGATATTGATAAGGAGAAAGTAAAGCAGACAGCCTTTCTGTACAAGGTTTGCTTTCTTATTAGTGGTCCCATTAACTATTTTCTTGTTGTTGGATGCCTCTTAAAATTTCCATCATTGGGCCTCCCCGGTGGCGCAGCGGTTGAGCGCTGGGTTGTGAAGCTGCCCGCAGCCTCTGCAGCACCAGTTCGATCCCCGGCTGCTCCCCGGCCACCGGAGGAGGGTCCCACATGGCGCGCAGACCTCTCCTGCCACCCGCTGCTCCCCTCAGCAGTGTACTTCGGTCCTTCTGCCTGCTCTGCCCCCCGCTCTGGCTCTGGTGAATTCTCTCACCCCACCCCCGCGCTTCTGACTGTACCCAGTGCTTGTATAAATAAATAAATAAATAAATAAATAAATAAATAAATAAATAAAATTTCCATCATTTCTTATGCTTCAGAGTCCATTGCAGTGACTGGCAAGAATGGGAGTGCCTGTTCCTGAGCTCCCCTGACCCAAAGCCCCTCTGCCCAGGGCATGAGTGATGTTGCCCAGTCAATCCTGTTAGGGGGCATTTTTGTGCTCAGAGACATTTTGTGCATTTTGTGCAAAGAGACTTCAAGCCATAGAAGAGCATCCACAGGAGAAGAAGACTTTTTGCAAACTTACCTGAGAACGAGAGGGTCATAGATTTGTTTTATTTCAGACCTTTATAGTTCTCTTACCTTTAACTATTCTCATGAGTATTTCTTTAGAACTATTTCTCTTCCTCGGTTCCTCATCACAGAGAAATAATCATGGACATTCCAGCTAAGATGGTCTTTATAATCTCTGCTAGAAGCCTGTGGCCTGGCTGGGTGCACTGGGTGTCATCATATGGGGAAGGCTGGTGGAACCACGTGGGGCAGGGAGGGCAGGGGCCCTTAGACAAAGCTGTCACAGCAGGGCTGGGTTTTGGTGAAATGAATGCAAGGTTGTGATTCCGGGATCGCCATATCTCTGGTTCCCCTCCAAGAATAGTTCCTACTCCAAGGTGCATGGTGCCTGGAATCGAAGTATTACAGACTTGCTGCTTGGGGTTTTTCGGTTTTTCTCTAGACTGAGCACTTTGAAGAAAGCAAATAACTGCAAGAGAAGCAATGTGCTAACCTATTGCTCATGCAAGTAATGGCTGTCAATCAAAGGAACTTTGTCCCAAGCATAGGGGCCAAGAATAAAGTAGACGTTATAGGAAAGAAGTACTCTAGAAAGTGGGAAGGATGAAAAATGCACAGAAGGGGGTGAACAGAGGAAAGGGGAGAGAGCGTGAAAAGCAGTGTTCTTGTTACCTGACAAAAAGAGAGACAGCTGTTGTGTGATTCACCTAAATCCTCTAAGTTTGACTCTCCAGCTGATGGTAACGGAAGCACCGACTAGCCTGTTCAAATGCTGACAAGGACACTACCTGCCAGAGAGATGACTGGATTGTTGTAGAAAGCCAACTTATGTGGAGCTCACGATCCCACCCATCATTTCTTCTTTTTTCAAGCAGCCCCCCAAGTGCCCCAGTGTCCTGGACAAGGAAGTCCTTCTGCCTGCGGAACCCGCTCGCAAAACCCCCGTCACCCCGGAGATGGCTCTCTAGTGGCAATGTTTGTGAAAGGATTTTGTGAGTAGTGAAGCACTGCCAAAATGTAAATAAAATATTATTATTTTGTGGAAACAGCAACCTTCTGTCTTTAAATTCTAGTTTTGTGTTCCAAGACAACACAAGGCATGTGCCAGAATCCCTCTTCTTGTGTCTGAAGATGATGCTCATGTCTGCTGAGGTCTTTCCCTCTTCATACTACACACCCCAGTTTTTTCAGCTGTTCCTCCTAAGGCTCGCTTGGTAGCTCCAACCCTTCCTGGCTGTGCTCACCATGTCCTTTTAAAGGCAGGGCCCTGGGCAAAGCACAGGACTCCTGAACAGACCTAGTGTAGAGCATGACTGTACCCACCCTTAATGCAGACCCGGGAGTAAACCCAAAATGCAGATTTAGCAACTATTGTTTCTCTTGGCGCACCGCCCTTGTACACACAGAACATTCAGGCCAAATTACAGAAGCATCAAGTCTGAAAACGAGATGCCAGGCATCACTGTGAGTAGAGAGAAACAGAGCTGGCACATCAGCATGGCACACACAATCCAGTGGCTTCCATAATTTAATAGAGAAATAACATTTCTCATTCTCATCACCAGAAAACAATCACCATATGAATGCACCTTAGCTATTAATACTTATTTCTTGATGCATAAACAATCTCATTTAAAAATTCTTGCTCCCAAAGATGCTTATCTTTGCGGGGGGGAGGCACGCAGGTGGGGGGAAAGGCAAGGTAAGCATGATACATCACATGCTGCTGAATTTCCAGCCAAACTCATAGCCTTAAGAATAAAAAAGCAGTTAATGAGTATCATCATAGTCAGTGCCCCAAAAAGGGAGATACAGAATTCCATTCACTCTATCATGGCCATGACTGACATTTAATTATTCTCTATTTTTTGGTGCTTATAATTCCATTCTTATCATTCATTGTAAATCCTTTGGAACCCCTAGAAAAAAGCGAGATCGAGTGACAAAACAGAGATAATGAAATCAGAGGCAGTAGAATAAAATTATATCTTGTAGGTAAAGCGATGATTCAGTAGAGCAAGTTATTTCATAAGGTTGCAGAAGCGGGGGGAGGGAATCAGAATTAATGTAGCAGACTCTCTGGAGAGTTGAGAAAGAATCCATGGGTGGGGGACACACAATAGATAGGAGACTAGCATGTGTGGAAAGAACATTTGACTAAGTGCTAACCCAGCTGTGTTTCAGTCTCTTCTAGCTGTGTGACCCTAGGTGTATCGCTTAACCCTTTCTTGATTTTCCACTTTCTCATTATAAAATACCACCATAGGTTTTTCAGGATTATTATAAAACCTAAAAAGATGCCCAGTGCCATACAAACCTAAGGACAGACATTAGTTCCTGTATTAGACGTGAAGCCGAAAGACTAAACAATGACAAAAGAAGCCAGGAGCAATTAGTTTAACCCAGGAAACAGAATGTGAATTCCCCAGCTCTCTTCCAGGGCTTTCTGTGGGACCCATGTGCCCCAGCTAGCATGCTGCCTCCACCCTTCCTGACCAGCCAGTAACTCAGGGGAATAATGACCAGTGGCCTGGCTTGACCCTGGGTCCTGCTGAGAAGGGTTGGAAGAGAAAATGATTCCCACATGCGCTGTGGATGCCACCGAGTTCAAGGAAGTAGGCCAAGTCGAAAACCCCTGGTGTGGATGCGCCAAGGTCTCTATATCAAAGAAAGGAAAGTGAATGGGTTGCCAAACAAAAAGGAGAGTCCCCAGCAATTACGAGGAGTTAAAGCATGAATGAAATCAGGTGAGCAAAGTCCCGAGAGTGAAGAGTGGGGGTGATGGGTGCAATGGTCTTTGGGGAGTCTGTCTGTGCAAGTAGCTGGTTTTCAAATATTCCGAAGGGATACATGGGTGGGGCACTTCCACTTCAAAACAGTCTAAATATGTGAAGTCTTTTGCATCAAATAGCTTGTGAGAGTTGCCTTTCTTCCTCTTTGCTACCCCCTCTCTGCTTTTCTCTGTGTCTCTGCACATAGAGACAGGTTATATCTCTATGAAAAAACAGATTATGATTCCGTCTCACTCTTCCAGAAAAGTCCTCTGCCCTTCTACTGTCTGACATCAGGAAGTCAGTTCTCTGACCTCAGGAAGCATGGTAAACCCACAGCCCAGCTGCTGTGCTGTGAAAACCAGCATTACATTCATGCTGAGCCTTTTCTTCACATGGCTTCCCATAGCCAATAACAGAACGTGGCAGGGAGACTGAGGCAGGCCCATTCCTGAGTGACAGGGGACTCCTTGGATGTGATATTTGACTTGGTACTCCCCAGAAGCCTCGTCAGACTTTCCTTACAACTGCTCTGCTGTCTGAAATGCCTCTAGCCACCTTTCCGCTTCCCTCTCACATTCACTAGAGGTCTTCCAGCTTCTTCCTCCCCATTCATTTACCCTATGCGTTTCTGGCTTGTCTCATTTCATCTTGATGTCTGCTCAGTCCATTTCCCCCCCAAAATAAAGAGTTCCAAGAGTGGATTGAGCCCCCCTCACAATCTCAAACACCTGCCCTCACGTACCTCCTTTTCAAGTCCAGAATCCAACATGATGTATCTCTCCATTTTGGGGGAAAAAAAAATTCCAATGTCTCTTAAATCAGAAAGGTCCCTACAATACTGAATCATCAATTTCAACAGCAGGAACAAAGAAGGATCGTTTCACTCAAAGGAGGTCCCTGAACTATTAACAGGCCAGTCGCTTTCTCCTTCTCCCTTTTTCTTTCCCTTTCCTGCCAAGCATTTCAGTCCTAAAGTTCTCAGCTGGGACAGAACAAGGTAGGCACCCGTGCTGGGATGGGGTGGGGAGAGTCCCAATGCCTCAGAATGGGGTCCGGGACCTGACTGGATGAGAGCATCCTCGGGGGCAATGTGGTCCTAGCTGGCAAGTCACAGTTCTAGATGGCCAAGGAGGGACCACACTGATAGCTTATGGCTCATTGTATTCAACATGCATGGAAAGATATAAAAATAAGTATATACACACATATATACAGAAATAAACATATGTACAAATGTGTGCATATATGCATGCATGCACATGTGTAATATTGTTCTCCAAGGTTCCTTGGAGAAACAACTGGAATCCAGGATTGAGAGGGAAAGGATAAGATGAGTTGGGAACATTTTATGATGCCAGAGAGCAAGGGAGGTCCAAGAGCAATACAGACATCTCACAAGCACACAGAAGCCTCTTGAAAGGGCTCCCACTGGAATCAGGACAATGTGAGCACCACAATAAGCTGTGATTGTCATGGTATATAATTTATGAAGTAAAATATAAAAACATGCTAAGAGGGCCTCCCTGGTGGTGTAGGGGTTGTCTCAGTGCTACCACTGCGACAGCCCACTGCGATGACCTGGGTTCGATCCCCGGCCAGGGAGCTAAACCACATGGCACAGCAGAACTCTCCTGTTTTGCCTGTTGCTCCCCTTAGCAGTGAATTTCAGTAGATCTGCCTGTTCTGTTCCCCGCTCTGTCTCTGGCGAATCTTTCACCCCCTGCACTTCTGGCTTACATCCCAGTTCTTCTATGCGAAATAAATAAAAATCTTACAATAAAGAAATAATTCTTTTTTAAAAAACACTTTTTTAAAAATACTTTTTTAAAAAATACAGTTAATGAATATATTGAACATCTGATGAGGAACAGAGGGTAGATTTTCAAATAGCCTCCCGACAAAATATTAATTGACTACAAAGTAAAAAAGTTACTTTAAAAATGCACTATTTATAATAGGTAACACTGTGGGTCTGCTAATCCTAAGCGGCCTGTCCGGCCACCAATTTGTTATCTACAGTTCTAAATCCTAACCAAGGACAGAACAGCCTGAGTCAGTTAGGTACAGAAGCCCAACGCTGCAAGGTGCCTTTCAAACCAATCAAGAGCACAGCGCTGGATCACGCTGGGAAGGCTATGCATCACAGGTATGACCAGAAATGCCCAGGGGCGGGGCGGGGTGAGCGGGGCGGGGTGAGTGGAGCGGGGCGGGGCGGGGCGGGGCGGGGCGGGGCGGGGCGGGGGGGGGGGTGGGTAGTGGCCGAAGACCGATGTATAACCCAGAAACTGATCAGTGGAAAGCCTTGTTGATAAGATTGAAACCATGGTTGGGGAACTAGAGCTTGATCTCAATTGCAATACCAAGTCATCAAGCAGATGAGAAGTGCCTGGAGGGCAGACTCACAACCCCTGATACTATAGATGACAGAGCACCTTTTCTAGTATCACCCTTCCCTTTGTCCTTCTTATCAAGACAAAGACAAATTCTTGTATCAATAAAAAGGAGAGGATCTGATTCTTCAGCAGCATCCTGCATTATGTCTCCTGCTCCACGACTCCCATTTCTTTGTCAGTATGGTGTTGCCCAATGCAACATAAAACCTGGAAACAACTCAAACGCCAAAAATAAATGACTGGATCAAGAAGATGTGGCATATATACACAATGGAATACTATTCAGCAATGAAAAAAGAAAACTCATTCCATTCACAGCAACACGGATGGAGCTAGAAGAATTATGCTCAGTGAAATAAGTCAGAAAGAAAAAGAAAAATATTGAATGGTTTCACTTATAGGAGGAATATAGGGGAAGCGAATAAGATATGGGGGGAAATTCACAATACAAAACACAACAAAACAAAACAAAACAAAACAAAAACAAACAGGAAATTATAAACCAGAGACATCCTGCAGGGGAGGGGGAGGGAGAGGGAGCAGAGGGAGAGAGGGAGGAGCACAGGGACTAAGGTGATGGTGCACGGGTGCCTTGGGGCAGGAAACTCTATGGGGGCTACACCTGAGGGGGGACGCAAACATTGTTTAAAAATGAGCAATGATGTAAAAATATATATAAGTAAAAATAAAATAAAATAAAATGAAGAATCCAAGGAGCCCCACCTTAATAATCAAAGGAAACATGAGCAGGTTTAGGATAAATAAAAACTGTGTGCTCCCTGCAAGCACACTGAGGAAAGAACCCACATCTGTGTGATATTCCTGCCAAAGATGCATAATCTGAATCTTATCACAAGGAAACATCAAAGAAAGCCCAAGTTGAGGAGCACTGTTCCATAAAATAATTTTGTCTGTGCTCCTCAGTCAAGGATGAACAGAAGGACTCATCCAAACAGAAAGAGGCTAAAGAGATATGACATCAAAAGCAACAGTTGATTTGAAACTATTTGTGTTTTCTATGAAGAACATTATTGAGATAATCGGTGAGACTTGAAAAGGTCTGAGGATTAGACATAACAGTCTATCAGTTAATGATGTGATTCCAATGGTTATTTTGTGGTTTCTTTGGAAAATGTGCTTGTTCATAGGAAATGAACCCTAAAGTATTCAGAAGCAATGGAATATAAGGTTGACGACATATTCTCAAATGGTTCAAGAAAGAAGATCTTTATACAGCACCATATTTGCAATTTTTCTGCAACTTCATGATTATTTAACCATTAAACGTATTTTTAATAAATCTAGTCGGTATATTATAGGTGGGACCGAAAACTGACATGCCGTCTTGGAAAGACAGCTGGGCAATAATCATCTAAATTTAAAATGTAATTTCCTTTAACCATCGATTCTGCTGAAATACATTTGAGAACAAAGACATGTATATAGAGATATTCTTAGAAGTTAACTTGTAGTTTCAAAGACATCAGAAACAATCAAAGTATTCATTAATGGAGGACTAGCTAGATAAGTTATGGTGCATTCAAATAATGGTAGATTTTATAAACTTGGAAAATAATAATTAGATCTATAGCTACTGGAGTGAGCCAAACTCCAAATAAAGTACGTGTGTGTACATAAATGTTTCTCTAGAAAGATATGCCAGAAAGTGTTGAGAGTGATTATCTGTGAGGAGAGGAGAAGTTATTATGTAGCTTTTATAATGTTTGTTTTTTTTTCCCCTTACCATATCCATTTTTATCTTTTTTTTTTAAAGATTTTTTAAAACTTATTTATGCATACAAGAACCAGGGTGTTGCCCCGAGGTGCAGAGGAGAGAGGATTCACCAGAGATAAAGTGGGGAACAAAAAAGTCATATACACTTAAATAAACTGCTGAGGGGAGCAGTGGGCGAGACAGGAGAGGTCTGCTGAGCCATGTGGGTTAGCTCTCTGGCCAGGAATTAAATTCATGCCACAGTGGCTGGCGATAACTTGACACACTGAGACTTAACCCCTGCGCTACCAAGGAGGTCCCACTTTTATCTTTTTAAATGACAGCTGAGTTTTAACAAGTGATATAGGAGAATTTGCTTATAAACTTTGCAAAAGGAAAAATGTGTCCATAATTCAGTGTTTCCAAAACTTCTTAGTTCTGATCTGCTCAAATCCTCCTTTCCTTACCCCCTCTAACGTCATACAGCAGCACACAATGCATACCAACCCTTCCCCATCCAACATCCACAGCAGACATTGCTAATTGATCCCAACACTCATTACCACTAAGCCTGGCCATAGAGAAAAATTCTCAGCCCAGGCAGCCCAGCAGTTACTACATATTGACCAGTTTGGTAACAGAAGAAGAAGTCTTTACATCCCTGTTCTCCAGGGAACATTTCACATAAAATCAATGTTCCAAAGTCTATCAAGGGCTCTAGCCTCCAAGAAGCCAAGCATCAAAACACTGGACCTGGCCTGACAATATACAGTTCAACCCAGTCCTGCTCATCTGACGTGGTACCAGGCCACAGTTATAACTCAGATCATGGACTACAATATGAATGAGCAAAACCTTCAGAACCTGCTACTTCTCCAAATTTGGTGTACCATTATGTCCCTGGAAGTCCTGTAAAATTGAAGATTCAAATTTGAGGGTCCAGAATGTGGTCTGAGTGTCTACAAGTCTCACAGCTCCCTGGTGCTGCCCCGCTGCTAGTCCTGGGGTGGCACTTTGAGCAGCAAGACCAGAGTGATGGCTCAGAAACTTTGGACAATCAGCATCACCTAGAGAAGTTATGGTGCACTCAAATAATGGTATATTGCATAAACCTATAAGATAATAATTGTATCTGAATCTACTTGAGTGAGCCAAACTCCAAAAAAAGTATGGATGTGTGCGTGTGTATGTGTATACATAAATATTTCTCTGGAAAGATGTACCACAAAGTGTTGAGAGTGATTATCTGTCAGGAAAGGAGAAGTTATGTACCTTTTATAATGTTTATAATGTAGACAATCTTACAAGCACAAATTGCTTGGACCTGCCCCAAGAGTTTCCCATTCAGTAGATCTGGAGCGGGACCCAAGAATTTGCATTCTTAACAATGTCCCAGTGAAGCTGTGGTTGGTTTTTTTTGTTTTTTTTGTTTTTTTAAGATTTCTTTTTATTTGTTTGTTTGTTTGTTTGTTTATTTATTTATTTATTTATTTATACAAGCACTGGGTACAGTCAGAAGCACAGGAGGGTGAGAGAATTCACCAGAGCCAGAGCGGGGAGCAGAGCAGGCAAAGGGACCGAGGTACACTGCTGAAGGGAGCAGCGGGCGGCAGGAGAGATCGGCGCGCCATGTGGGACCCTCCTCAGGCAGCTTCGCAACCCAGCACTCAAGCTCTGCGCCACCGGGGAGGCCCAAAGCTGTGGTTGTTGATGCAGGACGTACATGGGCTCTGTTCTCAAACATATTAAAGGAAGGTCCTCCCACAGCATTCGTCCTCTGTCCTCCAGGAAACCTTTAAAGTGAGTGCAGCAGAGACTTGGGCAGCCTTGGGTGCATCTTATTGGAAACCCTCATCTCATCTGTCTCACTGGGCATGTTACCCCAGGAAGGTCCCTGCAATTGTCTATGGAATCAGTCCAGCCCTGTCTTACCTCACAGAGCTGTCATCAGAGCTTAGGGAGCAAATGCAGGTCAAGGAATAAGCATGGTGCCCACCACCTTTTAGTTCCCTCCCCCTTCTTTGCCTTGGGGCAGACCTTCTGCCATCACAAGGCTCTGGAGCAAATGGGATCAGTCACTCAGATGAGTGCAGCACCACCAGGTCAAAGTCACATCTGAAGCTTGCTCACATTCGATGTTTACAGGAGCCCCAGGTGCTAACTTGGCAATATCAGCCAATTTTCCCCGAAGAATCTTCCCCCTACTCCATCCCAGGACTGACTGTTCTCCTGACTTCCTGCTGGACATTGTGCAGAATGCCTCTCTGCTTTTACAGGGACTCACTTGAAGAAAGTGTAACCACAGGTTACACAAGTCCTACAGAAAGGCTTCCAGGCAGAGCCCACCCCCACCTACCGGCAACCCCTCTGGTCATCAACTCCGCAATCTTTGTTGCAAATTACTGGCTGTGGAGAGGTGGTGGGGAAGGGAAGCAAGGAGATTCTGTCTGGCACAAGGCAGCTAAGGTTTTCAGTAATGCTTTCTTTCTGTTCTCTCTGTGTATCTTCCCAAGGCAGCACGAAATAGAGATGGACAGAGCACTTGACAGCCCCGAAACCACTCTTAGATCTCTCACCATGCTGAGTCTGTCGTCCATCAGTGTTCACTGTGAACATGCAAACCCTGGAGACCTGGGGCCAGAATCCCATGAATCTCTAGAGGAAAGAGAACACCTTGGGAGAGCTTGACATTTGGGGGATTTAGGTAAGGAGATTTCAGATAACTGAGCTTAACCCCTAAGGACCAAAGTGTCATTCCCCAAGCCCTCCCTGCCCCCAAATTCACGCTCAGAAAGCTTCGTGGATAAATGATGAACTTTCATCCTGTTTTGAGTAAAGACTACACAACTGAATTTATTTTTATCATGACTCACGGTCATTACTGCAACATCAATTAGGGCGTCTACTTGAACTTCTTGAACTATCTCCTTAATAATACTGGATCTATGCTTTTCATTTCATGCTTGTCTAAAGTCAGTTCTCCCCTGACATGAGATTTGACAACTGGCTTTTTGAAACACGTTTTGGTATATCTCTTGCTCTACTCCTTTGCTAACTCATCTACTCTCACTCAGAAACCAGTTATTTATCTGTCTTGGATTCCTTTGGATTTCACATGAGCTTACATCCTGCCATAGACGGAGATGGATAGAACTAAATTGTGTAAAAATATCTGCCCTTATGGTCAAAAGTCACTATCTTCAAATGCTTTCAAATTCTCATTCTAGCTCCTTAATTCTTCTCGCCTTACTCATTTCTATCAGCTTGGTGTCAGACCGTGGCAGTGCTGTTTTATCAGTACTTGTCTTTAGCTGTCGCTTTCCTGCTACAGGGTTTTCTATTGCCGATTGTAACAGTAAATTGCCAACCATGTTAGAATTAGGCATGAACTAAGAGTTGGTAAGCTCTGAGAGAGGACTTAGGGGGCCTTCCTAAGACTTCCTAAGACTAAAGTGCATGTGTTTTGGTTTGGGTTCATGCCTGTCTTGAAGTTAATTTTTTCCCAATGTCAGATTTGACAACTTAGCTTTTTGTTCTTTCTTTGCTAACTCATCTGCTCCAAGGTCTGATTCCTGGTATCTGGTCAAAGTCTGCATAACTGATGTGATACTGGGCCTTGCTTTCTAAGTATTAGATAAGTGCATTGTCACAATACATTTTATTTATATCCTGCAACTCTATGTAATGGAGAACAATAGCTTCATCACCGGAAAGGACATAGATTATCCATTCAAAACCAAGCACAGGGCAGATGAAGAAGCAGAGGCTCAAGGTGAGGTAACTGCCTTGCTAAAGATCTCACAATTACTAAATATAGATCCTGGAATCTCTCCTATAACTCCTGATTCCCAAATGAGTCAGATAATAAATAAATAAATAATAAATGGGAATGTTAATGAGTATTCTTGAAAAATTAAATAATCACCAATGGCTTAAATAAATTCATTCATTCAGTACATGTTTGCTTCGGAAATCCAATATATATTGAGAAAAATGTATTCAAGGAGATCTGTTTAGTTTCTCTCTTTCTGTAGGAAGTCCTTGAAACAACTCCAAAGAATCCTGGAGATTTTAGGAGCAACATATCCTGTGTAATCTGTCCTATAAAATCTCACCCAGCTTTAGGTGAACCAAGAATTATGCTTTCCATCTTTGGGAGATGGAAAAACTGAATAGAATGAGAGAGGCATTTAGTCCAAAATCAAATAGAAATTTACAGTAGGGACACAGCCTGGAACCTGGATCCTGACTCATAGCTGTACATACATGCTATGCTTCTCTCTCCTTAGTGCCAGCCCTTCTGGGAGGGGAAATCTATACCCTTGAGATGGATTAGCCAGTGGATTCTTTCTTAGCTCCCTGAGACTTATAGGTTCTAGAGGCTGATTCAAAGTAACTGACACAAGCTGCTTAAATCTTCATATTATTCTGACGATGGACATAAATTAACACATTGACCTTCTACCAACAGCAAAATCAAAGATGTATGGGAGTCAGTCTTCAAGGTCAGGACCCTTAAAACCTTCAGTATTACAGTAGCTTCCCACTTGTCTCTCCTCCTCCTCTCTGTCTTCACTAATTTATACTGCACGCAACCACCAAAGAAAAACTTTTTTTCCTGAATCATATGTTCAAAAATCTCCAGTAAGTATTGCTTACAGAAAAAAAATGCAAACTCTTTTATCAGTTTTTAAAAGACATGCAAATGCTTAAACTACTGTCTGTTCCAAATTTATTTCCCAAAACTCCTCTGAAGGGAGCTCAGCTACTTGAAGTCTCTATGCTGGGCTGGCTGGACCTCTGAAGAGTCATTTTCTCGGCTGAAATATCCTTCCCTTTTGAATCAGAGGCCCAAATCCTATGGATGCTCCAAGATCCAGAGCAAGTACCCACACTATCCAGAAGTAATCGCTGCCTGCTTCAAATCCCTTCATATATTATCTGTACTCTCTGAAAGCATTTATCACCCTCTATTTTGTATCACTATTATTTATAGATATGTCAGATCTCAACTTTCAGATCATTTTTTTTTTTAAACTAGGTTCCTCTTCTGGTTTATTTTTATTATCTTTTGCAGGATTTAGTGGTGCCCTGATCACAGTCGATTTATTGTAGCAGAGGAAGAACTGCATGGGTGTTTCAGACTCAGAGTCTTGGATTCAAATTCCAGCTCTGCTACCCACTTGTTGTATAACCTTAGGCAAGATGTTTAACCTTCTGGAGCCTCAGTTTCCTCATCAGAAGGGAGAGAACAGTGTCTCCTTTGCAGGGTTTTTGGGAGAGTAAGTGATCAGATGCATAAGATAGCCAAGAGCATTTTTTGGCATAAAAATTAGATAATAAATAAATGGGAACATTAATGAATATTTTTGAAAAATTAAATAATTTGGGAGGACTGTATGAGACAAAAATTCGGTTGAATTGGAATTGATGAGTAGGGAAAGAATAGAATTCAAACTTCAGTAGCGAACTTCATGTAGTCTATAGAGACATTGATTTATAGCAATGTACCCCTGAAACTTACATCATGTTATGATTCAGCATTACGTCAATAAAAAAAATTACAACAATGAAGAAATGAAAAAGAAGTAAAGCTAAATATAAAGGTATACTCAGAAAAAAAAAATCAAATTTAGAAAGGTCGAATGCTCCTCCCTCCGAACCCAAACAAGACAACATCCCAGACAGGAAATTTCCCTTAGTTGCCCTTGCCACTGCTTCCCACAGCCGAGCCTTCCTGTCTTCCAGTTTGGGGCAGAGCTTCTAGTTCCTGCAGGCTCCTCTCCCTAAACCCCAGGCTGCAGTGTTTAAATATGCACCCCAGATGGTTCTAGGAAGAAGGGACAGCCCCATCCTTCCCTCTCCATCCTGCCGGCCTCACCCACCAGGTCCAATGAGAAACATGTTGATTGCGAGGGTTCTGGGAGAAGCTTTGATCTGCCGGCTGCACAGAAGCCAGCTGAGCCAAGAAGGAGTAGTGTCAGATTTATGGCGGCCCTGAAAAGTACAGATATTAGGTTGGCTGTAGCTCACTGACCTCTTCAGGCTTTCCATTTTGGTCTGAGATTTATTACCTCCTCAGGCTTTTTTAATTCCCAGGGATCTGTGCCTTTAACATTTCTGCTCAAGCCCCCCAATTCACAAGGACTTCCTGTTTGCCGAGACCACAGATAAAGAAGACACAAACCACAGAACACCAACACTATGTAATTTTTTTGTTCCTGACTCCTTAATTTCTCAGCCATCCTAGGTGTTCTGTCAAGATGCAGTCTGAAAGTCTAGACCGAGAGATATCTATGATAGAAAATGTACATCAGTATTTCAAGTCCTCTGAATTTATTCTAGCCATTTGACAGTTGCTTGGAGATACAATCTCAATTTTTGCAATGGCCCCTTCAGCAAGATATTTATGGCAGATACAACTGTAATTATTTACCTGTAACAAAGTCCAGGTCTGTCTGCTTCAGGTGATTCAGGCAGCAGAGGGATAGGGAGAAAAGATTCATCTTCCTCTTGTCCAAAAGTTGACCTTTCGCCCTTGGGTTCCTTCCTCACTCATTATAAAAATGCTGATGTGCTGAACCTGGACTGTTTCCTGTGCCTCTTCTGGATGCCAACAGTGAAATTCATGGGCCAAAAAAGAAATACCCCCAGGACGGGGTGGCGATGAGATGGGTCTGGTGAACCCCTGAAGACAGGCACTGACTGTTTCATTTTCTGTATTTTCTGGTTTGAACTCACATGGGAGGCCAGGCAAGATGTAAACATTCAAATTTTTCCTGCAAAAGCACACAAATTGATCTATAACAATGAGTGCTGTCCCTGCAGAGACGGCGCGATTATTCCCAAGCTACAGCCCTGCAGGCATCGGTGCCAGCCTGGACTACAACATCTTCACAGGTCTCTTTTCTGTCTCTGGTCTTTTCAGTCACATTTCATTTTCACCAGAAAATGCTTCCCCAAGGAATGAGCTGGTTTCTAAGGACAGCAATTTTCAAACGGCTTTTGGAAATTCATAATCCATCTTGAGAAGGCAACAATTTGACAGCACTGACCACGTCCACCAGCCTGAGCTGCAGATCCTGGGATAATTCCAAAGAGGGGACAAGATTCGTGTGCACCGTAACAGCAACGTGGGGATAATGTGTCTCCTGTCTAAGTGGCTTTTTTTTTTTTTTTTTTTGCAGGACCAGCATCTATTTAAAAGAATATAAAATTTTCTGAATGTTTGGAAAGGCACAAATGGAGCCATGCTAATGTCTGTGCTGAACTTGTGCCCTCTCTTTGGGTTGCTGTTACTTGTGCTCTCCATGGAGGCGCCAAGAATGACAGGCATCTGGGTGGCGCTCAGCGCTCCATGGCAATGGGGAGATTTTTGCTTTTGGCTCTTCTCCTGGCATTTGCATGGTCAGAATCTTCTTGCCATCATGTTGAAATGATCAAGCTGCTACACAGTGTAATCTTGCAGATAAAGCATCCCAGCTTGAGCGTCTCAACGTGATGGTAAGAAGATTCTGCTGTAATTTTTTTTTTCCATTTCAAAACAATACATGCTCCCTGTAGAATATTTGAAAATATGTAAGAGTAGAAAGCCAACAAGGACCACCTAGAGCTGAGCGATTGGTTTCCTCCTAGGATTGTTTTTCCTAAGTCTGCGATTTACTTACTTGCAATCAAGTGAATATTTCAGTTTTCATTCAACATGATAATGCACAAACCTTCCGATCTTATGGGAAACTTCATGCATGTCACTTTAAACAGCTGTGCCATGTCTCATTAAGTGGATGTGCATCTGCATTGCCTTATTGTTGTCAATTATTGATATTTTTGTTCTCTGATTTTTAGTGTTTTTCTTCAGGACTTATAAGCCAGGAGCAGCCCAGTGAATACAGGGTGGGTGTTCTAAATCCAATGAGACAGTGTTCTCTCTTTATCTGCTCTAGACAAAGCCGAGGTATGGCAAGCCACAGACCCTGTGGTGCAGTCACTCCTCTGGGGCCCTTGGATTCCTGGTGAGGGTCCACCTGGCAACTACACTCCAGGGTCAGCAGGTGCCCTCTGGCCACAGGTGATAAAGACTTCCCCTGAGCCACACCTCAGAGCCATCTGGATTGATTTGGGGAATCTGCTTGTTGGTACCTCAAAATAGTGTCTGAGTGTTTGCTTCCTGATGTCCTAGTGGGTTTATCCCAGCCTGCTTCTACCTTGCTAAGGAAATCACAGCAAAATTTTATTGACCCATTTAGAAGCTGGGTCAGGAGCTAGACCTTAAGAGGATTCTGGATCCTTTCTGAGGGCAAAATTTACCTGCAAGCCATGGCTGTTTTGCACAATCATAAGACTTTTGTTGCTAGTAGCAGATTATCCTGAAAATGTTCTAAGGATGTGCTTGTGCTGACTGATGCTATGGCCATACAGAAACATGGCTAAGCTTGAGTAGAAGATATTAATATTTACTGTTATCACAGAGAAGCCAGGAACTGGGCTGGATGAAGAAAACCAGCCTCCCCAGGGGAGCCACAGAGCTGAGTTTCAATCCGTATCCACTGATTTTAGTGCCCCAAACTTTTACCATTTTCGTTGCCAGAAATCATTGGAACACCTGGTCCTATTTTGCAGAGAAGGAGACCAAGGTCTTGAGAAGGCCAGTTGAGTCCCTGTGGCCCCTCAGTTTTGTGGTGCCAAAATCAAGCGTCTAAAATCTGTTCAAAGCTGAGTACTTGGGGGCAATTGATAACAGAGCACCATTTCCAGCTGGGGTGAGTATGGGATTCTGAGGATCAAATGCCACCTCAGAACAGCACTTTGTCTTCCAGGGTTCCCACCGTGTTCGGAGTGCTCCCAAGCCCTTGCCCCCCAGCCTGCATGCATACCAGGCTGTTTGCACAAGAACAGTACTTTCCCATGGCCTATGGAAGCAGAAAGCACTGCCAATTCACCCCAAGCAGGCGTTCCAAGCCGGCCTGGGGACCTGTCAGTCAACGATCAATTTGCCCTTCCTGTTCACTGGAGCCTCTCGGAGATTAGCCAGCCCAGCACAGGTGGATCTGGTTTCCAAGCTAGGACTCCTCAGTGTCTGGCTGGATGGTGGGTTATGGGAGGGAGAAGCTACTGTTTGGCCTCAAAGCCCAAATGAATCCTTCCCCCAGCTAGGGAGGGCACCAGACAGCCTGATACCCTAGCTGAACCGATTTGGCACACCCATGAACAGCTGACATGGCTCCCCATTTTCCATGGCATGTCTTGAGAAGCTGTGGGGCTGGGCCTTCCTGGGTGGTGGGTGTGTGCTTGGGTAGATTTGCTATTCTTCTTAAGCATTCAGGAAGAAAATAATAAGACAACTGCAACTTGCTTTTGTAATGTCCATTATTTTCCCAAAGTGCTTTTGCATTCATCATCTCCAGCTAGTGCTCTGTTTGCAAAAGTGCTGCAAGAATATCAGAGAAGTGATTTGGCTGATGTGACAGGAGAGACCCAGAGGGGAGTGGGTATCTGTGGATTAAGCCATTAACCTGATGCGTGGGCACAGGCTGCTGATCCAGACCTCTCCCTGCATTAGCAGTGTTTTTCCGAGGAAAGCTTCCTCATTTCAAGCTATCCTTATTATCTGTATGACTGTGTAATGCCCTGATTAAACTAGGGTATTTCTTCATATCTATAGGATTGAATCCAAAATCTTTACCAGAGCATTAGAAGATTTTGACCTCCACTTCCAATTTCCTGAGCATACCTCTCTACTGTTGCATAAACTGTTAATATTCTTTTTGTCATTTATTCTACCTGGAGAACCCCTATTTATCCTTCAAAACCCTATACAGATCTTAGTACCTCTCTGTACATCCCTAAATCATGCTTCCTATGAATCACTTAAGAACTTTGTGTGTATATGAGTTCAGGGCCCATATACAGAGAGATCTCTTTCTCATTCATTAGACCATGAGACTATTCTTATGTTAACATTTGCCAACCAGAGCCTGGTACAGTGCCTGCATATAACACAAACTGAATAACAACTTACATTCTATAAAGTGATTTCCATTGGCACTAATCTTCTGATGGGTTTGGACCCAAGGATTGGGAAGATAGGCCAGGGCAGAAGCTGCTTCTGGCAACTTGGAGTGCTTCTCTGAAACACTCATTCCTGAGTGCTGAGATTAAAGATGTCATCCCTGCGGCCATAGAATTACAGACCAGGTCTTGTTTGGCACTAGGCCTCTTCCCCATCTGGGTCTGTTCAAGTTCATACTCAGCACTGGGATGTGGCTCCAAGCACATGCAAAACAGGGCAGTGAAACTAGCACAGCTTTCGTGGTATTAGTTTCCAAATTGCCCTGCTTCATTCTACCTCTAGAATGATGGCCCATTTTATAGATTTCCTCAGCTCTGCCCTCTGATATGTCCCACCCACTGACATTCACTCCCAGTTTCTATCTATGAGGTCCATTCTTGTCTTTCTTTCAAACCTACCTTTATCCAGGCAAGGCTTCAGGACAAACCTTTCCCAGTAGTGCAGCTGAGGTGAGCCCAAACTCT
Organism: Talpa occidentalis; assembly: GCF_014898055.3. Lineage (NCBI taxonomy): Eukaryota > Metazoa > Chordata > Mammalia > Eulipotyphla > Talpidae > Talpa > Talpa occidentalis. The sequence goes on from NW_023603184.1 coordinate 65,891,561, forward strand.
GCACTCCCTCAACCTAGCAAAGCTCCTAGTGGTCAGGGTCCAACTTAGCCAAGCACTCAGGACACAAAATAGAGGGACTGCACTGCTCACTTACAGCCTTGGAGACTGGACCCCAGCTCTGTCTTCCTCAAACTCTTTTGGCCGTAGTCCACCAAGATCTAGGAATTAATACAGCAAAACACCCCATTTGGGGCTTGGGTGTCTCAGATGTTTCCTGCTGCCTAGGGAAGATTTCCAGCCTGGGCGAAAGTCCACCAACCCTGAGAAATTTGTCTGAATCCATCAAAGTCATGTTGGGACATAAAACTCAAAACCCTTCTCCCCAGCAGGAAGGCTACAGTCTGCCAAGACGCCAGCATGCCCTGCCATCAGCAATAGTTGCCGACAAGAAAGGAAGAACCTTGTAAGATTAAAAAGATTTTAAGTTGTTCAGTCATCCAAAAGTGTCTGTGGTTGTGAAACGGGTGTCAGTCCAGGGTGGGGAAGGAACCCACCTCTCTGAAATTCACCTGCCACCCCCACCTGCCTACACCATACTAGTGGATTCTCCTTATCTCAGTATGGAGTCTGGACTATTCTTTTCTCAGCCTGGCTAACATGAACCCCTGTGTGTCCTTGGTCACCCCGCAAGATGGGGCCATTCACCCATAGCAGGGGGTGGGTGGTGGTAACACATATCTGAAGAGGTGTGGACTCTATCTCTAACTCATAGAGTATTGTAAACTGATGCTCCCTCCATAGAACATAATACAATTTGAAACTACTTTTTGAAAAAGGATATCAGAGAAATAAAAGGAAGAGAAGCGTTATCATTATCATTTTACTGTTTTTGAGCCTTGGGTGGAAACATTCCCTGATGCATTAAGTTGAGTCATTTTAAATGGATTACAACATTATTGTCGAAAAGCATTGCATTCTTCAACAAAATGCAGGCACCCAGGGCTCACATAGGGAACAGTGAGACAATCCCCCTGGAGAATACGTGAGGCATTGCGATGAAGACATCGTTGACCCCGACCTGTGGCCACTTGTGTCTGGGAGCCAGCACTTATGGTGGGAGGAGGTAGCAAGAGAAGTGAAAGACCAAGTCGATTGGAGGCACGTAGCGTCTATTTGGGGAGACAAATAGGAATGTGTGAAAAAACCAACAAGTGCAATATATAAAGAGGTATTTTGGAATTCGACTGTCAGCTCCCCCAGCAAGCTCAGAATAAGGAGGGTAGGTGCTAAAGCCTCAACAGGACCTGTCGGGGTAGAGAGAAGAAGGAGGGCTGCAACACAGACTGTGGGGTCCAGTGGACAGACAGGGAAGGGCTGCCAGAGGAGGGGAGAGAGGACCTGGGGGTTCTCACCCCAGTTCTTCTGGCCTCCTTAGCCGACTATGCCAAGCTGTTTTCCATGGACACTATTCTCTGACTCAACTATCCTCCTACTTTTATTTCACCGATTAGCTTATATGTTTTGGTTGAATTAATGAATGTATAGATCAAGGAGCAAAATCTTGAAGGGAGAGTAGTAATTAGGTGCAAATAAGAAAAGATGCTCCTGCCACAGAGGCTGAGAACGCCAGCCCTCCCTAGGAGATCACATGGTCATTGCAGCAGGAATATTCCAGGTGGGAACCGGGAGGGTGAGGACTAAGGGGCTTGATGGGAGGTCCCGTCCTGGAAGGCTTTGTTAGGCATTTCAGCTAATTCTAGGAACTATGGAAATATTGACCTCGCTTTATAATCTGTCTTTCCTAATCCCAGCAAGCAGGTGAGATTTCCAAATGGGTTTTTATGGTTGAGTTGTTTGAGGAGCAGGGAAAAGACAGGAATCCCCTCTCTCTCTGCATAAATCTCAAGCAGCCCCAAAGTTTTGGCACTGGTCTCTGTCTCCACCTTTGCATGATCATCCAGATGCACAGCTGGGATGGTCAGGAGGATGAGCCGTCAAGCTTGGCATTGGGCTTCCCTCTGTCCCCTCTCCTAGTGTGACTCCAGCTGGGGCTCAGTGGCCTGCATTCGTGGCCTGCATATCAGTGGCCTGCATATCCTCCCTTGTTGATCTTTCTCCACTGGAGGCAGAACAACGTGCCTGGGTCCAGATCATCTCTTTAAACAGGGTGACTCTTGACCACACTCAGCCCCAAAGTTCTCTCTGCAATTCCCTGGGCAGGAGTGGATGCCTGTTTGGGCTCCAGCTCAAGCTCCGGGATTTGCTGTCGTTTGGCACTGATTTGCAATCTGCAATTTGATGGATGCTTAGCCTGCTGGCAGCGGGGTGAGTGAGAAGTGACTGTAAGATAAGAGAACCCCTCTCCAATATTTACAGCTCAGCTCTGAGAGTCCAGACAGCCTTCCCTGGCTGCAGCCAGGTCTGGTGTGGGGGTGGGGGGGAGCGGCAGTGAGTGGGTGGCCCAGGGTCCTGGGATAAGTGAGCACATCCCAGTCAAAGGAGGGAAACACTTCAGCTTGGAAGCCCGGATCCCTGGGCGCTCCCCAGGCTTCCACCTGAACAAAGCTTCACGACACCGGGCAGTTTCTTCCCTCTGCGTCCCTTTTGCCACAAAGTAGATGCTGTAACTTCAGCTTTGCTCTCCAATGTGAATATCATGAGGATCAAACTAGGCGACACACGGGTAAGGACAAGGGGAGTCTAAATGCACGAACACGAACTGCACAGCAAAGCCCATTAAAGAGGACCGAGAAGAGGTTTGAGTGTTCACCTGACAGCTGCCCACAAGGCACTGTAGGTGCTAGGGGTGCTCCTGAACATTTCTGAAGTGGCATATTTTCATTACACAATTAGTCTAACATATATTTAAATATACATGAAATAAACCTATGAGTTAGTCACCCGTATTATTCAGATGGGGCAAAAGTGCAAATGGAAATGAAAACCTTTCAATCAGTGACATGGCAAATGTTCTGAGGGTTCCTCATGAACACCTCAGGTCAGAAAATGGGTGGGCGCAGAGCTAGGCCTTTTCATGACCCTTTTGCTCAGTGCAGCTGGCATCCCCCTTTGCTTGCTCCATGGTGACCTGAGCAAAAGATTTGGAGAAGTCACCACCTCACCCGGGGACCCCAGCTGGTGCTGGCCTCCCACCCAGCCCCCCAAGCCAGAGTGTGCATTCACCCACCTCCCTGAGGTGACCTTTCTTCGTTATGAGCATTTGCTCAGGCGCCTGTTGCTAAGACTCTTGTGTGATCTTATGCCATCTTCACCTCAACTGGGAGGTTGGCAGGGGTGCTGCTATTACAGTGACTTCAGAGATAGGGAAAGGAAGATTCTGGAAAAGGGAAGAAGCACAGGATGGGAGGGAGAAAAAGGACACACAGGCAGCTAGTGGCAAACCTAGATGTTGGAGGCAGATCAGATAACTCTAAGGTCAGACCCAATTAATCAATTCTGGCTCTTTGGAGCTTTATTCATGTTGCTGGTTTTCCTCTTGGGAGAGAAGGGAAGCAATTGAAATTAAGAACAGAAGTGACACTTTCAAAGTGTCCTTTCTGGAAAAACAAACAGACAGAATTCTGAGATAAAGTCAAAGTCTGGAGGAATTAACAAGGTGGGACATAGTTTTTAAAGTGGCAAGAGCTTAAGGGAAACATCTCCCCATTTTGGTAGGAGCCCAGGAAGAAGGGACAGGGAGTAGTAAAAGGGGCTGTGCTGGGGCAGAGTGAGAACCAGAAGTGCATAGCACTGGGGCCCACGCCACCTCTGGGGATACGGCTGCACTGGGCACAGCTGTGCACATCCCAGGTCTTGTTATTCGCATCCTTAGGATAGGTTTACTAATCTCACCAAAAAGAAATAAAAATGTGATCCTGTGATGTCAGATGTCTATATTTCAAATTTTTCATTTCTTCTTTGCTCTCATTACCACCTGAATTAGTAGAGTTAGGCTTCAATATCTCTTTCCAGAGGGCAAAGAGCTTGCGAGCTGGGACTTTGCACCGCTGCAGCCCCAGGGCCTGGATAACAGCAGGCATAACAGAGCGCTCGCGCCCATCTGCTGCAGGCAGGGAACGCTGGCGCTGCACGCTTCATGGGGAAGGGATCATGTCTTCTGCTCACTTGTGCATGCCGGCACCTGGCTAGGATACACCTAGAATATAATCTATTCTCGAAAAATAGTCAAAGATACACAAACGAACACAAGAATAGGAAAGCATTTTGCAAACAGCAAAGGACCATGGACACTAACACGTCAAATATACAAATATAAAAGCAATATCCTGCCAGGTAACAGTTCCAAAAAGGGAATCTGAAACTGCAGCTATAACTCAACCCGCTTTACTGCAAATTCTGACTTCAATTAAACAACTGGTTGTCTTAAAAACAACCAGCTCACAATCTTGTGCTTTTAAGGTCACGCTTAAGGTCAAAGTTAGCTGATTGCTTCTGAATTGATACGGTTGTGAAGACGCAGACTCCAAGCCAAAGGTGAAGTGACAAAGGTGAGCCAGTGCCCAAGGCCTGCCGAGAGTGGAGCCAGCTAGGGCCCATTAGACCTGGAGAAGGATCTCTGGGTTAATAATCTAAGCTACCATTAGTGATTTAAAGCAGAGAACTTTGCTTGATGCTAGAATGCATATGATTTTTATCTTGACATTATCCCTGTAATCATTGGTCCTGATTAAAGACTTCTTCCCTAAGAGATGGATGGGCTCAAACACTTAAATATATGGTAATCTTTCACCTCTTAAATGCTGTTTCTCCCAAGACATTCTTCCATGCACTTCAATTTAAAGACCAGCAATTGTCTTTCTTTAACTATTTGAAAAACACTACAGAGAAGGGTTGGAGGGGGATGGTAGAAAATAATTCTAGTAACCTCCATTCTCCCTGACTAAGGAAGCTAACTAGGCAGTTAAGAGCCCTGTTACATTTTTTTTTTTAATCAAGAGTCAAATATTTGAAAAAATGCCAAAACATGTTAATGCTTGTTTTTCCATAAATACACAGGGCAAGATAATCATCAGAAAGGAAACCTTCGATATCATTCACTTTACTCTTCTCACAACTGACTAATGCCAGAGGGGCTGGGACACTCCTATGCAGCTAAGTCCCCCCCATGCACTTCTACACTCTGAACCCCTCACTCAGTTGAGAGTCCTCAGTGGCCTGAGAGCCTTTCAGACCCCTTTGGGAAGTGTCTCATCTCGGCTGGAGTATAACAGCACCTATTCGCCAATCTGAACAGCACATGGGTTCTTCATGATGGATAGAGGTTTGGGATTTTTTTCCTAGCAACAAATCTTGAACTTCAACAACAATCACTCCATCAGCAACATCTTCAAGCTCTGCATTCAGCATTGAATATCTCTTTGTCAATCTAGGTGTTCCTTTTTCAAGTTTTCCTAAAGCATGACACCTCTCACTTCAGGAAGCTTCATGTTCAAGGCCCCCCACGGGGGTCTAGATTTTTTTTCCCCCAAGCTCACGCCTGGCATTTCTCCAAGTAGAATCCACCTGCTAATCACACCCTATTACTCACCTCTCCCAACACCCTATTCCTTCTCCTGCCTCAGTGTCCTTGCTCCTCCTGGCCCTGTCCCTAGAAAACCCTTCCTCCTGTCATCTTGAGTTGTCAAGACCCCTTTTTTTGTTCACTGGAGCCTTGTTTAAGGGAGATTAGGAGGCCCACGTGGTCCCAGGTAAGGCTGGTCCCAAAAATCAGGTCTTCTTCTCTTGTCCTGTGGCTGCTATTGTGCTCAGCACTGGAGGATGCCATGAGAAGCATCTGGCCACGCATCCTCCTGTTCTCCCAGACTGGGAGCTACCAGGGGCTAACGACTGTGTTTTTGTTCCTCTCTCCCAGCATGTGACTTACAAAGGCATAGAGACTAGGACACAGCAGGGGTGGAGCTTGATGACTAAGTCTGAATTCTACTCTTTTACAGCCATAGGAAGGAGGCATCTCTAATATATTCCACCCAAAATCTCACGATCTTCCTTCTAAACTAAAGGCTCTTGGTTTCTTCCATCTGTCCTGCCACATGTAAGGAATATAGAGACTCGGTTTCAAATCTCAGCTTCTTACTCAGCTATTAGTCAAGTGACTCTAACAAGACTAGTGCTGGAGCTTCTTCACTGTGAAATGAACCTAGAAGACAACAGAGGCAGCAGAGATGAGGCACCCATACAGCTAGGCAAGGGCTAGGCTCTTATATGTGAGCCTCCATCCATCGCTTTGTTATTTTGCGCATACCTGGATGACACCTGGCTCTCCAATATCCTATGGAAGGGGCTTGGCACACCCAATATGGTAGGAAATTAGAGGGAAATTTTATCTACCTTAATGGTTACATTTCCTGTTTGCAAGTCTTATTAGCTCAGGAAGAACTTGAGGTTTAAATCTGATGATGCCATAAAGGACTGACAGAGAATGGCTCAACTGCCAGGTAGTGGTAGTACTGGATGGTGTCTTTTGAGTTAAGGAACTGACAGTGAAATACAACTATGAGGGGGCACCACACACCATGTGGATAGCCCAAACTCACCATAGCAGAGTAGATACAAATGCCCGCTCTGGAGGATGTAGCTTCACATCCTGGCTCTGTAAGTGTTGTAAGTTTGGACAAGAGATTCCAAATATAGCTGTTACGAGAATTGAGATAAAACCTGTGATAAAAATGCTTGGAGGATAGGAGAACCCTGGCAAGCACTACCTCTTTCCATGGCTGAGGTCCTTGTGATCCATCGCCCTTACAGAGTGTCCAAGCTAGATGCCTGGACCATCTCAGCTTTTTTCTCTCCTCCTCCCCCTGTCTCTGTTGTCCCCCCCACTAGTCTTTGTGTCTTATTGGTTCTATCTCCTTAAGATTTATCTGGTTTGTCTCCTGCCTGCAATACCATCGCCACCACCTTGGTTCAAGACCAGAGAGCTTTTCTCTGGGAGGCTGACTATGGCCAGAGAACACCTCATTATCTTTTAGAGGCCAATGCAAGCATCACTTCTTCCTCACAGACACCTGGGCCCTGTCAAATGCCTCCACAGCTTCTTTTCCTTTCCCTTCATAACCTTTATCAACACAAATTGCACTTTTCTATTTATTTCTGGTGCTAGATTTGTCTTCCCCACCAGATCAGCTGTTCTCAAAAATCAGATTCTGTTTTGCTTGTCATTGTTCATCCCTGATGCTTAGCAGAGTGCCTGGTATACTATAGGTACTAAATAAATACTGTTGGATGAATGAATGAACACAGTAAAGACCCTCAGCAACTTTTCTACCCTATGAACCAGAAATACCTTTTTAAAAACAAATCTGATCATTTCATTCTCCTGTTAAAATCCTTCTGTGATTTCACATGGTGATTTGGATGAATTCTAAATTGCTGAGCCCATCTCACAAAGCACACTGACTTCCTAGCACCATTTGTGCCCCTTATCTTCCCCTTTGTTTATGCAATGTACTCACCTTACCAAGCTATTGGCATTTCCCCAATGTCTGGCATTTCCCTTCTGCCTTTGTACCCAGAGCTCTCCTGGACTTCACAGCATCCCCCTGCAGGTAAGCTGACTTTACCGATTAATTCTACTGTTCCTTAAGTTCCACCCCAAGCATCCCTTCTCCAATGAGCCTACATAGACTGGGTTCAGGCTCATTATTTGAGTTGGCACATTAATGTATAGTTGCTTCTATCAGAGTACTATGCCCACTGTCCATCTCCCCCATTGGCACATGAATTTACAGACCACCGACACCATGGACTAATCATGTTAGCATCTTTAAGGTCCTACACCAGGATTGTCTCAAAAGAGGCATCCAGTGTGTAATTTTTTTAAGGAGATGATGGTGAGGGAGTGAATTATTAAATGAATAAATGAAACCACCACTCATCCATAGCGCCTCAGCCAGAATGTATCAGAGTATCTCTTAACTGAGTAACAGTACACAAATGGAACAGACCACAGAGCAGCAAGGCTATGGTCAGGAGAACCAGGGCGGCCATCATAGGAAGCCCAGCACTGGGTGAGACAGTGAGGTGTGGCTTCCTGGGCAGCCAGGAAACAACTCTGGGGCAGCCAACATTCTGTGTTGGTTGTGGGGGTTACAGCAGAAGATGAGGGACCTGACACCACGAGCTGAACTTCTCATGGGAGAGAGGTAGACAAGGAGCCCATAAATGGACCAAATAGACAAAACTCAGATAGTTATACAGTATGATAAGAATTTTGAAGGAAACAAACAATGGAACCAGAATAATATGGTCCTGGAAGGCCTCTCTAAATAGTGGTGTTTAGAATAAGAAGATAGGAAGGAGCCCCATGAAAAGTGGGTAGAGGAGCATTAGAGTTTAGTTTCTTTGAGGATGCAAAAGATGTACCAGCAAAATTGTCAGAGCACAATGGGATGATACAAGAGTTATGTGTGCACATATGTGTGTATACATACATGCATGTATACTCCAGGGTTTAAACCCCGACCTACAGGATGGTCTCTGGGCTTCTCATTTCTCATCTCATCTCAGTTTTCTTATCTGTAGTTGGCAAATGCAAAGACTCAATTATGTGATGGGTTTCCATGAGAATCTGGTTGAGGTCCATAGTTAGGTTAAGCTGCTTCCTACCTGGTTTGGCCGCTGAGTAGAAGCAGAAAGAAAGCTGAGACTGATGTAGAGATCCACCTGGCATCTTTACTAGTTTGCTAAGGCCAATTTCCAAATGACCTTCTTTACATGCTATAGATCTGACAGACAGAATTATACAGGCACATATGTGTGTAGGGAAATGGAGTGGCTCAAGGTCTTTTTTGCCTCCCTTACGGCCACCACCTTCAGTCTTGCTTTCTTCTAAGGTTTCATCGCCCACATGTGATGTCATGTTGATACAAAAACTGCTTGGGAGCATGAACACAGGGTACACACGGACACCAGGGACAAGAGATATGAGCGTGGGGCATAGACACCTGTAATTATGGACATCCAGACTGAGAAGCTGGAGAGCACAGGGTGCACGTACATATAAGTACCAATGCCTGGGCCAGGAGATCATTATGAGATCTAGGAGACTGAGAGAAAATGCTGGAGAGAAGTACGAGAGAGAGCATGATCACAGTGGCTGGGAGACTTGGTTGCTGCCAGCCTCCCGGCTCCCCTGCCTCCCTGACTACTTCCCTACCTGCTGGTGTACCTGTGTACCTGGTTCCCTGCTTCAGCAGACCTGTCAAATCTACCAAAGATTCCAAGATCCTTTATCCATTTGCCTGAATCAAAAATGAACTTGCCCATTCTGGGATGGTTGCACGACAATGTGCAATTACAAGCACACACATGCACATACGAATACACAGCAGCCAGAGGATATATGGGATCAAATATAATGCATACATACATGTAGGATTGCCTGTAATTCAAATAGATGGCTTTAAGTTTAAGTTATCCATTTACCTGTTATTCATTTACTCATTCATTTGAGACTTTTTTTCAATACTGGTAATCCCAGAGGTAATCCCAGTATTTAAAAAGGACAGTAGAACAAAATACAAAATACAAATTCACCAAGGAGGACCAGTTGATTTGAAAAAGGGCCTACTGGTTTTTGGAAATGATCAGGAGGCCCAGATTCAGTTGCTTCCACCTTGATCTTTGAGAACTAAATCCAGCTGTTGTCTTGGCACTGGGCAGCATGTCCTTGTCAATAAAAGCCTAATGACATAAAAGGACAGAGTCACTGCTGTGAATATCTTATTCCTATAAAATAGCCAAGAGTTCTGTTTTACTAAATAATTGGGAAAATGTGGGATGTTCCCCCACCATGACTTCATAAAATGTTAGCTTCTACTCACTTATGCTAACATGCAAAGGCCCCAGGTATCCTTAATCATAGGATCCCAAGAATTTAAATGGGAGACACCCACTCAGCTGTTTTTTCAACTTTCATGTACACAGTAAAGAATGTGCTTTTCCTTATCCAACCACCAACAGGATAATCTCATTCTGATTTTGCTGATTTGTCGGCAAGCTCAATCTTTAGTGGCAAAAATCCTGAAGGGCTGCCTTGAGATTTGAGTATTCAATCAGTCTTAGGAATTTCTTTTGGCAAAAATACTTAGGCTTGGTCAGAACTCATGGGGCTGTGGTTGGCTCTGTGTCTCTGAGGTTGGGTATGCCCAGCTGTGTGGTTGAAGATCATTGGCGCTGAAGTTGGCCATGGGGTCTGTTGGAGGAAATTATGCTGATGTGCTGTTGAAGAAAGGTTAAAGAAAATGGTATTATTTTGCCTGAAGAACAGAAGACTGAGGAGCAATTAGATTTCTGTTGCCAAGTTCAACAGTGTCTATAATCTGGAGCACAGCACAGAACAGTACAGAGCTGACCACAGCCTCCCATCACTGCCTTTTTAACATTGGACCAGGATTTTGCAGAAAGCACAGCAATGTTCTTTCATCTCTATGTCCCTGATGCAACTGCACATAGCAGATGTGCAGAGGATGTGTGTCAATGTTTGAATTCATGAATGGAAAAAAGAAATTATATGCTCTATTTTCATTAAAAAAAAAAAAAAAACTAACCAGGAAGGCATGTGCTCAAGCTAAAAATTTATTGCTGGCATGTAGTAGGAAGAACTCTTTGACCAGTCACATGTAGAAAATGTAAGTGGTTTTGTTAAAAAGTTAAAGAAACCCTATTCTTGAACATATTTCAGAATTCTTAGTCATAATGCAGAAAATATATCAATTTACCTTCATGTAAGTAGAGGACTTAATGTGTCACATCATCTCAAAGTTTTATGCTCCCATCAGCATAATTTTAAATAAACCTCATGATTCTTTATTCCTATATTTGTAGAATACTTTAGTTTTTAATTCTGCCTGGAGCCCCACTAAAGACTGAACACAGGGCAAGTTCTTGGCACATCTGGAGTGCAATGCATACTATTTAGCTACAAGCAGCAGGCATTCAGCATATGAGCCACGTGTCCTATGGTGCCAATAGCAGATATTGTTAATCAGCCATGGCACTCCCAAGGGGTTCAGGTGCAGCCTCAAAATCCTTCTCAACCACTTTCAAACAATCAACATCACTATGAAGGAAGAAACCCATCGCCACTTCAGAGCTAATAAATCTCTACTGTAAAGTGTTATTGAATAATAATTTCTGCAGCCGCCACAAATAAGCTCTTCATGCCAGGGGGAAGTAAATTTAGAGAAGGAAAAATGTCTCATAAGAATTAACAGATTTTCTTTGAGTCTCTGTACTCTAGAAATCAGAGCATGAACAAACATTTCTTAGACAGTGGTGTCTAAGACAAGCAAGGGTCCTGTCCTAAAGATGCCATATTTCTATAGTATAATGTGGGTAATGGACCTTAAATGATAGGCAAATATTATAAAATAGACATTTAGATGTCATATGTGATAGGAGATGTGGCTGGCAGGAATGTTGTTGCTTTGAGTATAGCATGAAGAAAAGCCCATGAAGGAGATGACACCCCCAAAAAAGGCCAGCCACACAAGATTGGAAGGACTTTCCAAACAGAAAATGAATCACAACCCATATTCCTCAGAACACACTTAGAATGTTCGAGTGGACAGCAGAGCACCAAGGTAGCAGACACAGAGTGATGATTGGGTAGGAGGTGAGGTCAGAGAGATGGCTAAGAGTGAGATCAAAGTAGGACTGTGGATTAAATGGGAATTTTATCTTGGATGTCACTGTTATATTTCAAAACAGAAACAATATGTTGTAATTTGCACTCTGGTGGCTATATGGAGATACACTTTGGGACTGTGAGGGAGCGTGGCTGAAAGAAAGAAATGAGGCTGTTGCTAGGGTGAGAGTTAGAAAAAGCGGTGACTGTTAACAAAATGAGTTGTGTTCACCCTCTCCCCATTCATTTGTTGCAACTCTAACCCCCAGTACCTCAGAATATGATTGTGTCTAGACGCACAGTCTTTGAAAGGGTAACTCAGGGGCCTCCCCAGTGGCGCAGCTGGTTGAGCACAGCATTATGAAACTGTCCGCAGCATCTGCAGCACAAGTTCGATCCCCAGCTGGCCAGGGAGAAACCCACATGGTGCAGCAGACCTCTCCTGACTCCCCCTTTGCTCCCCTCAGCAGTGTATTTCAGTCAGTCTGCCTGTTCTGTTTCCTGCTCTGTCTCTGGTGAATCCTCTCACCCTCCCCCGACTCTGGTCTGAACCCCAGCTCTTGTATAAATAAATAAAAAATCTTTTTAAAAAATAAATAAAAGGGTAACTCAGGTAAAATGAGGTCAATATGACTGGTTTTCTTAGAGGAGGAGATCAGAATGCAGACATGTACGGAGAGGAGATGTGGGAAGCCCAGAGAGAAGGCAGTCCTTTACGAGCCGAGGAGATAGGCCTCCGAAGAAACCAATCCTGGCGACAGCTCAATCTCAGACTGCTAGATTCAGACTTGTGAGAAAATACATGTCTGTTGCTCAAGTCTCCCAGTCTGCAGTAGTTTCTAGGCCCTAGTAAACTTCCATAGTGGCTTAGGTCAGGGCTGTGACCCAAAACACAGGAGGTGGTAGTCAGCCCAGGGTCTATTTTGGAGAAAAACGGACATATCTTATTAATGAATTGAATGTGGAACATGAGGAGATGAGAATAAGGAAGGGAACCCCTAGTCTTACATCTCGAACATTTGGTGGGGGGTCATGCCATTACAGAGATGGAGGAGAAATCCAAGTTCAGGAGCCCTCAAACAATCAGATGAGCACCACACCTACAGACTCCCTGAAGATACAATTTCCCTTTCCTCTGCCATTAGAGAGAATCTAGAAGAAAAGTTAATAAAACATTGTTTCAACCAAGGTAAAACAGAGCTCCCAATTTCATCAGTAGTTTATTTTATATTATTGTTAGGATAGTTGGTAGGAAGTTATTCCTTTAGTTTAGTAGAAATTGGTCACTTTGTAAATTCTGTCCATCACATTTCATCCAACTACTGGACAAAATAGAACAAATCTTTTTTCTCACTTAATGGCTTCTAGTAATTACATGCATGGTGACTGGGACCAACTCTCCTACTGAAAAAAAAATAAAATAAAATAAAAATAAAAATGAAAATAAGCAGAACAGATAAACAAAGAGTTTTTTTTTAAAGGTTTATTTTTTTATTTATGGAAGAGCCAGGGTACAGGCCAGATGCGTGGGAGGGTGAGAGGATTCACCAGAGACAGAGCGGGGAACAGAACAAGCAGACTGACTGCAATACACTGGTTAGGGGCGAGGCGGGCACAACAGGAGAGGTCTACCATGCCATGTGGGTTGCTCTGAGGCTGGCGGGTATCGAACAGGCACTGCAGAGGCTGCGGACAGCTTCACAGTACTGCACTCAACCGCCTGCACCACCAGGGAGTCCCTAAACAAAGAGTTTTTAAAGGTTGAAATAAGAAAGAAGTTCTAGCCAAGCTCCAGGAGAAAATGCAAATCTAAAGAGGTCATTTGGGTAGTGGCTGCTTTCACTGGAGAGCAGGTGCTGACTCTGGATGAGGGTTAGCAGTGTTGAATATTTGTGGGGTTTTTTTGTTTTTTTTAGTTTCATGTGGTTAAAGAGACAAGAGTTAGATTTTCAGAGCCTGTCAAGGGGGTTGATGGGGAGCTGGTAGATCCCTCACATTTTAGGTGATAATCTAAAGGGCTATACTGTAGAAATAAGGGTAAATCAGAATAAACCAGCCTTAAAATGTACACTGTCATCTGAATGACCCTTATATAGATTGTCATATATAGCTGGATTAAAGTGAACCTTAATTACTAGTTTTGCTGATGTCTGGCAAAACTGGAGAAAACTCTTTCTGGAAGAAGATAAGATCACCTTTAATCTCAGCACTTTCTCCACAAATAATTTTTTAGTACAACATTGAAAACACAATTTAAAAAAACTAAACATACCAAGATCTAAGTCAAAAATGAACAATAATTAATAGAAACAAATAAAAGCGTCAGATCTATAGGTTGTCCAGTTATTGGATTAATCAGTTAATGTCTTTAAAATAATAAAGTGTTCTATGTTCAAGAAAATAAAAGACAGGATTGAAAATATAAAAAATGACATAAAATCAAATGAAAATCCTACAATTACAAAACCACATGATAAATCCAAACGGACAGTTTTAAATGAAAAATTGTTCATTGGAGTGGATGGAGAAAAGAATGAAAGGAGCACAAGCAATATTGAAAGACAAAAATGGCTGAGAATCTTCCGAAATTGATGAAAAACTTTAATGGGTAGATTTTAGAACTCAAAGGCTGACATCAACTGTTTCTCTTCTCCATGGACAATCACCCTTGGTCCATATACGGCCCGAAAGCTGGTTTCTTCCTCTCCAACCCAATGCTTGGATAGAGCCACCTTCCTCCTCAGAGGTGGCGTCCACAGTGAAATCCATGGCTGTGGATGAGTTTGCCCACCATCTAACACAAGGTGATCAATTAACTGTAAACAAGAACTATAAACATCTGTTATAACAAAGTAAGATTACAAATATTTTGTTTTCATAGTCTCAACTCTTCCTTCTATACTTCCTTTCAGTTTTAATCTTTTGTCTCCTATATACAAGATCCATGCAAAATGTTGTACTCCCTGCTTTGCGTGATATTAGAACCCTCTACTTTGTGTCTAGAAGATGTGCCCTGGACACGAATGAAATGAAATCAGTTCTGCATGTTGTGTTCTCCGTGAACCCACGCTGATGACTAAAAGTCACTCCGTGATTTCTAAAATGCCAACCAACCACCTATTTAATAATACATTCTAGCGATAACCAAAATAATAAGGTCAACAGAACTCTAGCAGCAAATAAGTATATAACTTGACCATCTCGAATATTCTTAAAACCTCTCAAGTGTTGTCAATGGTAAGAGAAGTCACTACTGCAAGTACCTTTCATAGGCTGGGATAAGATTCATTGGGATCTAAATACCAAAAAATCACCTACAAGGGGTAGAAGTGCTCCTGCTAACTCATCGCAGACCTTCTATGCACATATTTTCTTTTCATGGTTGATATGTACTGCTCAGGCAGCCCCAATGAACAAGCAGCAGCTCCAATAAGTGAGTCATCATTACCTCTCCTTTGAAACATAGTGAAAACTACTTCCTCTGCCTGAACTGTGCCCCTCTCTCTACCCAGGCCCCCGCTCTGTCTGGCTAATCCATAGGCATCACTCCAGATGCAGCACATGTGCCCCATCAGCTGTGTGAGCAGCTGCTTTCATCTGTGTTAGAGGCTTTTCTCTGGAATTGTGCAGCTCACGTTTTCCCTACATCACAGAACTTATGAACCGTACTGGAATCATCCTTTTCTTGCATGTATTCTCGGCTGACGGCATGCAATTTGAGGGCAGGAACCAACACTTATGCTCTTTGTCATATGTACTAGTATATAATATAATCCCCGGCATGTGTGACATTACGAAAATTGGCTCTGGAAAACCTCCCACAATGCAGAATCAACCTGATTTTAAAAAGCCAAGGTAATAATCATAGATGTAACTGCTGATTTAATCACACGGATGAATAATATTCATTTTGGGGGTATATTTTAACGTTTCACTAATTGTATGGTTATTAAATGCTTATACATAATGATATAATAACTGAATGGATATATTAATGCATAAAATAATTTTAATATTTTCAATAATGAACTTTGAAAATGATTTTGATAGCTAATAGAGGGGAATTTGTGAAGTTAATCACAGTGCATCAATAAAATAGGATGCATGTATATGCAGACTTTTTGAATTGTGTGGTTTGTATTTATTGATACACAAATATTTTAAAATTAATTTTAAAAAATAGAAAAGTGATATGTTACAAGTTGCAAAATAGTATACCAAGATGGAATATAATACAGTGTATTACAATGGAAGTATACATATTTGAAGAGATTACAGGAGATAGAAATCTTTTTGTTAAAAAAACCTGTATTTTCTGAAGTTTGTCCAGTGAGCACGTGATATTTTGTGGAAAAGGAAAAAGAAAGGACAATTTTCAAAAGGTTTAGGGTTGATGCTAGCCCT
This sequence comes from Talpa occidentalis, assembly GCF_014898055.3. Classification (NCBI taxonomy): domain Eukaryota; kingdom Metazoa; phylum Chordata; class Mammalia; order Eulipotyphla; family Talpidae; genus Talpa; species Talpa occidentalis. The sequence goes on from NW_023603184.1 coordinate 65,907,552, forward strand.
ATCTTCCTAGCTACTTTATTGGATTACTGTGAATGAAGACATTATGCAAACAAAAAACTATTTTTGAAGCATTGCTATTAATATTATGAATATGACCAATAATATTTAAATCCTATAATAAAGGTTAGTGTGTCCAGTAGGCGAGGCTTCCTGACTCCCTGAACAGTGCTCAGAATCCAACCACAACTACGGAGTATGTCCTGGCTGTTGCTGCCCCGACCCCAACCCTGCGCCAGACCCTGGGGTGGTAGCTGCACCCATGTTTCCAGTCAATCTGCAGACTAAATCCTTTGCGATTTGGTCAAACCCCCCTCTTCTTTGTCAGTGCTGATATTTTCAAACACCAGTCTTTGGATTTGTTCAGAACTGCATCACATTTAAAACCTGAGCCAGCTTTAGGGAACAGCCCCCTCCCTTCTCGGATAGGCTGATCACTGCTCATTTACGCCAGGGGAAATTTACACCTCTCTTCTCACCAGCTCACCTCGGTCCTTGCTAATTCCCTAATCATATTGAATTATTTGGAGTTTACTATGTCATCTCTGGTCACCTATAGATTCCCTCACTTCATTATTCCTTGGCCAAACTGTCTTGGAGAGCTTCTGTGACAGATTTATATTCTGAGCAACAGACAGGAATGCGTTTCTCTGCTTTTCCTTTGCTTGTACCACATAAACATGTCCCAGGACACTCCTAGGCAGGAGCTGCGGGTCAGACCTTGTTCACAGAGGGGCTCCCAGAGAAGAGTCTTCTGGAAGGGGAGATCTCTGGCAAGGGGATGGGGTCTGATTCTTGGGAGATGTGTTTAAATTTCAACGTGCCTCCTGAACAAACATATCTTATTGTTTGTGGAAACATCTATGCGTTAAATGCATCTATTGGAGTCACTGATATCTAAAAGCTACCTCACTTGTGGATATCAAACCCTGCCTTCTTATGTATCCTGGCATACTTTACTTAAATTTGTCACATAGAGAATATCCAGCATTGATTAGAAGTTTAGGAGAAATATATCCAGGATGAAAATATTCTAGCACATTTCTTTATCAAGCCTACCAATATCATATGTAGCTATTATTTTGTTATGGCTGTTTTCTCAGAAACTTCCCTTTAATTACACAGACTGTATTGACAGTGATGTAATTGCTGCTGTTGTTTTCTTGCAGAGATCCTCAGCATGAGACAAGGCTCTCACCTGAAAACTTAGAGTCTATTAGGAAATATGGGCTTACAGATAAATATGTTATTCCATGACAGGTACATCATAGAAGTGTAAATAAAGACTATAAAACCACAGTATAGCAGTAACTAATGAATAGCAGTAACTAAACCTGGCAACATGGGGAGGCTTTTGCTTGGAAAGGAAATGTTTGTAATGGATCTTAGCATGTGAGTGGGGTTATAGTGGAAAAGACAAACTAGAAGGAAAAAAAATCTCCTGAGGCAAGGTGTGGAGGCTTAAAGGGGCAGGATATCTTTGAGAAATGTTTGAGAAGTTCAGCTGATTACGGACAACAGAAAGTCACTAGACGTTTTTGTAAAGTAGAGTCAAGTGAGGAGATTCCTCTTCTAGATCAATAGCTCTGGGATTTGTGTGAAGTGTACAAGGTAGATAAAACAGACAGGTGGATGGAAAAACAATCAGGAAGCGACACGAAGGACTTAAACTAAGAACCAACGGTAAGAATGGAGAGGAGGGCCAGATTCAAGCCAAGTTCAGCACACTGGACTGGAATTGGAACTAATTAGAAACAGGGTGCTGAGGAGTTTACTCTCTGATGTCTGATGGTGTAGACAAGGGGATAGATAGAAAAATACAGTCACATTTGTTGATCGCTTAGTATCGTAGTCACTGTAACTGAACTAAATGCAGAAGGCTATGGTTTGAGATTAAGGTAATGTGGAAAATGAGTCATGTTCACTTGCAGTGCATAATAAGACTGTCCGTAAAGATGACAGAGCAAGCTGAACTCATCCAAACAATTAGTAAATAATTGCAATTGCTCTGTGACCTTTAAAATGCATAGTCAGTACATGAAAAACTCTTAACTGTATCATTTAAATGTATTGCAAAATGAAAAGAAATAGTAAAACTTATTTCAAACCATAGCCTTCTGCATTTAGTTCAGTTACAGTGACTACGATACTAAGTGATCAACAAATGTGACTGTATTTTTCTATCTATCCCCTTGTCTACACCATCAGACATCAGAGAGTAAACTCCTCAGCACCCTGTTTCTAATTAGTTCCAATTCCAGTCCAGTGTGCTGAACTTGGCTTGAATCTGGCCCTCCTCTCTCCATTCTTACCATTGGTTCTTAGTTTAAGTCCTTCGTGTTTAAGTCCTTAGTTAAGTCCTTCGTGACAATGTATTAGAACATTGTCACATAAAAGTTTTGAAGCTTTGAGAATTAAAATGTTTTATTATATTGTTAAATCAAAGCTTATCAAAATTGATTGATTGCTTGTGGCTATATAGCTTGATAGAGAAGTAGTGTATTATCTAATCCTTGGTGAATTTTCATGCTCCTTTCTAAGTTTGGATCAACTTTGTGCTTGTGCTTTGAATGTGAAATATCTCTAAGTTTCCTTTGTGTGAAACTATTCGCTGGTGTCATTTCCTCTGGTAAATCTTCTTTTTTTTTTCTGTGACAACCACTTACCTTGTTTATGTGAACACGTACCTCTGTGCTAGGCCCCTCTGGCTGCACATGCAGAGTTTCTTATAAAGCAGCAGTGTTAATACGCCTATGGTCAGCAATATCCTTTATAATTTTATTGTTTTGGTGTGCTGTTATATTTGTTAATCAATTTTATTTTTTGTTGTCTGTTTTTATAAAATAATATGAAGGCTTATTATTGTGAGACATGGAAACAGCACAACTACATGCTTTGCTGTCTGTGTGCGAGCTGAATAGCAGAGACACAGTAATAGTCATCACAAAGTTGAAAAGAAATGATGTGTATTTCTGATCATGATGCATGTCTGTTGGTTATGTAATGGCTTTGAACTGAAGGGCTAAAGTGAAGTCTGTATTTTATGAAATTGCTCATAGCTAATTTGTCATGGTAACTAAGATTTGAACCAATGGGTTCAAATGTATTGGAGATTGGTGTTTTTTAACTAAACAGTGAAACTCAAACTTGTGAATGCAAAAGGAAGACTATCCATAATCATCCAGGTGACACAGGAGTGGTCAGGTCTTTGGAAGCAGAGAAAATGTTATAGGAGGAAGGGCTCATTGCCAATTTCAAATAATGAACTCTAGGGACATCAAAGGATTGATTCTGGAAATAGTTCCCTTGCTCTGTTCATTGGGATCCCTAGTGGCTTAATTGTGGTTTAATCAACTCTCAGAGGTATAGCTCAGAGGTAGAGCATTTGACTGAAAATATCAACTGTACTACTTAGTAATTGCATAATTCTGGTCAAATTTTTGGATATCATCCACGTGTAAAATTATGTATAACATCAACCTCATAGGACTAAGGTGAGGATTAAGAGAAATTGTATAAGAAAAACATGTTTTCATTTTATATTAATGTGAAGGACAACCCAACAGTGTCACTTCCACTCCAAGCAATGAGAATGACAAGTTAGAGATTTGAGTCCAGCTCTCAATGCAAGAATTGGGATGATAGACCTACATGAGAACATGACTGACAAAATGAATGGTTAAAATGCCACTCAAGCTGAAGCACCTTGCGTGCTACCAGATCATCTCAACAAAATGTCATCACAATGGATTCAACAACAAAACAGATATAGTCATCTATGTTCTTCCTTATCTTTGGAAATGAAATTTTATTTTTTATAGTTAAATAATCTATTTATATATATTTTACATCATTGTTCATTTTTGTACAGTGTTTGCTTTCTCCTCTCAGATGAAGTCCCCATAAAATTCTGACCACCAAGTCAGCCATGCACCATTGTTATAGTCCCTTGTGCTCTTCCCTCCCCTGTTTTGATCCCTCTCTCTCCCCCTCCAAAATAAAAAGACAACTATAAATCAAAGACATTCTGAATAAGCAGAATTTTAAATAAGGTTCATTTCTGCCCAACAGGTAATGAGGGGTTTTCTTACCCAGTTTTCTCTTAATTTGAAGGTGATGGGGCAATGATGGTGGGGCCTTACTATCCACCACATAGTTATACCCCAAATCTGCTCAGAGACCCCCTAGAGCTACAACCTTATTCTTCCCTTACCATAACCAAGTGTTATTTTTTTTACGTATCATCTGTCTCCCCACTGCCTACACCCCTCCCCAAAATAAGCTCAGGGAAGCAGGGGAATTATGGTGCTCCTACTGTACCCCAGTGTCCAACACAGAGTACCTCTGTGGAATAAATGAAGAAATGAGCAACTCTATAAAATACATAGAATTCAGCAAAGAAAGTAAACAGACATTTTTTCCAAAGAAGATATACAAAAGGCTGACATGTACATGAAAGTTGCCCAATATCACTAATCATCAGGGAAATAACACAAATCAAAACCACAATGAACTATCACCTCACACTTGGAGAAGATGTGGAGAAAAGAGAACCCTGGTGGAGTGCTGCATTGTTGGTGGGAATGTAAATTGTACTGTCACTGAACAGTATGGTTCCTCAAAAAATTAAAAATAAAATTACCATATGATCTAGCAATCCCACTTCTAGGAATGTATCTCCCCAAATTGAAAGCGGGATGTTGAAGAGCTTTATGCACTGCCATGTTCATTCCAGAATCATTTATAATACCTAAGACATGGAAGTGATCTAAATATCCTTTGATAGATGAAAGGATAAATAAATATGGCATGTAGATGCAATAGAATATTATTCAATGCTAAAAAAAAACCTTGCCATATATAAGGGCATGGATGAACTTGGAAGACACACTAAGTGAAGTAAGTTAGATACAGAAGGACAAACATTCCTTTTCTTAATTCTTTTTTTAGCAACATTGGTTTCCAGCACTGTGCATGAATTAGATGTGGAGGATCACACGCTCCAGGTGTTGTGACCACACCACACCCACCACCAACGCACCCATAGTCCTGCACCACAGTCCACTGTGCCCCCCAACTTCACTCTCTCTCTTCAACTCCTCATCTGGCAGCCTCAATTCCACAGTCAAATCTCTAGGTTTTGTTGCTGATTTTACTTTACCTGATCCTTTGTTTTGTTTCACTCTATTCCACATATAAGTAAAACCATCCTGTTATTATCTTTCTCCTTCTGACTTACTCTGCTCAGCATAAACCCCTGCAGTTTCATCCACACTGTCAAAAATGGCAAAAGTTGATTTTTTTTTATAACTGAGTAGTATTCCTTAGGATAAATATTCTTGATACCATTTATACCTATTTATATTCTTTTTCATGTATATTTACATTCTTATTCCAATTATATTCGTATTCTACTTACATTCTTAAGGAACTAAAATAGCCAAACTCATAAAAGCAAAGAGTAAAATGGTGGTTACTATAGATGGAGGGAAGAGGAAATGGAAAAAAATGGGCATAAATTTTTGTTATGCAAAATAAATAAGTGCTAGATATCAATTCTATATGCCAATAGTTAAAAATAGTTATACTGTATTTCATGCCTAAAAATTTGCTAAGAGGGGGCCTCCCTGATGGCACAAGGGGTTAAGACACACCCTATGAAGCTATCCTCAGCCTCTGCAGCACAAGATCGTTCCCTGGCCAGCGAGCTACCCACATGGAGCAGCAGACCTCTCCTGTCTCGTCTGCGCTCCCCTCAGCAGTGTATTTCAGTCAGACTGCCTGTTCTGCTCCCCACTCTGTCTCTGGTGAATCCTCTCACTCCCTGCACCTCTGGCCTATACTCCAGTTCTTGTATGCATAAGTAAATAAATCTTTAAAAATAAATAAATAAAAATTATTTTTTTTATTTGTATAATAGTCTCCTCATTAGAGAAGTTAGGAAAACAAAGCAGAGAGGATAAATGAATTGCCTAAAACTTGGACCCAAACCACCTGACTCCTTTTCTAGCTGCTTTCAGAACCTTGGACTCTCTTCTGCTGGCCAGATGGAATGGGCATGGACTGCTCTGTGGATGCTGCCTTTAGGTTGAAGATGATGCCATGGCTGCTGCAGCGAGCTTGTGCTACCCCAAGTGACTATTCCCACCAAGAATGTGCTAGAAGCTGCAGGGTAGGGCAGAGCAGCCAGGAGGGTCTCCTGCCAAGGAGAAGGTCAAAGGCTTGGGATGAATGAAGAATCGAGACACTAAATTTCCAAAGGCATAATGGGGAGCCTTCTAAGTTCCATCCCTGCCTCACCATGAAGCATTGCAATTGGGTCTGTCAGCTTGGTATTTGAAAGAAATGGATCAGACAATAGGGCTGGATAAATCAATCACAGCAATTGAAAATGTTGCTTTGTTCTCCTATCACGTTTGAATTTCTTCCATGTTACAATGGATCTTCTCTCCTTGCCCAAAGTAAATTGAATCCCTCTTTTTCTATTGTTGGAGGAGCTCAGGGTAAGGTTTCTGGTGCACTAATATTTGGATCTTTCCCAAAAGTCTTCTCTCCGCCCCTCTCAGCGGTCTCCCCTGCTCTCTTGCCAATCACAAGAAAAAACTTCTGAGTTGTTACCAGTTTGCAAAACATCTGCTTTTACTATTTGGCATAGTGTGGGGTTGGGTGACAGGGGATTTGATTGGCCTCCCAGGACTTATTATATTTGATACATTGTGTGTGAGACTCAGGACCCCTCCCCTTGTTCATTCCCATGCTCTGTACTCAACTGTGTGACTGGTTTGTGGTCAGCTTCCTTTTCCCAAGGACCTGAGTTCTAGGGTTAACTGTCCTTTTTCTGCCAGGACCTCCTGGTCTCTCCTTCTTGAACTCTCTGCCTCTAGGAGACACTGTCAGTTACTTAGTTCTGGGTCATCTTCAAGGGCAGCATCAGGGGAAGAAGTTGTCCACAAGACTCCTGAGCATGATCTCCTCATGTTCAGTCAAGGCCAACATTCCTCAGAGCTGTGTCCAGAAGTTTGCTTGACTGGCCACATGTCCATCTGCAGCTAGGGTGGCTGCTCTAGGGTCCAGCAAAAGAGGTCATCCTGTGGCCTGGAATGCCCTCCTTCCCTTTACATGTTTGACTCTGTCCCACATTTCTCTACCCACTTCAATTCTCACCTGTTCAGGAGGCCTTTCTTTATAACCTCTGCCCACCATTTCCCCACCACTTAATAGCTATGCATATTATGTACTTGGCGCCTGCCTGACTCTTTACCTCATTGCTGGCTGATCTTATCCATGACCAGAAAAAAAGGGTGAGCCAGGGCTTTGGAATTACTCATACTTGGGGATGAATTTCCTTTGCACCTTCTTCTAGGTTGCTAGGGTCACTGTGACAGAGCAGCATAGCCTGAGTAGCTTAAACAACAGCAATTTATCTCCTCACAGTTCTGGAAACTGAAGTCCAATGTCAGGGTTCTTGGCTTGTGTGTGGCCACCTTCTCCCTCTGTATCCAAATGCTCTGCCCGCTTTGTCTTTGTGTCCTAATTTCCTCTCTCTTTTTTTATTTTAAGATTTATTTACTTATGTATACAAGAACTGGGGTACAGGCCAGAGATGTGGTGGGTTGAGAGGATTCACCAGAGACAGAGTGGGGAACAGAATAGGCAGACTGACTGAAATAAACTACTAAGGGGAGAGCGGGCGAGATAGGAGAGGTCTGTTGCACCATGTAGGTAGCTCCCTGGCTGGCCTGGGATTGAACTCGTGCTGCAGAGGCTGCAGACAGCTTCACAGAGCTGTGCTTCACCCCTTGCGCTACCAGGGAGGCTCCCAATTTCCTCTTCTTGTAAAGACACCAGTCAAATTGGATTAGGGCCCATTCCAATGACCTCAGTTTACCCGCATTATCCTTTTAAAGACACTCTCTACAAATACAGTCACATTCTGAGGTATTGAGGGCTAAGTCTTCAACACACAAATTTTGAGGAAACACAATTCAGTGTATAACATACATTAGTTAAAGCACGGACTTGTAACCTGAAGTTAATGTTACCTCATCTGTAAAATAGAGTTAATAAACCCGCCTAGGATTATGAGGATTAACTGAAATCCTGTATGTCAAAACCTGGCACCAAATAAGTTCTCAAAAGAGCAGTTTCTTTCCCATCAGCCTCACTCCACCTTGACCTCCCCCGCTCAGGCAGAGACATTGCCCCCTCCTGTCAGTCAATCAATAGACATTTGGTTCCCGCATTTTAACACAGATTTCGTACTTTATTGACATCTGAATGGTTCTCTGTGCTCTAGTTAACTATAACTGCTCCAACTAAATCACAATAGGTGAAGTAGTATGATGTGAGGAAGGAGAGAGAGAGAGAGTAACTATCAATGACAGCTGTGGAGTCTACCATTGAACGAGTTGCCAAAACTCCCTGGCTTCTGTCTTCTTCTATGAAAGAAGCTAAGAGTAATGCACACTAACAGGTTTGCTTCATCAATTAAATGAGAGCACCCTGTGCCACCACCAGCATACAGTGAGTCCTTATGAAAATACCTTATGAAAATTGCTACCAATTTTATTTTCAGCACATATTCAGCAGTGTCCATGTATATCTGAACTCCTCAATTTGCTCCAAGAAAGGTGCAAACATGCTTTAATAATTAACCAAACCAAACAAGGAACTTTGCTAATGCTTTGTCTCATAGACAGGGTGCTTGGGTTCAACTTGCCTTGGGTGAAATTGGCAATTGTTTACTTGTCCTTATATAAACTCTCAGGATGCTACTTCTTTTTGTGGTCAATTATAGGCAAATAGCCCGCTCTCAGTCTCTCCTTTGAGTTGAAATCACCAAAGCCTTTGTGAAATGTCAGAAGGCGACCTGGAACAGAAACTAATATGCCATCAGTTCAGCCTAACTGAGAAGGCCTGGGCGCTGGCATTCAAAATAAGCAGGTTTCGGTAGGGGAAGAGTTGGAGTACACCTGCAAGTGTGAGCTCACCCAAGACCACCCTCACTTTTGACACCTATTGCAAGTTCTGGGTCTCCAATATTACATTCGGTTTTCATACTTCACCAGAAAGACTGACAGAACTTATTGAAAGCTATTATACTCACAAATATTGTTCATTACATGGAAAGAATATAGATATTGAAATCAGTCAAGGGAAGAGTATGTGGGGCAGTGTCCAGAAGAGTTCTACATGCAGGGCTTCCCATTACCCTCTCCTAGTGGAGTCATGGACAGTCATAACCTCAGAGTATTGTCAACCAGCTCACCTAGACCTTGGTTTCCAGAGTATTAATTGGAGTGTGATTGCATAGATAAGGTTGACTCTGTGACCATGTGCTGACTGGTCTCCAACCCCAGGTCCCCACTATAAATTATATTGTTTGACTATCCAGTGTGGCCAAAGAGCCTTTAAATAAAGACACAGCTAGCAGGACACTCCACAGGTTTAGAGGTCACCTCCCAGGAGCTCAGGGCAAGGATCATAACTCCTTTGGATAAGCTAATTCTTTACTACGCAGGCCTCCCTCAGAAAACCTTTGGTCAAGGTTTTCTTACAGCAAAATGATGACACTTTTCTAAGCATCTGCAATTAGTATAGTATTTACATCATAGATACAGCAATAATATCAGTCTGAATATGTCTAACATTTGGAGGAGCTAGTGTGAGGTAGAGAGAGCTCTAAAGAAACATCCCATTCCATTACATATATTCATATTTTTGTAATAATTTTGTTACTCATTGTTCTACTACTACTTGTACCTCACAATAAACTGATGTAGTACTAGATAGTGTAGAAATTAGCTAATGGCTAGTTAAATCCAGTTCTCCTCAGGCCAGTCACTTTCTACCAGTATCATGTCTTGAGGAAAATTTACTCATTTCTCACTTTGATCATAAGATTATCATAAGATTTGTTCACATGAGATAGTAGGAGCCTACCACCAATACCAGTACAGTACCATATCACAGCATGGCAACTGATATAATCTGAAAAAGAAAAAAAACCTCAAAAGATATAGGTACTTACTAGAGTGCCACTCATTCATTAAAAATTGGTCCAGTTTATCACAATATCATGTGACCAAAATATCTTCCAGAGCAATGGCACTGAGGTTTTCTGAGTTATAAACAGTTGTACTAGCATTCTCTCCCAGCCCCTCTTCTTGTAGGGGCCCCCAAGACATGGCCCTGATAATGAGAGACCTGAAATAGACTGAGGATAAAATGAAGAATCTTTCTCTTTCCCCCACATTGCTGAGTGCTCAGTTTGTAAGAGGAAACTGTGTTGTTTGCCATGTGTGTGAATTTCTTATTGGCCAGAATTTGGGCTCATGCACAGAGTCTTTACAGGGTCACCACTGGGGCTTGTAAGGCATATCCTCCATGGGGAAGATTAATGTCCAAATGGGAGGTCACTCACCAGGGCAAGAAACAATTCTGTAAGAGAAAGTGGGGCTTGAATAAGGAAGAGGGTGGCTTGACCCCTCTTGTTCTAGTTCTTTTTCTAGATAGTGAGTAGTCTATGATTGTGAAAATTTTGGGTAGTGTGGCAAATAGAATAACACATCTCAAAAAGAAGTACACATCTCAATACCTGTGAATCAATTAATTTAAATGAGGAAAGAGACTTTGCAGATGTGATTATGTTAAAGATCTTCAGATGGTGAGATTATCACGGGTTTTCCCAGTGAGTCCAAAGTAATAATTAAAGTGTCCTTTTAAGTGAAAGAGTAAGGCAGGAGAGTCAGAATCTGGAAAGGAGATGAGAGACAACAGAAGCAAGTCATATCTAGAGAGAGATTTGAAGATGCTATGCTGCTGTCTTTAAAAATGGAAGGAGAGGCCACAAGCCAAGGGATGCAGGTGGCTTTATAAAGTGGAAAAGTCAAGGAAACAGGTTCTCCTTTAGACTCTGAAAAATACAGCCCTGTTAATACCTTGCTTTTAAGACCTCTCTGAATAGCTGCAAGATAATAGATTCATGCTGTTTTAAGCCACCAAGTTTGTGGTGTTTTATTCTAGCAGCAATATGAAAATGCTTCACCAGCACAGAGGTAGGAAGTGAAGAGCCAATGCATGACTCTTTTCTTCTTCCTGTAACCAGAGAAAACAAGGTAAATTTTAGGTGTGTGTAGTCTGGAGTCTATTGTCCACAAATAAAATATGAGGAATTCTCATCCCCCATGAAATTGAAAAGGTTTTAAAGTGAGCAATTCTTATGAAAGAGATCATCCAGGGATCTGTGACTCCTAAATAGTTAAGAACTAGTAGCTTAAGAGAAGAGAAAACCTCAGCTGAGCTAAAATCTGACAAGACTCCAAAGTCATTAGGGAGAATAGATGTCAGGAGTCAAATTAAAGAGGATATTGAGTTGTGAAATTCCAGGAACAAGATGGAGAGAGACACCTGTGGCTGGGTAGGGCTCGACTGAATTTGGTTGAGAAGCAACCTATTCTTTATTGTGGAGGTGAAGCTATGAACCTTTGTGAACCTCAAAAGAGAGATTCATAAATAAGAGCATAGAAATTCAAATTCAGCCATCCTGGAAAATGGGAATTTAATAGACCCTATTCTAGGCAAAATAGCAGACACACCAGCATTTCCAGGAAACATAGGATGCAGCTACAGTCTTCAGCTGCCTTTCATTCTTGTCCTGAGGCAAGTTTCTGAGATGGATCCAGGGATACAGGACATTTGTACCATGACATCATCCCAAAGAACCTCTGCCAGCCATGGTTTCCCCAGCCCCATGGAGACGTGTATTAGGAGAGGAGGTTGCTCAGATTTAGTGTTGGACAAGTTACTGTTGTGGGAAACAGAGGCTCCCAAGTGTTCCTGGAGGCAAAGGGGGGAGGTCCTCTTGTTTGCCCACTAACTGCTAAATTAGCATCTTATGACCTAAGTGTAAATAAATTAAAACCACATGTTCCATTTTAATACAAATAGACAGAATGTTCCAAATTAAAGGAAATCCTGCCTGAGGATAGAGTGATCCAAAACCTCCAGGGATACCTATGACTCCCAGAGTGCAGTGTGAGGGGGTGATGAACTGAGGGCCTCTTTACCAGTGTCTATTTCTAGCTGACACCCTGCCAGTCTCACAAAGGGGGATCCTTAACCAGGCCGCAAAGGGAGGTGACCGCAGTAGGAGTCTCCTAGTGTAGACACCTCTGGATCCTCAAGAATGTGCATATTTGCAGGGAGGTGGAGAGTAGCACTGGTGTTTTTTGGCCTAAACCACATGAAAAAGCGGCAATGCATACACTGGGGCCTGTGGCTGTGTTACACACACTCACCAAACACTGCTTAGTGTGACTCTAAAATACATATAGTTGGAATGTGTGTGGACATGTTTTTAGCATGTATGGGGAAGGAGGAGAAGAAATGAAGTACGAAGTATACGTGAGAGGAAAGGGCCCGTCTCAGCTACAGGGAGAAACGTGTTTTCTCCATCACGTAATAGTTTTTCCATAGTTGCCAAAATATTAGCTTGAAAATCTGGCCCAATTGACTTAGCTAACGAACTGCCTGTGAGAACCCAAAGTGCAAAGAAATGAAGGAATCTCTCAGATCTCAGAGGCGTTAACTGAAACTATTCTAAGTGTGGAAATGAAAGGAAGGTGTTATTGGTCCAGCCTTCACTTTCTTCACCTCAGGGCATTTGCACTGGTTGCTCTTTCTGCTTGATTGCCCTTCTCCAGATATCCCTATGGAGACATCCCTGTGGGCTCATTCTCTCATTTCATTCATGTCACCACTCATGTGTTGACTTGTCAGAAAGACCCTCCCTGACTATCTAAACACACACACACCCCACCCCGTAAACAGTGTCTGGAAAACAGTATCCACTTAATGCATATGTGCTAAAAACTGTTGAATGACCAACCAGTGATGCCTCACGGAGTCACACTTCTCTAATAACAGCTGTATGACAATTGAGATCTCTGGCATCTCGTTTGATATCATCATGCTGTAAAACCTGCAAGGCTACGAGACGAGAAGACACTGGCTTACACTCAAGGAGCTCATTATCTAATTGATGATGCAAGGATTGCACACATGAAACCAGTAATCAACACAGCTTCTCCCATTAAATAACCAAGATCCTATGGGGAAGACAGAAGACGATGCAGTCAGGTGAGAGTCTTTGTATAGGGGAATTTCTGCAGTGAGTTCAGAAGCAGAGAGATCAGTGTGGGCCAGGAACAGCTACCAATGCGAGCTAAGACCTGACAGCAAAAACATATGTGTCACACCAATACCTAAGCCAGGTTAAGTGCTGGGCCAGGCAGGCGCCTGCTCAGCACGCCCATTCCTACCCACCCCCCCACCCCAGCTGTCACTGTGGGCAGCTAACCTGCGGCTCCCTGTATAAATAGCAACTTTCTTTAGTTTCTACTCTTTTTCTGTCACTGATCAAGCCCAGTTTTTTTATTTGAATACGTAACAGAGGGAAACTATTTATGGTCCTCTCTACTTTCTAAGATACTTGGAGAAAATTTTGTTTTCTCAGTCTGCTATCCATCACTTAATAAGTATTTATTAAGTACCTTTTTCTGTGCAGGACTTTTTTTTCCCATGTTCTGGAGGCCCAGACACGAAGAAGAACACTAGAGCCTCATTTTTTGGGTTTTGCCCCTGGTGACTGTGGTCCACAGTGAACAAAGAGCCCACTGCAGGCCTCAGTGGGTATTCTGGGGCCCTGCTGGGTCTAATCTTTGCCTTGAGGGCCCCAAGCTTGTGTTTTGAGAGCAAAGGAAGTGCTATTAACCTGGGATCCAGGGCAGAACTAACTCACCCCGGGACTCACCCTAGGTAGTGGAGAGCCCAGCTACCCACTTTGAATTGCTTTCTGTTGTTTTTCCTTTTTAAAATTTTAATTGTCATGGTTTAGTGTGTTTTCTGCTGTAAGCTGCCTCAAATCCTTTTTGGAGGAAGCAGAGCATAAATCATAAATAGTTATAATACAGTATTAAAAAAAGAATGAGCTAAAAAGCTTAAAAACACAACTGTAATTGAAGAGGATTGCTCAACATATTTAGAAGTGGTGCTTTTAAGCACTTTATAAGCAAGCATTTACATTGAAGCATTTAATGTTCTAATTGCTAACATTCTATTCAAATAAAGGCAATTCCTCTTGGCAATGATTTGTTAGCCTAATGTATGACTCTTTCTGCTTGAACTGAACACAGTGGCTGGTCTTTACAATAAAACTGATGGGCTCAGCCAGCTATATTCCAGAATATTCTTTCACTTCCTTGCAAGGCCCAGAACACTGCCCTGCCCAGGGTTGGTATTTACAAATAATCAAATGATAGAATGAGAAGTTAAGTGGTTTTACAGATAACTTATTCTAAACTCATTATTTCACAAGTGAGGAAATTCAGACAAAAAGAGGAAGAATTTCACCGAAAGCGACCCAGTGAATTGATGGCAAAGCTTGGATCAAACCTAGGTTTTCAACTCCCTGTCCAGTGCTCTGTATTCCAACTGTTGATCTAGATTTAATGTAATTTAGCCCTTTCAGTAATTCTCACTGTCCTTTGCAATAATCAGCCCCAAAGACTGAGGTTTCAGAGGGTTGACAATGATTTCACCCTTGCCTGCCATTCTGGGGCAAGAACTTCCTGTTTGTGTGGAGAAAGTGCCTATGCTCCATTTGTGTCCAGCTTCTGACAGCTCTCTGACACTTGGGATGAGAAGAACTGACGAAAATCCTGCTCCCACAGTGGGGATCCCTGCAGTCAAATGATGTGAGTGGCCAAACCGAGCATAGTCCTGGGAGCCAAATTCTTCATTCAATTGTCTGGGAAGAAATCAACAACTATTGTTTTCCTGAGGCCCGTCATGGTATTGTTGCCCCACAAGACACACTCTATGATGGGAAAGCCCAGGCGACAACGGGTAATAATGCAACAATGGGCCTCCCCTCATCAAGGATGACTCCGGGAAAAATAATTACAGGCAGGGCTGCTCTCCAAAACCCACAGATGGCTCCACCAGCTCTTTCCCCAGAGTTGAAGACAGACCTGACAAACACCATCAGCTTCAAGGATATCAAAAGTGGAGAGAACAGGGAGAAAGGGGGGAAGATGAAGACATCGCTAGCTGGACCAAAAGAGACTGAGAGGCAGTGAGCAGCAGGAGGGGGATACTTAAGTGCAGCAACATCACAGCTGACATCATCCAGGCAGGACAAGCTGAGAAACAGCTGAGCTAGCAAAACAAGCTCCTAGCAGACTCTAGAGACAATCCTGCAGCACAAGATAATCCTGCAATAGTCGTTCTTCTGCAGCTCACAAAATTCCAGCAAAGCACAGGCAGGATCCCAGTCAAATAAAAGATTTCTTAGGACACAGCTAAGCAGTATCTAGACCTTTCATCTCTTTCATAAGCCTGATAGATCCTAACCTCATCCAAATGGTCTAGGAACGGTAGCTAGTAGTCACTCAAGATGGGCCAACGTGAGTTCTGAATCTACCACGGACTACTTAACTAAATGTTGGGCAGCTCTCTATGTCCCCAGACTGGGTATTCTTATTTATATGAAGAAAGAATTAGATTAGATCTGTAATTTTCAAGTTTTATTTTATTTATTTATTTATTTTTTTAAAGATTTATTTATTTTATTTATACAAGCACTGGGTACAGTCAGAAGCACGGGAGGGTGAGAGGATTCACCAGAGCCAGAGAAGGGGAGCAGAGCAGGCAGAAGGACCGAAGTACACTGCTGAGGGGAGCAGCGGGCGGCAGGAGAGGTCTGCGCGCCATGTGGGACCCTCCTCCGGTGGCCGGGGAGCAGCCAGGGATCGAACCCGCGCTGCAGAGGCTGCGGGCCGCTTCGCAACCCAGCGCTCAACCGCTGCGCCATCGGGGAGGCCCTCAAGTTTTATTTTAAATGATTTACTTTTATTTATTTTTTTTTTTGATAGCAAATAGGGTAATCTTTTTTTTTTTTTTTTAAATATTAAATTTTATTTTTATATTCCCCCATACAATTGCAAACGCCCCATTCTGACCCCAATCCTTCCCCTCCCGCCCCCCACCCCCCAAAAAGTGTCTCTGGTTCATAGTTTTTTGTTGATTTTGATTTTCACTTTCTTATATTCATTAAATGATTTACTTTTAATACTGCGTAATATTTTATATAGAAGATCAAGATTAAAACAGATCATCAAGGACTCTTCTGTTAAAGGGAAGCTCCTGAGTATATAAGCATTTTTTCAAAGGTAAGCTATCCTATGATTCATCAGATTCTCTCACCTCAGATATCTCAACCTGGGCAAGGAGAAGGTCTATCTCCTTTTGGTGACTTTAGATGTTGCTTCGTCTGATTTTAGTATATTCGACTTTTCTTTTTAAAGATTTATTTATGCATACAAGAACTGGGGTACAGGCCAGAGGTGGGGGGGCTGAGAGGATTCACCAGAGACAGAGTGGGGAACAGAACAGGCAGACTGACTGAAGTACACTGCTGAGGGGAGCAGCGGGCAAGTCAGAAGAGGTCTGCTGCACCATGTGGGTTGCTCCCTGGCCAGGCATGGAACTCATGCTGCAGAGGATGCCCATTGCTTCAAAGTGCTGTGCTTAACCCCTTGCGGCACCAGGGAGGCCCGGTATATTCAACTTTTTTCTCAAGAGTAAAATCAGAGTTTCAAAGGAACCAACCCCAATATAAGAAACAGATACAAGTGAAGCTCTTCTTATGTGGGGGTTTAGATTCTTCCCAAAGGCATTTTATTCTCCTCCCCCATTGAGGTCCCTGAGATACCCTTGAGGTTAGAAGATACTTCCACGCAGTGGTTTTTCCCAGAAACTTTGCCTTTTTCAGAATGTCACAAAAGTAATATTGACCAGCATGATGTAGCCTTTTGAGTCTGGCTTCTCTGACTTAGCACAATGCTTTTGAGATGCATCATGTTCATCCATCTATCAGCAGTCCCTTGCTTGTTATTCCTGAGTAGTAGTCCATCTCCTGGGGGCCCTGGTCTCTTTATCTATTTACTGTTAACAGACATTTGAGTTGTTTTCCCCTAAGTTTTAAATACCGAAAGGAGTTTCCATAGAAACTTGAGAGTTTTCTTTCCTGAACCTTGACATCACCTAGGTTTTCTGTGAAGGTGACAAAGGCAGAAGAATATCCCTAGTTATCTGGTTGTGTAGAGGGTAGGCTAACCGCAACACTGGAATCAACTGTCTAGCTTTGTGCTGCTCATTTCAACCAGTGAGTCATTTGGTGGATGTGGGATTTCTGTACAGTCAAAGAGGGGAAATAAAAGCCGGTCTGACCCCTCCCTACGGGTGCCCACCCACTTCGGGGAAGGTTGGCACCGTTGCGCACACGAAGATGCAGCTGAATTCCCAGACAGTTGTGTCAGAGCACCAGTGTAACAGATAGGCAGGTGTCACAAAGCATGGGCGCCCTGAACCAAAGCAGCTTGATCACATTTCACAGTGTTTAGACCTCCCCTTCCCAGCCCGATTCCACGCAGGGCCCTGAAATCGATATGTGCGCTGGAGAACCCAGGAGGGCCCCCATCCAAAACTGCCTGGGCAGGATGTGCCTTAGTCCTGCTGCCTGAAACAGGCCCCCCAGTCGCCTAGAAACTTGGGAGTCAGTTGCAGGGCATTCCTCTTTGCTTCTGGCGCCAGTGGTTTCACGGGCATCTTTTCCTGTTTGGCAGCCCCCAGGAAACAGAGATAGCATAGGAGTCAGTGAACTCTGCCTATGGGGCTGAGAAATATGTTCTGTTTACTTGTACAAGGATAAGAAAAAGTGTTAGCCCGCAAACATGGTTCTGTGGGTTGGCACTGGAAAGGCGTTCTCTCATTGGAGGTGAGCCTGGACTGGGAATTCACCTTTTCCCTGAACTGCCTTCCTGCCTGTCCTTGTGGCCACTGTTGCAATGACCTTCCCCCTTGTTAGTCTGGTCTAGCATGGCAAACACTCTCCTAATGCGCTACATATGGGCAGGAATCCCATGAAGCACAGGGCTAGAAAGAAGGACCATGCTGCCATGGATGGTTCCCTACTCGACTCCCAGTAAACACCACACCTTCCTAACCACACCTCCCAGAGCATATGCAGAGATCCTTGATTCCTGGGGTCTCTACCAAGAGTCTGAAGCTGAACTTGCTCTCCCACTCTAAGGAACTTGCTCTCCCATTCTAAGGAAACTGCAGTCTTCAGTGTCCAAGTTGTTCTGTGAGAATTTGCATCTTTCTTAAATGAGATCAAGCAGTAAAGTTGCATTAATAAATAATGAATTAATTAAGACACCATCTCTAAGTCATCAGGTCATGGCTTGACTGTAGCTATAACAGCAGGGGTTGGGATGGAGGGGGTGGTTCATGGGCAGCCCCTTGCAGCACACAGGCAGAGGTAGACTGCCAGGCTGGCCAGACCATCTCACTTAGGCATCAATTCCATGGGACTGAGCAGAGAGGACACCCAGGAATGCAAATAAGACACAGAATTCTGTACCCTCTTTACAGGCTTCTGCCCCCTCCCAGCTCATGTGCTCTTTCCTCTTCTGCGCCAACCAGTAACCTCCAGTTCACTAAGGTGCAATCCAAATGACACCACCTCCAAGCTGCCTTCTTTGATTTCTTCCACAATTCTTTCACCTCGAGTTTTTTTCTGTGTTGGTGCTTATCACAATGTTTAAGTATTCACTTATTTGAATGTGCATTGTTTGCTGTTTGTCTCTCACTCTGTCTTAAGTGCCACATCCTCTTGTATACTCAGCACCTGGCCAAGTTCTTTTGATTTGTTGAATAACAGATGGAATTAATGAATGAATGGGTGGGTTCATATACGAATGGATTCCAGAGGTCTACATTAGATTGACTGATATTAAATGGCTATTATTCAGCCATCTCTGACCTACAAACAGCATTTTCATGTTTTGACCTAATATTTACCACATGTGGAGTTTACCTCACTTATCTATATAACTTATAAATTATAGGAAGCCATTGGTTAGTGTGGGGCTCACATCACTGGTTGTGATGCTATACTGTATCTCTAGAAACATAATTGCATGTGAAGTACATAGAACTGTCCCTGATTCATAAGCAATAAAACTGAGCAGACTCGTTAAATGGCCTGCCCAGTGTCAGTTTTACCCATGGCTTAGAGTATACATATGTGGGTTTACATACACCAACAACCTTTAAAGTCCACATTCAGGAGTCAGAAAAGCTTTGCAAATTAAGGAGGCATATATGGTTGAATTTGAAACAACACAGTTAATAAAATGCCTTCACTGTTTTTGAACTTCATGGCAAGCGGGGGTTTTATTGATTTAATTCTTTGTACTCACCATTAACTCAGTAAAAGTGCTTTTTAATTTAACTCAACTGCTTTTAGCTCACAATTTTTGAATTCAATAAAAGTCATTTTAAAATTCACTCTATGGCTTTGCTCATTCTGAACTAAGCATTTCTCTGAACTTGAACAAGAAGATCCCTTCCCATCGTGGCACATGTCTTTTGCATATACTTTTTGCCAACTTCTAGAGTTTAAATCTGAGCACAAGTCCATGGCCACAATTGCCAGTTAGTTTCCTCATCAGTCAGTAAGTTGTGGCTGAAAGAAAGCTTGGTAAGAGTAGAAGCTGTGTGATTATTGATTCTGACAGGTGTCCTACTTTTTGTGATGACAATAGCTGCTCTAAGTCATACAATTTTATTCAATGGTGTTGAAAATTTTAATTGACATATAAAACTTTAGCAGATGTAAAGATTAGCTAGTAATTGTTAACATTAGCATCATCAGCATCGTTTGGGACTATATTCAGAGCTGCGGATTTCCTCACTCCCCTCCCCCGCAAACTCCCAAGCTAGCAGCAACAATCTGTAATCAGTTCTGACAAAAGCTGCATGTGCTTGCTTTAGGAATCTTCCTGGGGCATTTCACTACAACTATTTCCCCTGAAAAGCGTGGATTTGAGGTTACAGTACAAGCTCTACAAGGGGCATTGTTACCATATAAAAACTTTATTAGCAACTTTACAACCTTAAGTTTTTTTTAATACTACTAAAAATTCCTCAATATTGACATTCCTATAAACATCAGCAAAAAACATCATCACTCCTGTAGCTTACTAAATATAAACATATTTTCCATGTGCTCCCCATCTTCTTGCTCCTATTAATGCCTGTATGATCAATGATTTCCTCCACTGTAGAAAAAAGAATGCAAAAATGTTTTAAAGAAAGAATATTCCTCATTTTCTTGGGCTTTGGTATAAATGCCAGGTCATGTTCATTTTTCTGAAATTATTGACTGTTACTGTATCTACCTCCTCTCCCTGTGGCCACTTTGTTGGAGAGACATTTTATGAGACATAGTATGAGGCAAAATGACTTTTTCATGTTGCTTTGTGAGGTAGAAGATTAACGTAATGATACTGTTTAGACCCCAGACAGGGGCATCCAGCCTCCTCTAACCCCAGCTTGGCTTGCCGCAGTCCACAGCCCCCCAAGCACTGGGTGACAAGGTCCCCCAAGAGTGGGAAGAACAGTGAGGATGGTAAACGAGCAGCACCTCTCCTATGCGTCCTCTGAAAGGGAAAAAGTAAAGCAAGACAATGAAAACATAAAAGAATTTATTAATGAAAACAACAGACCAAATGATACCTAAAGCAGAAGCTGAGAAGCAAAAATAGACATCAGGCCCATATGTTCTCAAGGCGAGGCAGAAGGAGGGAGATAATCATGAAAGCATACATGAAAGCCAGTGTGTCAGGGCCACCACGGGGCTGCTCAGAAGGGGCAGAGGGAGTGATTGTAGCAAAACGAGGACAGAACCACCAAAGAGCACACAGATGTCTCCAAAATGGCCCTGAGAGAGGCTGGCCAGATTGTGTGGCGCAAAGGACAGCTCGGACCACATCCATCAACAGCAACATCCAAACTCCTTTTAAAATGTTGCTCAATCTGTGCCAATGGCAAGCAGCTAACACTTTGCCCCAGTGTGTATTCTTATTTCAGATATTGACACTCAGGTACCGGCCCTGCATGTGTGGTCCCCCCACACCTCAGAGGAACAGTGGGTAGCTTCCAGTAGACACCCAGAAATGATGAGCAGAGGGGAGCTGTTTCTTCGATGAGAGGTTGATGAGTTAAATTGTGCCTGCAGACCCCTACTTGGGCTCTTATCCTCAAAACTTCACTCTCACTCAGCATAACCCAGGAGTAAGAGCAGATATAAGCTCTCACTTCTCAAGCTGGGATGATCAGGGAGGCCCTGACACCTTTTTTTCCCCCATGGTTGCATCACTTACTGTTAATAGTTATTCCCACAACCTCTATCACCACTGCCAAAACCTGTACCAACAACACAAACACCAGGACTATCTCCACCACCAGGACTATCTCCACCACCAACACTAACACCAAGACTATTCACACATCAGCAACATCACCACCTCCTAAGATACACCTCCCCTTCAATTCCTTGAACCACCAACACCTCCACCACCACCTCTACCAACACCAACCCCATGACAAACAGTTATTGAACTAATCACTTTACATCTTTAAGTTCCATGTTCAACTTATTGCTCTTTCTATTTTTTGAAGGTACCATTCTATTGCATTTTTGAAACAACTGCAAAATATTTTTGAAGCAAAGTAAGGTATAAATATATATATATATATATACAACTTCCTTTTTATTAATCTACTATAGAAAAAATTATTTAGACTTATAGACCAATTTAGATGGCACATTTTGCATTTATGTTTCCATTAACTAAAAGGTAATTGTGTATTACCAGAAATTAAAATTCGTGAGGTTTGTTCCTATTTTTCTTAATTACATGTACATAATCCCATGCAGGTTTCTTAGGTTCTAGAAGCTTCCATTTCTTCATCTGTGAAATGGAGATAACAACTAGAAAAATATACTTTTTAGGGTTGTGTTATGATGAAATAAGTTGATGGGCATGAAGGTAAACTGGCAAAAATCTAGCCTGTGTGAAAATGTCAAGCTATACTCATTTAAGCAAATGTCCTAATGCTACTACTCTGAGCCACAAGTGCTGTAATGAAACTTACTCCATCCAGTTTTTGCAAATATGTGTTCAAGTGTGTTCATAAGATGCGGTTTCCTTGAAAGTGTGGAGCTAGAGAGACCCTCCAGGGGCTCACAGGGTCATGGCCACACTCGCTCCTGCTGACTCTGAGGCCTCAAGGGTTGGAAAGAAGCCCCCAGACAAGCAGTCAGAGATTTCTCTATGTTCATTGCACACAGATCCAACTTTCAGTACCATCTGGCACACAGTTTGCCACTTCGGCCAGCCAGCATCTTGTATAAGCGATGCATTCACTTTAAGATTTGAAATCTGTCTCTTATGAATCTACAAACTATCCATCAGAAAATAAATTGCTCCAGAAATATTAACTGTCCCTCCTACCCCATACCCTCGATGGTAGACAGACACAGGTGAAAAAGACAAGTTCAGTAACCAATTCCTACTACACCTCACTTGGAAAACAAAGAGGTATCTCCTCACCATTTACTCATAATGCTGGCTCTTAGAATCACTGGGAGGAATTCCCGAGGCCCTCCCCTTCCTCCATCCAGCCCCATACCATCATGTAGGTTCCCCTGACCCAAGCCTTCTACTAGACAACGCATGAGCAGAAACGGCAGCATCAACCGTAACTCTAATTGCTTATCCCTTTCCAGCACACTCCATTCTAGTTATTGTTCCTTGAAGCTACTGTCCTCACTATTGATTCACTTTATTTATGCCCATGAGAACTGGGGTACAGGCCAGAGATGTGGAGGGTGAGAGGATTCACCAGAGACAGAGCAGGGAGCAGAACAGACAGACTGACCGAAATACACTGCTGAGGGGAGCAGCGGGCGAGACGGGAGAGGTCTGCTGCGCCATGTCGTTAGCTCCCCGGCAGGGAATTGAACTCATACCTCAGTGGCTGGTGATAGTTTGATAGCCCTGAGACTTTAACCTCTGGCCACCAGGGAGGCCCAAGGAGGTTCAGTCTTATATGGCAAATACCACCAAGACCATGGCAGAATCAATTCTATCTTTCCATTTCCAAATTACCAGTCACACCCCAACTCATTAATTGAGGTAAATTCATGGGGGAAGATCAGTCTTCCCTAGAGGCTGGTCTAAAAGAACACTTCTGAGGAAACACTATTTGGTATCGAGTTCTTCAAGAATGCTTGAAGCGATTCTAGATGAATATTGGATCAGAGATGGGAACAGACATCTGGTATTAGGTTGAAGTAGGAAAGGGGAGAGAATGATGAAATAGTTAACTTTTCAGATTCTAAGATTCTGGATTCCAGGGACAGATAAAAGCAGGCAAGCATTACGATCTACAAATACCAAGGAAGATAATGAGTCCTGTTTTAGATGGCCCACAGTGGAATGTATGGCAACAATTTGACTCTACTGAGGAAGTACTTTCTCCAGGTAGAGTAGATTCTCTTCAAAGATAGTGAGGTCCCTGCCCATCCAAGACAGGATGGAGAAGGATTTGAAAGCAGCGGGATTAACACCTTTGTAAACATAATTATACTATTAATTTGTTTGGCAAATTCTTTATAAGGATAGAGGTATCCTTGGTCGAAATTACTATTACTTCAACATTAGCGGCATTTTAATTTATGAGGATTTTATTGCTTCACCAAATAATCTAATTACAATTCAATAAATAGATTATAGATAGATAGATAGATAGATAGATAGATAGATAGATAGGCAAATTCCTAGTATCAGTTACACATGACCAGGATCTAAATCAGAGAGTTATTTATAGCTGTTCTGAAAAATGGCATTTTTCAGGTAAGACTTGCGTATTTATGAGATGCCAAAATGAACCTAACAACTGCAGATGTGTGATTGAATTGTCTGTGGTGTGGACATGGCCCTCATCTTAACAGGGACTTCACCACACTCACTTTCAGCCTGGGAAGCCGACCTCATTAACTTGCTGATTATTTCTCGGCATCCTCCACTGCTATGCTAACTGCAACAGGATCAATATTTACTCAACAACAAATGTGTGTTATATTAAGAAACAGAAAAAGTAACCCAGAACAAACATGCAACTCAATTCAAAGAGGTGTGAAATCCCCTCCTTGAGGTTATTATCTCTCTCTGCAAGCACAGCAGAAATACTCAGCTCCTACCTGTGTAGGGCTGCTTGGCCTGGGAACACAAGTGAGGGACGCAGGGGCAGTACTTCAGGCAGTGGGGAGCCCAATTGTCTCAGATTAGTGTCTTCTCAGGACCCAGAACTATAGGCACAGGAAGAAACACTGTGCAGCGGACTGGCTGGGTCTGAATATTCCTGGGCCTGAATACTTGCCATGCACAGCTCCAGGCCAGCTCGCAGTCTCAGATCTCAATTTATTTGTCCCATGAACTCCAAGGGCCAAGATCATTGTGGCTAGGCAAGTGGGTTTATTTCAAGTAAGCAGTTGCGGTAAGGAGTCTCTGAGAGAGGCTGGTGGTTGCTGGGAGGCCATAAAATCCAGGACAAAAAAAAAATCTCCCAGACGTGGCCTGCAGGTGCTGCCCCTCTGGTCTTTGTATAATAACTCCCAGGGCTAGGAATTCCTTCTTTGAGGCCCACCTCCTCTTTGCTGCACCTGCCCTAGGCTCACATACTCCTTGTCCTTTCTGGCTCTTTCTTCCCCTCCTTGGAGACCAGCCAGGCTTCCCTGCACTCACGCTCACTGTTGTCCCATCCAGGCTTCCTTCAGGGACAGTTTGGCCCCGGGGGGTCAGGCCCACCAGCCGGGAGCTCCTCAGGGACCTGACATTGTGTTGTCACTTGCAGCTCCAGCACCTGGCGCCCGCCTGGCAGAGTGGAAGCTCATCCAAGATGTGACAGAAGGAACAAGCAGAGGCTCTGAGTTGACCAACAGTGGGCACTGTTAGATGTAGCTGTTCCTCTGAGTAGAAGGAACCTCATTCTTTTCTGGGACTTCCATGGGGTGAGGAACTTTCCAAAGGAAAAGTCTGGTTTAGGCATGTGCCCCCTGAGTTCTCTTCAAGAAGATGGTGTTGTTCGAATGCCCACCACCCCCTGGGGAGCACGGCACCACGTTACCAATGCTGAACTTGCGAGCCACACATTCTGTGGGTCCCCTCAATGGAAACCGAGCAACAGCCCTGCAGCCAGGCCTCGCTCAGAGTCCAGGCCCCTCCGTGGTCACAGTGCCCCACCCAGCCAGTGTGCTAGCCTCCAGGCACCCTCTATCCTCTCTCCAGAGGACTGTGGCTGAGACTTTTACTCAGGGGCCTGGACACATGTACCCAGTGCCCACCAGGATGCCAATCTTCTCAAATGCTCCTTTCTTTAGTGCCCTAACAAAGGACCAGGCCCCAGTTAATGTCACACGGTTCCCACATGTCTTCATCCACAAGAGTCCTGCTCTGTTGTTGAGGTTAACACTGCTTCAGTAAAGGCCCAAGAGTTAAGTGGAGACGACAGGCCCCTCTCCAAAGTTTCATTCACCCCAGGAATCCTTTCCTGTCATGTCCCTCTTTTCAGCCCTCTTACCCCTCCTCGTGTGGGGAGAAGGTTCCTAATTGCACATCTTTTCTCTTGACAGTTCCAGAATCACAAAAGCCAGGTAACTAGCTGTGAAGGAAACACTAAAATATCTTTAGTCAGAAAACGAGCAGTCTGCTCAAACACACTACTTTTTTTTTTTATAATAAATTTTATTTTTATATTCCCCATACAATTGCAACCCCCCCATTCTGACCCCAATCCCTCCCGTCCCGCCCCCCACCCCCCAAAAAGTGTCTCTGGTTCATAGTTTTTTGTTGATTTTGATTTTCACTTTCTTATAGTTATTCATTTTCCTGGTCCCTTATTTAAGTTTTCTAGATTCCTGCTATGAGACCATCCGGTATTTTTCTTTTTCTTTCTGGCTTATTTTGCTGAGCATGATCCCTTCCAGCGCCATCCATGTTGCTGCAAATTGCATGAGTTTTTTGAATGCTGAGTAATATTCCATGGTGTATATGTACCACATCTTTTTGATCCAGTCATCTATTTTTGGGCATTTGGGTTGTTTCCAAAGCTTAGCTATTGTAAACAGTGCTGCTATAAACATAGGGGTGCAGGTGCTCTTTGGAATTGATGTTTCTCAAACAGACTACTTTTTGACTTTTGTAAGCAGAATGATTTTTGTACTTAACTCTCGCTGTTCTGGAAAAAGCTCAAGGGTTAACAGTCCCACCAGCTCAGAAAGCATTTTTCCCAAAGAAAGTAGGAGTCTTTCCTTTGCCAAAGACATCTGTCCACAGCATGCTCCCTATCACTCTTCAGTTTAGAAGACAAAAACGATTCTCATTTCTTTAAATAGAAAATATCACTTTTCTGTTTGTTAATACAGTATTTGTCTGTGGCTTTGCATTAAAGGGCTGGGGGAAAAAATGTCACAACCTCCTCTATGAAAACTTTCACAGGCGCATCTCTCACAGCATGGAGAATCTCAGTCACAGAGCTTGAAATGGAGATGGAGGGTCCTGTCGTCCAGCCTCCCACCCCCTGAGCACAAGTGCCATGGCAGCTATGGCAAGCCTCAGACATCTCTCCCCTCTGAAGACTCCCCCAAGGCTTCGTTGATTTCACCTCCACCACGCCCCATTCTTGCTGAATGCAAACCCACTTCCTTGGTCCTGCAGGAAGAACAAGCAGTCAGCAACCTCCTTCTAATTATTGTTTCCTCATCATGTCATCAGGGAACAGCTAGTTTGGTGGTATAAACATAATTTCATTTTCAGGAAGCTCAGGCTGAGCCCAGTTTGAAAAGCATCTCTGTGCTGGAAAACCCTATGCAGGGTAAATGCTTTTTCAGGCTTTTCTGCCCTCCCACCATCAGGATTGCCCTGCCTGATGAGGCACCTGCACTTGTTACATTGTTGTAAGCTGACTTCTGCGGGCCATGGGGGGAGTATTGAGAGAGTCACCAAGAGAAGCAGAAGCAGGAGAGAGGCAGGAGAGGGAAGGGGAGAAAGAAGCCAGAGAAGCCCAGAGTGAAGACTTGCCAGGGGTTTGTTGGCCTCATGCCCCCGCCCACCCCTGCGTGCCATGTGCCTGGTTGCAACAATACTCATAAAGCTCAATAAATAAGCCTGAGAAAGCCACCGAGGGCTCCAAGACTCTTCTTTACCTGTCTGCCAGATGAGAAAACCTGCTCTGTGGCCATCCTGCCCCTACACCCTAATTCCAAGGGAAGACACTAGGGGCCACAGCAGAGGCAGGCGAGAGGAGACACAGAGGAAATCTGGGCTGCGTTTTCATTCATTAGTATGTTCAGCTCCAACAAGTCAGGCCTGGGTAGCAATGTCGTAAGGAACAGCTCACACTTTCACAGCCTGATGATATGCCAGGCACCACCCTTCATTTCCAATTAATTACCCATGAAGTAATTACTTTGTTAACTATGAGGAAACTGAGGTACCATAAAAGTGATGATTTGTATATGGCTGGGTGGCTTCAGCTACCGGTTGGTCTCATCACCAAGATAGGAGAGCCTGGAGGAGGGGGGCCTTGTCAGCAGGTAGTGCTTTCTACTTCAAGAGACTGGTACCCAGAGAATCAACATATCGGGCAGGCTCTGAGGGTCCTTCACTTTCAATAAGCTTCTCTAAGCACTTCTCTCCCAAAGAGCAAATGGCTTTTCTTAACCAGATTCACTCCAGTAGAGAAATGTGGGTACTATGTGTATTTCTATAAACCACATAAAATATCCTTTGTGTTGGAGGCAAACCCAAATGTGTAGGTGAATTTAAAAAACAGAACCATTATTACTCCTTGGAACTTTAAATAAACAGAAGAGGTGAGACACACCCAAGCTGCCCTTCTAGTAGTCTAAGGCTGACCCCAGAATAGCTGGGAATGCCAAACATACACACTAATGTCGACAATATACATAAAATCCATTCCATTATTGATCAGTATATGCTGGGGTCATTTATTTGCCCATCTGTCCCAAGCCATGAGCTCAAAGGGAGAGACTGCACCCCCGATTCCTGGAATAATTACTTCCTAAATAATTTTTGAATGAGTGAATGACCAAATTGATCAATGAGAAGAAAGCAAATAGGTGAATAAAGGTAGCTATCTCCCCAAAACACCCCCTTGTACGTCACATATGTACAGTGCATACTAAGTAAATCCCCAAAATGGAACTACAGTGATGCTAATGAGTAGTTTGACTTTGGCTTGATTATTTTCTAAATTTCTTTTTCTTACAGCAAAATGACTTCAGAGATAGGGACCCAGAAGCACCAGTGATTGATTGTCTGCAGGACCAATCAGAGCTCCCACTTGCTCCCAAATTGATGGCCCCAGCCCCACCGAGGTAGTGCAGTTTTTCATTATATGAAATGGAAAAGTGATTTAATAATTCTTTCTGTCTTATATTGCTTTAAAGAATTTCAGACAGTTAAAAATTGCATGGATTTTTCCACCATCTGTGTGAGAGTGGAGAAAAAAAAATGCTGGTTTTGTTTTTCCTATTTTTAATATGAGCCAGATGAAACAAAAAGATTGTTTCCCTGAAAACTATAGGTCAAGTACCTATAGAGGCTTGGGGATGCTCTGCAAGTTATCATATTATCTTTCTTCCTTGACAGGATACCATTAGGTGGTGTATCATTTCAACATTTATTATCTTTCATGTCCTTTTATCTTCACACTAGGATTTCTTTTAAAATTCCGATCCGTGCATTTGGTTTCATTATACAGCACTGTCTTTTACCAAACCAATTTCTGAATAGCTTTCAATATTCTTCAGTTTCACATTTGTCATATCAGCCTGAAACAGTGCCCTAGTTATGTCTGTTTTAGCTTGTTAAAAAGAAACCTATCCAAGGAATGAAGTGTTGGGAGCTCACACCTTTAAAGGTAAGCATTACACGTCCTGCAGAAGTGAAAATTGCTCGATGAGGAAAAACTCTCAAAGCAGAAAATAAAACAAAAATGGTGAAAACAAATGTAACAACTGGTGTTCATTTTTAGAATATCATCAATTATTATAACATCTGGAAGCATTCCATCGACTACCCAGTTTTCTCCTACGAACTGTGTGGGAATATTTTCTGATTCACAAGTGGGGTTTCCCTACCCAAATGCAAAGTGGTCCCAAGTTTTTCTTTGATTTTACAGTCAGCAACATAAAGGGCTTCCAGCTAAAGAGGAGGGGGAGGAGGGAGAAGAGGAGGAGAAGCAGCTTCTCTTGGCTTACTCTACTCGACTGAAAACAGAATGTATTCACGTGACTACCAGAGTCCTTCTGAAGCATATCAGTACTGTCTTAGGGTGTTCTGAGGACTTTTTCAGGATCTATTTGAATGTCTTTATTTCTACCATAACTTTACTAAGCTAACAGGATTTTCATCGCAGGAAATTTGAAGGATTTTGGAGAAATGCTCACAAGATTCTGTTGAAATGTTGTCAATTAGAGTTGCATGAAGCATAACAGATTGACCAGGCTGGGAAGTGTCATTTCAACAGAACCAGATACCAGCCAGAGTAGCATAAGGTCCTGGCGGCATCTTAAATACAAATTCCATAAGACATTGCTCCTCGCACATCAGACTGACAAACAGAAGAGGCTTCACGCCTTGTTCACTTACCCGAATGACAGCACAGATTCAGCAGGCTTTGGCAAAACAAGAAAATTCAGGTTACACATTCATTTGACCAAAGATAGAGTTGTACAATTATTTTTATGCATCAGAGTGAAATGGAGAATTTAGAAAAACAAAATTTGTATTTTCGTATGTACTGAATAATGCCTGGCTCAAGGAATTGGGTATGGACAGCAAGGCAAAGTGGTTGAGCGATGCTAGAGAAACAAAGCAAAAGTAATTTGAAATACTGGAGACTGAATTCATTTCCTAGGGCGCCACAATAAGTTACTGCAAACTAGGTGGCTCTTAAGCCACTGCTTTAAGAATGGAAATTTATTCTCTTGCAGTTCTGGAGGCTGGAAATCAAACACCAAGATGTCAGCAGAGCTAGGATCCCTCTCAAGACTGAAGGGGAAAATCGTCCCTTGCTTCCTCCACCTCTGGTGGTTCCTGGCAATCCTGGGTGCCCTTGGTTTGCAGCTGCATCTCTCTGATCTCCGCCTCCCTTTGTTCTTCCCTGTGTGTACCTGCATCTCTGTATTTCTGTATCTCTTTTTATAAGGACACCAGTCATTGAATTTAGGGTCACCCTAGCCTAGTATGACCTCATCTTACCTAACCACAACATGTGTAAAGAGGGCCTCCTTGGTGGTGCAAAGAGTTAAGTTTCAGCATTATGAAGCTATCTGCAGGCCAGTCCAATCCCCAGGCAGGGAGCTACCCACATGGTGCAGCAGACCTCTCCTGCCTCACCCACTGCTCTCCTCAGCAGTGTATTTCGTCAGTCTGCCTGTTCTGCTCCCTGCTCTGTCTCTGGTGAATCCTCTCACCCTGCCTTCTCACACCTCTGGCCTACACCCCTCCTCTTGTATGTATAAATAAATAAAATAATTCTTTAAAATTTTTTTTAAATATGTAAAGATACTATTTCCAAATAAGATCGCATTCTGAGATTCCTAGAGGGCACAAATTTTGGGGAGGCATGATTGGAACTTGTACAGAATTTAGTCATGATCTTGGAGCGTTTCATATGCAGTCTTAGTTCCAGTTAAGCTTTCAACATACAATACATGACAACCTCTCTGAATGTTGCTTTCAAGTCCTTACCTTTTATAGTGCCCTTCAGAGAGCAAGGATACATTTCTGAACTCTGAACAACACACTTGCCTCGGATTTGGTGAGCACTTTGCCTCTAGAATAGTTTGAAGTTTGGGAATCTAACCTCTAAAGGGCTTTAAGGAGTAACTACAGTCAAGTTGGTTTTAGACCTTAACGCTAGGTGAAAGAAGCTGAGGAGGCAAATGTGTTGTTCTCTGATGGTGCAAGAGTTCCATATAGTTACTGGACTGAATATCAGTCAGAAAGCATTAATGGAAACATCACATCTAACACAGAGAAGGTGCCTAGCCTAAGAGGATTGACAGCCAAAGCTTGGTTTGATTTTTATTTGGAGAATTTTGAATAATTATTTATTATTTTTCATTTTCTCTTAGAAGTCCAGAGCTAGGTAAGCATCTGTCACGGGACCTGGGCTCCTCTGGCTCACCACCAACTGTCCCTTAACTTCATGGTCCAATGCAGTAACTTGTGTCTTCCAACATAAGAAGGTAACGACAAGGGCACGTGCCAGACAAATTTTTAACTTGGGGTTCACAGGGGTCAGGCACACTAGATCTGTTGGTTACTTCTCCAGCAGATTTCAGCCATTCCTGCCTGCTCTGGATTTAGAAGCTGGATGGATGAAAACCCTTGCTGATCTGATGAAAAAGTAGTTAAACTGTTATTTCTAAAAAACTTTTGAAGTATAATTTGCATATAATACAATGTATTGCATACAATACAATGCAACCATTTTGAGTATACAGCTTAATGAGTCCTGTTCTCATCAATATAAGCTTCTAGGTAACGGTTACCCCAATCAAGCTATTTTAATAGCCCCTATTTCCATAACCCCCCAAAAGTTCCCTCATGTCTTCCGCAAGTATTCCCCTTCCTGAGTCTCAGGCAAATATTCATCTGATTTCTATCCTGAGAAATTATCTTTTCCTGTTTAGAATCTCAAATAAATGGAACCAGTGAGTATATGCTCTTTTCTGTCAGGCTTCTTTTGCATAATAAAACATTTTGAGGTATATGCCTCATGTTTTATATACCAGACATTTGAGTTTTCTTGCTGTAGAGTGTATTCCATTGTAAGGATGTATGGTGATTTTCTTATGTACCACATTGTTGATGGACATTTGGGGTGTTTCCTGTCTGAAACTATTATGACAAAGCTGCTGTGAAAAATATTGTCTAAGTTTTAGTGTGAACGTATTTTTATTTCTCTTGGGTAAATACCTAGGAAAGGAATAGCTCAGTCATTTAGGAAATGTGTGCTCAACTTTGTAAAAAAACTGAAAACAATTTTCTGAAGTGGTGTGCCATTTCATACTCCACCAGCAACTTATGTGAGTCCTAATTTTCTGTCAATTCTAACAAAATTTGGTTATTATCAGTCTACTTACTTTTAACCATTCTGTGGTGATTTTAATATGCATTTCCCTGAACTATGTTGATAATTTGATCACATAGTTATTTATCATTTTATATCTATTTTGTTAAACATTCCAATATTTTGCCCATTTATGTTAAATTGTTTGTCATCTCAATTTTGAATTCTAAAAATTCTTTATATATTCTGAACAAAAAGTCCTTGAGATATATATATATGTATACACACACACACACACACACACACACACACATATATATATATATATATATATATATATACACATATATGCATTATACATGTTTTCATCCAAGGCTGTAAAGATTTTCTCTCCTGTTTTCTTCAAAAAGTTTTGTATCTTTAACTTTTATTGTTAGCTCTATGGTTCACTTCAAGTTTATTTTGAATAGAGTAACTAAGGTTATCTTAATAGAGGTAAAAGTTGTTTTCATTTGTTTCTCCTTATGAATGTTTACTTCTTACAGCATCATATGTTAAGGAGAATAAACTTTTTCTGTCAAACTAACTTGGTATCTTGTTGAAAAGCAGGTACTCAACAATACATATACCTATTTATAAATTCTCTATTCTGTCCCATTGAACTACATGTCTCTATACAAGCAGTGTCTTGATTATTACAACTTTGTAGTAAGCCTTTAAATTGGGCGTTGTTACTCCTCTAACTCTCCTCTTCCTTACCAAAGTTATTTCAAATCTTTTATGTATGTCTCTTTATTTGAACAGATTTTTTTTTAAGATTTATTTATTTATACAAGAACTGGGGTACAGGCCAGAGGGGAAGGAGAGTGAGAGGATACACCAGAGACAGAGTGGGGAGCAGAACAGGCAGATGGACTGGAAACACAGCTGAGGGGAGCAGCGGGTGAGGCAGAAGAGGTCTGCAGCGCCATGTGGGTATCTCCCTGATGTGCCGGGAATTGAACCGGTGCTGCAGATGCAGCAGACAGCTTCACAGCGCTGCGCTCAACCTGCTGTGCCACCGGGGAGGCCCTATTTGAACAGATTTTAAAGTCAGCTTGCCAATTTTTTTTCAGATAAAAACCTACTGGTAGTATTTTGTAGAAACTGACAATATGATTCTAAAATCCCTTTGGAAACGCCAAGGATCTAGAGCAGCCAAAACAACTTTGAAAGAGAACAAAGTCAGAGGGTTAACTCTACCTGACTGAAGACATTATAAAGTTACAGTAACCAAGATAACTGGAGATCAAGGACATCAAAACACACAAATTGATCAGTGGGACAAACAGAGTTTAGAAATAGATTCACAAATGTGGACTGTTTGTATTTTTAACAATTTGCAAAAGTAATTCCAAACAAATGGTGCTAAAGCAATTGGATGCTCATATGACAAAAATTACTAATTTACATTTCTAATTTGAACAGATACTTCACCAAAGAAGACATATGGATGGTAAAAAAGATGCTCAATATCTTTGGAGAAGTTTCTTTTTAGTTCTTCTGCCCATTTTTTGACTGGATTGTTTTCTTTGTTTTTGTTGAGTTTCATCAGCTCTTTGTAGATTTTTGTGATCAGTTCTTTATCATTTGTGTTGTGTGCAAAAATTTTCTCCCAGTCGCTGGGGTTTCTCCTCATTTTGGTTATTGTCTCTTGCTGTGCAGAAGCTCTTCAATTTGATGTAGTCCCAGCTGTTTATCTTTGCCTTCACTATCACTGCTTTGGGTGATGTGTCTGTAAAGATGTCTTTGAGGTGCATGTCATGTAGTGTTTCACCTAAATTTCCTTCTATATATTTTATGGTTTCAGGTCTTACATCAAGTTCTTTAATGCAAATGGCCAGCAGGCATATGAAAAAATGTTCAACTTCACTTGTAATCAGGGAAATGCAAATCAAAGCTATAATGAGATACCATCTTACACCAGTGAGAATGGCACATATTTAAAAAACTAGCGACAACAAATTTTGGCGAGGTTGTGGAGAAAAAGGAACTTTCCTGCACTGCTGGTGGCAGTGCAAGCTGGTCCAACCACTATGGAAAGTTGTGAGGAGATTCCTCAACCTACTAAAGATAGAGCTTCCATATGATCCAGCAATTCCACTCCTAGGTATTTACCCAAAGGACACAGAAACATTAATTGAAAAGGGCACCTGCACCCCTATGTTTATAGCAACACTATTTACAATAGCTAAGCCATGGAAACAACCCAAATGCCCACAAATAGCCAACTGGATCAAGAAGATGTGGTCCAGATACACAATGGAATATTACTCAGCAATCAAAAAAGATAAACACATGCAGTTTGCAGCAACATGGATGGAGCTGGCAGGGAAATAAGCCAGAGAAATAAGTCAGAAAGAAAAGAAAAATACCAGATGGTTTCACTCATAGCAGGAATTTAGAAAACCTAAATAAGAGACCAGGAAAAAGAATAACTATAATAAAGAAAAAAATCAAAATCAACAAGCAACTATAAACCAGAGACATACTACGGGGGGCGGAGGAAGAGGAGGGATTGGGGTCAAAATAAGGGGGAGTGCAATTGTATGGGAAATATAACCAAGATGAAAATGTATACATTGTGCAAAAATGAAAAATGATGTAAGAAATATATAAAAAAAATAAAAAATAATAAAAAATGATACTCAATATCTGTTATGAACCAGATGGATTTAGCCTCCCCAGCCTTGTAGGTTGAAGCCCTGTAATCTCCAACGTGACAATATTTGGAGATATGGGCCTTTGGTAGTTAACTAGGGGTAGATTGATCATGAGGGTGCAGCCCTTGTGACAGGATTAATGGCCTCATAGGAAGAGGAAGATTTCCTCAGCTCTTCTCTGCATCTCTCCTCCTTCACACCTTTTATGTACACATGCTGACAAAAGATGACTGTCCACAATTCAAAAAGAACACCTGAACCCAATTCTTCTGTCATCCTGACCTTGGATTTGCAATAAAATTTGGTTATTATCAACCTACTTACTTTTAACCATTCTATTGTGATTTTAAAAGTATGAGACCATACATTTCTGTTTTAAGCCACCCAGTAAATCAGTGGTATCATATATGGTAGCCCTATTAGATTGAGATAATATCATCAGTAATTAAGGACTGCAATTAAAACCACAATGATACAACACTGCACTCTTACTAGAATGATAAAATTAGTAAGACTGATCATACCAAGTGTTGGTAAAGATGTGAACAAACTGGAGCTCTTATATACTACTTGTGAGAATATAAAATGACATGACCATTCTGGACTACAAATTGGTAGTTTCTTAAAATTTTACATATACATCTACTATATAATTCTGTTATTCCTCTAGGTAATTTCTAAGGAGGAATTAAATCATACAATCATATTTGTACATAAATCTCCCTGCAAATTTATTGGTAATATTTACTGATTAAACAACTGTGGTATATCCACTCATTGGAATATTGATCAGCATTAAGAAGGAATAAATAGGGCCTCCCTGGTGGTGCAAGGGGTTAAGCTGCAACTTATGAAGCTATCCGCAACCATTGCAGCACAAGTTCAATCCCCAGCCAGCCAGGGAGCTACCCACATGGCACAGCAGACCTCTCCTGCCTAGCCTGCTGCTCCCTCAGCAGTGTATTTCAGTACATCTGCCTGTTCTGCTCCCCACTCTGTCTCTGGTGAATCCTCTCACCCCCCACAACTCTGGCCTGTACCCCAGTTCTTGTATGCATAAATAAATATTTTCTTTAAAGAGGGAATAAATATTGATCTATTATACAGCATAAATGAATCTCAAAATAACACTGAGTGAAAGAAGTCAGACACAAAAAGAACTACATGGAGTTTGGCACCATTGATAAAAAATCACAAGAAAGATATAAAAAGGTAAGGTGAAATTAAAGCAAATCAGTGGTTATGTGATTAGGAGGGCTATGGAAAAAGATCCGAGGGAGGAATTAGAATAGACACAAAAGGATTTAAGGAGTGATGGACATGCTAATTATCTAGCTCTAGGGTTGACAAACTTTCTATAGAGGATCTGATAGCAAGTAGTTTTGACTTTCCAACTATGTATTTACTCTTTGTCACAACTACTCAATGGTAGAACATAAACAGTATAAAAACAAATGGGCACATCTGTTTTCCAGAACAGATTTACTTGCAAAAAAAGATAGTAGAATAGATTTGGCCTGAGAGCTATAGATAGTGTACCCAATCCAGGTTGTAATGATGGTTTCACAGGTGAACACATACACCACATTTATCAAATAATACACTCTGAACAAGTGAGGTTTACTATATGTCAATTATATTTCAATAGTTATTGTTAAAAAAAAAAACAGGAAACAAAATACAAAATCTCATATCTAAATGTATTATTATACACAATGGTCCACCTCTCCCCTCTAGGAGAACTGTATTTCCACCTCATTCAAAGTATACTTCCCCATCCAGTCCAAGCAGAAACTTCAAATTTAATGATGTATTTGCTTTGCTAATTCCACTTCCTCCCTCTGCCCTGGGAACAGGGTCCAAAATGAGAAGCCAGGTGGAGCCAGTTCCTACAGAGCTGAGATCACATCTAGCTATGACACTCATCAATGTGAGTAGGAAATAAATGTCATTAGAAGCCCTCGGATATTGGGACTGAGATTGTCTCTCACTGCGCTGAAAGCTGTCTAATACACTTGCCAAGTGCACTTTCCACTTCTCAGTTCTTTTCCTGAATGGTGTGGAACACACGTTCACTAATTCACAATCATTGGAAGCCTCCCCTATGCTCTACCAGGTATGATGACACTGATATATCCAGTTTCTTCTCACAAGAAAAAAGTGTAATGATAAAAGCACACCAGAAACAGGAACGTGCCTGGCAGTTATCTAAGTGTTAAGATAGGCAGAAACTGCCATATTTTATCACTTAGGAGCTTCAAGGAAGCACTGGAATAAATAGAAAGAGCTGGAGACATGTAGGGTAAGTGAAATGGTCAGGCTCTTACGCCGCTGGCCTCTGTGGCTATCACCCGCGGCCTTGAATGCAAAAGGCGCTTGGAACCGTGGCCTCAGGGTACCCATGCCTGATGGTGGACACTTGGATGTGGTGTGGGCGTGCCTCTGTGGGCAGCATCACAGAGGACAGCGTGTGGCAGAGAGCAGTGGGGAGCAGCCAAGAGAGGATAAGCAAAGGCTAGGAGAGGAAGACACCAGGAAACGACAACAGAGAGGGCCCAAATAGTCAAGATTTACCTGGGGCTGGGAGGCCTGGCAGCCTCCAGGGTCCCCGCCCCCTGCCTGCCCTGCCCCTGGTTGCCTCACTACAAATGGTGTAAAAAGATCATTAAAAGCCTGAAAAAAGCCACTGAGGGCTCCAGGACTCTTTACCCATCTCTCAAATCAATAGAGAACCTGCCCCGTGCCTTGTTGGTGTTACAAGACCCTTAGGGATACATCAAAGAAGATTTCCCATAGATGTTGCACATCTGAGCTTATCCTGAAACGTGGAAGATGATTGTTGGGGTCAGAAAGGGCATGGCGGGTGCAGGGAGGATTTGTCCTACAGTGTTGTCCTACAGTCAGTGGAAACATCGCCGGCAAAGCTAGAAGATGAGAGAGAGCCCCATCACTCCTTCCCCTGTTCATCTGCCGATGACTCTTCAGCACGGAGACTCCTGGAAAATTGGACCACTTCTCTGACAATACCTCCTTTTTATTCACTATAGCAAATTGTTCACCCCAAGACACTCCAATAAATATTTTATAAGAAGTGAAGTTTAGACAATGTGGTTTCAGGCAAAGACTCACCAACTTACTTGACACCACCATCTCTAGCTAGAGAACATCATCAGAGATAAATCTGAATTCATATTTGAATAAAACCAGAGTATTTTGCTTTATTGTCACAAAGTAAGACAGAGGAAGCAGTAGTATCTTCTAAAGGATTTTCCAGTCCTTTATGAACACGTGTTTTTTCCATGTGTTTCAATGCACTAGTATAATTAGCCTGTATTTTTATGTCTTTTTTTTTTAAGATTTATTTTTATGCAAGAGCTGGGGTACAGGCCAGAGGTGTGGGGGGTGAGAGGATTCACCAGAGACAAAGTGGGGAGCAGAACAGGCAGAAGGAACGAAATATACTGCTGAGGGGAGCAGTGGGCGAGGCAGGAGAGGTCTGCTGCACCATGTGGGATTCTCACTGGCCGGCCGGGATCGAACCCGCGCTGCAGAGGCTGCAGATAGCCTCACAACGCTGTGCTCACCCTGCTGCACCACCAGGGAGGCCCTGTATTTTTGTTTCTTAAAGGTTTTTTCTGTGGTATAATCTTTTATTAAGTGCAACTTGAGTGCCATATAAACCCAGATTCCCCCAAACTTGTAAGTATCTAGAGAAATGGTAGAGATTAAAAAAGGGAGGTTTT
This sequence comes from Talpa occidentalis, assembly GCF_014898055.3. NCBI lineage: Eukaryota > Metazoa > Chordata > Mammalia > Eulipotyphla > Talpidae > Talpa > Talpa occidentalis. The sequence continues at coordinate 65,946,076 of NW_023603184.1, forward strand.
CCAAATAATGAGTCTTTAGTCTCACCACCAACACTTACCATTTAGTCTTTCCTTCTTCCTTAACTTTTCTTATGAAGAAAAGGTATTTACTTACTTTCAAATTATTCTTATTACCTATATAGACTGATGTTTACAGTTTGGTTAATATTTTTTTTCCTGTTAGTGAAAATTATTGGGGGGAAAGATACCCTAACTTCCAAATGAAATAATGTAAATATTTCCCTCATTCACCAAAGGTGATTGATGTCTCTTCGACCTCTGAATGCTTTGATACAGTAAATAACTTGCTGCTAGACTGTACTGTCAGGGGTTAGCTTCTAAAACTGAATTTTAATCATAAAACTCTCTTTAACCTTTCTTTCTAGAAATTTTTCTCTATGGTACAATCTGAAAATGGACTCTCAAAAGTTCATCAGAGTCTATGAGCCACCTATAATTACAGTTGAACCCCAGTGTCCTACCAACATCAATACCCCCTCGCCCCCACACACACACGTGCACACATACAAGGGCATCTAGAACACAGTTGTTATTTTAAAAATGCTCTACGATGTGTTTTTATATATATGTACTTAGCAAAGTTATAAGAAGTAAGAGATAGAGCAAAAGCGTCAGATAAGGAATTATGCCACAGTATAAGTGTTTCGGAGGTGTAGAAATCAGAATATTAGAGCTAGTCTAGAGAGGAATGTCGCTAGGGGCGATGACCTGAAATCAAGCAGAGGAAATGTGGAGCTGAGCAGGAAATTTCCCAGTTGGCCTGTTACACCAGGCTTGACAGCCCCAAGGAGCCAGTGGAAGCTCATGTCATTAAAAAGCTCTTGCAGTTATACACTGCTAATGGGAATAATCCCACTTTGCTGGGATTAGAGAATATCTTTTAGACCTGACAGCTCAACCCCTCATTTTTCAGACAAGAATACCAGGGCCCAGACAAGGGAAACCACCTCTCAGGGTCACAGGGTTGAACCTGAAATGGATTTCACCCATAAATTCTACTTTCTAATTTCCCATTCCCTGGCAAGCCCAGCAATGTGCCCCAAACTCCAGGCCAACATGGACGATTTTACCTGCTGTGTTGGGAAACATATGGCACATTTAACGGTTTACATTCTTTATAAATACCCCTAAACACCCTGACTGCCCTGACCCCAGCCTCTGGTTTTCCTCCTACTTCTCCAATGGCATCTTCTTAGTTGTCTCTGGAAGACAGTGTTTCAAGGCTCAGCCCTAGCTCTTGTCTTCCTTGCTGCCTCCTTATACAAGCATGTCCTGCCATGGTATCAGTGTTCCCAAGTGCATACCCCATGCTACCTTGTCTCATCCTACAACTTGAGGCTCACACATCCTGCTGCCCAATGAACCCCCCTTAGACATCTCATGAGAACCTCAAGGTCAATGTGTCCCAACCTGAATATCCACACACACTGCTTTCCTTCTGCCCTTCCCCATCTTGGGGATGACACACACCTTCTGAGCCTAAACTGGAGTTCTGGGCATCATCCTTGACATCCACAGCTCCCTCCCCAACATATGTCCATCCTACCCTATACATCTCTCAAGTGGACCTACCTCTCTCCACCTCTGCTTCTCTGGACCAACACCCCGAGCAGGCCACCCCGAGCAGGCCACCATCCTCTCCCGCCTGGACCCGGCAACAGTGTGCTTACTGCTCACGCTGCTTCCATCCCTGAGGCACCGCCGCATGCCGCAAGGCATCCTCTGTGACAGTCAGAAAGATGTCGTCAAAGCAAAAATCAGAGCCTGCTGCACCCCCTGTAAGCCCCTTCCATTCATTTTATCCCATTACTCTTAGGAAAAACCTGCATTCTCTAGCCCCTGCCAAACTGACCAACTTTATCTTGGGACCCTCCCCCTTCCGCTCCTGCAGTGTAAATGGAGCAGTCAGGCTTCTTCTGCCCTCCCGCCATTAGCATCTCTGATCAGCCCCTGCAGGCTTGTTCCTGCACCTGTGCTTATGGACACCCCGGTCCCAAGAGCACGGGGGCATGTGTGTTTGGGAATGGAGGGGGGGGCTGTGCCAAGGGGTGAGGGGATATAAGGGCAGTTTCACTCTGAGATGGGAGGACAGACTAGGGGAGACAGCCAGAGAAATACTGAGGGAGCAAGCTGCTCTGTCCCCTGAGTCAGCATTAGAGGCCGATGAAAAATCTACCAAAGTCTCCAAATTAGCTTCTCGTCCTGAGAACGGCAAATGAACCTACCCAAGCAGGGATGGTTGCAAAACCCCTCCCCACACCCAGCACACACAAACACCTTGTTCTGATGCATTTAGCCAAGGTCTGTCCTGCTTCTGGGGGGTTGCCCAAGCTCCTCCTGCCTCCTGACCACGGCAGCCCACATGCATTCTCAGATCCCGGCTTAGCAGTACTGAGAGGGGGTTCCAAGCTACCGACTCCCATCATGCTCTGCTCTTTTATTATCCTGAGCACACAGGGATCTAGTGTGCCTTGGGCGGCATGCACCTCACCTCCACTGCGCCCTGAGGTCCAGGAAGACAGGGCTCAGGACTGCCTAGTCTGTTCCTGCGCCTGAGGCTGAGCACAGAGCACAGTGAGTGACAGACACTCAACAAGTGTGTGGAAACACTGAGTTGTGTTATGGCTGCTCATGTGACTGGCAGCAATTTGGTTCCTCTCTCTCTTGATGTCTCTGTAGGACAAAAGCCAAGTGGTGATGGAGAACAGCAGCGATGGGCCTGAGAAGACAGCAGACTCATGTGCTTAGGAACTGTTGGATTTGACCTTGGGAACATGTGCAGTGAGCAGATGGCCTTGGGAGGCCGGGCTCTGGAAAGAGACAATCGCTGGAGAATGTGCATGAGCATCTGCTGTGTGCAGACCCCCAAGCTTTCGTGGTGATTCTAATGGAACTGAAGACACATTTCCTGCCCTAGAAAAGCTGAGCGTTCTCAAGCAAGATCTGAACTGAGATTTAAAAAATTGGGGCCAGAAACAAGAAAGTTCACTCACATCAACACATAGCCGCAGACCTCACACACTGCAGCTGACCGAGTCTCGCTGGCCCCCATCTCCCCACCGTAAAATGGAAATAGAAGCACTATTTGGGAGCATCAGAGGGCTGCCGTGACCATACGATCAAGTGCTTTGTGTGAAGTGGCTGTGGAAGCTGTCATCCACTGTTCAGAGGGGAGGACATGACAAGACTTGGGCCCGAAGCTCATGCAAAAGCAGGAACACAAGCCTCAAGGACGCCGCTGAGGTCTCAGCCTAAGTGAGACTGGCAGGGTTTATCTGTCTGTCCAGAGAGCTCAAGTGCTCCTGACACCACAAATTACTGCATCCAGACAAATGCAGCACCAGGACTTCAGGGTCCTTGAGGGCCCCAGGGGCTCAATGGTGCACAGGTTGGAGACGGCAGGCAGGGCAGCGATGCTTCTCTGAAAGCAGCAGGGTTCCCAGGGAGCTGGGTGCTGACTCCCACAAATCCCCTCGGGCTGAACCCACCTGGGGACTCTGGATTTGTTCAAACTGTGGCTCTAATTACCACTTTTCCACAATGGTCTCCTTCCTTTACCCAGCCCCCCAGCCTATGCCTGTCTACTGGAGAATAACACCAAGTCCTTTCGACTCACTGCAGATCCCTTGTCTAAACTAACAGGGAAGATGGTCAGAATTAGCCTTATTTCTTTAACCTAACTGTTTGCTTGTTTCTGAGAATCCCTAATTTCTTTAAATTCAAAGAACCACTCTTATTGCAGTATTAAAATAAAGATGGCTTAATAACCCTGTCCCATGTAGGATGGAAAATTCAGCATTCCCTACTTACATTTCCAAGGGCTCACAAACCACGGAGAAAGTCTTAACTCTTCTGAGGTAACTTTCATGATTTTACCAAGTTGTCTACCTCATTCATAACTCACCTCCTTCCTGCATGTCACCTGCATCCGGTCTCTTGTCCCCACTGCATTCTGATCCAGACCCAAACTGGAGCAGAGGACCTTTCTTTTTTTTTTTTTTTTATTTTTTATTTTATTTATTTATACAAGCACTGGGTACAGTCAGAAGCGTGGGAGGATGAGAGAATTCACCAGAGCCAGAGCAGGGAGCAGAGCAGGCAGAAGGACTGAAGTACACTGCTGAGGGGAGCAGCGGGCGGCAGGAGAGGTCTGCGCGCCATGTGGGACCCTCCTCTGGTGGCCGGGGAGCAGCCGGGGATCGAACCGGCGTCGCAGAGGCTGCGGGCAGCTTCACAGCCCAGCGCTCAACCGCTGCGCCACCGGGGAGGCCCAGAGGACCTTTCTTGATACCCCAGGGCAACCTACATACAAGTCTATGAACTCCAAAGTTGTACAGGAGGAATACATGGGTTTTTATTTGCATCCACTTGTAACAAGCATCCAAACCTGGGTATCCAAGTTCCTACAAATCCAGAGCCATGGTCACCCCTGAGGATATCCTGCAGGCTTTCCTCAACCTCTGGCTGCCTGGCCGGGATCCTTCCATGAGTCAGTGCAGCACTGGGATCAGGGCACAAATGCTAGAGTTACACTGCCTGAGGGCAGGGCTTCTCCTGTTATCCCTTAGACCTGTGACAGTGAGTAAAACATTTTATCTGTGACTCATTTCCTTGTCTGTAAAATGGGCCTACTAAGATGTTGTAATTGAGTTAATATAGTCAAGCATCTGTAATGATGCGGGACGTGTCGGTTATTCTTTCATTCTGTCCCTCCACACTCTGTTTCTCAGCTGCCTCCAAGAACTACAAATGCCCTGCGGCCCTCTATTCCTCACAGGCTTGTCCAGAGAGTCTCATCTCTCACAGTCCTCAACCCAAAACTCCCCATATGGTCCCCAAGCCAGTAGTTTCAGCTCCAGCAAGGAGCTGGTTAGCCTCCTTAATAGGAATCTGCATTATAAGGAGATCTCCAGGTGATTTATACACACATGTAAGTGTGGAGGCATTGAATGACTTACCTGGGCTCGAAAAGTGGTTACGACAAATTGGGAGCTGAAACAGCATTATTTATCTCTTCACTAGAGTTGCTTAACTGCTGGCTGGGACATCTGTGTGTTGGGTACTTTTCAGTAATGTAGGCCATTTGGTTTCTTGTTCATTTCCTCACCGAGGAGGAAGTAACCACTACAACACAGCACTGGAGGGTGTTGAGGATGATAGAAAAGAAGTAGGAGATGAGGTGGGTGTTCAATAAGATTTGGCTTTGTGTCCAGAGTAGGCTGCCCAAAACAGCAGCACGGGCCTCGGGGAAGGCAAGGCACAAGAGGAAATCAACCAGTTCTAGGATGCCAATGAGCGGTCAGTAATCTTCGACATTCCATCCAGCTCAGACAGCCTGGGCTTTAAGGACTGAGTTTTGACAGTGTGAACTAAAGATCTCCTGTATCAGAATCATTTAGAGAATGTGTTAAAAATGCAGATTCATGCCCTACCTCTGACTTACTGAATCAGAATTGACTTTCATTTCATTCAACATTCTCCTCTTCCTACCTCCTCAAACCCAATCCAGCAGATTCAGATGCACCAAGGGTCCAGGGAGACAGCAGGCCAGAGTAACAGAGAGTGAGGCTGTGGAGCCAGATAATCTGGATTCTGATCTCACCTCCACCAGCGGTATAAACTTGGACAATTTACTCACCTGTCCGTGCTTAATTTTTTCATCAATAACATGCTATGAGACTTCACTTAGTTAAGACATGTAAAGATCTCAGAACAAGGTTTGGCCATAGTAAGTGCTGGATAAACATTAGTGATTTTGTTAGTGTCAGAAGAGAGCATGTGCCTTAGGAATGAACACCCCCAGAGCCACAATCCTCGACCTTTTGTGTTGAGAGAGAGGACATAGCCTGGAGCCTCCTGGCCCATGAATCTGAATTTATTAAGTCCTGCATAGACCTATGGAACTCTCCGGTAAAGAAAAATCCCCAGCCTTATTATTTGACTGTGAGAAGCTTACACAGTTAAAGGCATAGGACACTGGTTTTTAACCTCAGCTATAAACCAGAATCACCTTGGTTGGGGAGGGGGGTTTTAAGAAGGCTGATGCGAAGGCCAAACTCCCAGAGATTAAGATATAATGTTGCGGGTTCTGACATGGGCATGAAGAAGTTCTGACCACTTCCCAGGAGATTCCAATATGCAGCCAAGTTTAAAACCACTGACACAGAACAAAGCAACAACTTGATGTTTGGAAATACACATTTCCCAGGAGGGAGGGGATGTTACCATTTCCACTGTCAAATTTTCAGGGTAGAATTGATCTTCAACCAGGAAATCTCAACTTAGAGAATGTTCTTCAACCAGCAGAGTGGAAGCTCTCAGCTCTTTCTGGGCTTTGTGGTCTTGGGTCTGGTGCAAGTTCAAAGGCAGCTTTTTGCATGAGATGTCAGGCTGGGAGTAAGGCAGGGTCCAGAAGCAGTGGCTTGGCTGGGTGGCTCTGGTTCAGCCTCTCTAAATAAGGTTGAAGTCAACTTAGATCTACAGTCATTAGAAGGTTTGATTAGGGCTAAAGGGCCCTTTCCACGGTGGCTCATTCACATGGCCATTGGCAAGTCTTAGCTCCTTGCTGGCTGTTGGCAGGAGGCCTCAATCCTTCACCACATGGATGGGCATCTCCATGTGGCTGCTTGAATGTCTTTACAACATGGAAGCTGGTTTCATCCCATGCAAGGGAGAGACAGAAAGAGGGGAGAGGGGAAAGCTATGATGCCTTTTACTTAGTTTCAGAAGACATGCGTTATCACTTCTGCCCCATTTGGCTACTTAGAAACAAGTCACTAACTTCAACTCACACTCAAGGGAAAGGGAATCAGGATTTATCATTTGAGGGAAGAATTGTCAAACAATTTTCGAGCATATTTCAAAGCCACCACACTCTTCATCCTCAGGCTTAAGCTAAATGACTCCTCCTACCAGATGACTCCTCTTGCAGGAAGATGCCCTGACTCAGAAGCCTGAAAGGGGACTTAGGGCCAACCTGTACTCTTCCACAGCACACTAAAACTGTTCTCATTGATTGCGTTTTGCAATCCTGAAAAAAAAAAAACAACTGAAAATTTCTAAAGGATAGAGACTGAGTATTACTGTCATATTTCCAGTGCCCATTGTGGTGCTGGGTATTGATGTTTATTAAGGAACCAAGTCGGTCCTGCTCCCAGCTGAGTGATCTTGGATGAGCAGGACTTTCCTCTACTTGGCCTCTTATCCTTTAGAAGTCTTGTCCCAGCTTTTCTGCAGCAGAGCAGCTGACTTCTCAGTGAGCAGAAGCAGAAGCCTCTTGAAGGAGAGCTCTGGAATTGACAGTGCCCTTCCCTCCCTGTGCCAGTCACAGGTCAGTCCAGATTCACTTGTAAAGGAAATAGACTCTCCTCTGGGTTTACGAGAAAAGGGAGGAATTGTTGATAACATTTTTACCATAGCAATCAAAGAAATGCAAAAAGTGTAGGATTAAGCAAAGTAAAGGGGGTTTGTTTTTATTTTTGTTTTACTACAGGAATTTTCAAATCGTTGAAAATATTCAAAGCAATGTTATATACCAAATTTCCCAAGCTTACTGAATCATGGAACCCCACTTTGTTCTTTTTTTTTAATCTAGCAGAACTAGTATTATTTAAAACACATATCTTTAATGGCACAGTCAGCCTTAACATCTTTGATTTCTAGATATAATGGGTATTTGCAGAACAGGGCAGTGGGAGTGGGGAACATGGCCAGGTCAGTGAGCCTATGGTTTCAAGTTTCTTTGGGGCTATGGCTCCTCGAAAAAGATTGCATTCTCCTTTTCCCACAGCTTCCTAATAGTTGGAGTGTCTTTTCCCTGACTCCCTCCTCTGGAATGAGTCTTGCCTTTGCTAAGGGTTTGAGTACACACTCCACAGGGCAAGGGAGTGGCTCGTTCATTTCAATGATGGGAAAGTCACCATGGACTTTTGCAGGTTGCAAAAAGCAAACCACCCCCTGATACCGCCCTACTTTCTGGAGAGCTAAATTGAATTGTTTTGGTGGGCAGCTTGCCAGTTGGAGCCAGGCCCACCCAACAGCACAGCTCCTCCTTATCACCCCCCTCCCACTCATGTCTTGCATGGGTGGGGCATCGTCCCTGAGCAAATGCCCTGCTTGCTGAAAATACCTGGACAGGGAGGATGCAACTCAGGTGGGTCAGAGTTCTACCTGGCATCTCAAGGGAATGCCTAATGATCTCCCAGGAATCCCACAGGCCAGGGTCAAGAGGAGAGGTGAGTCTCCATGCTGGCGAGAACGCCTGCAAATTCCTGAATGAAAGATAACCTTCCCATGGCCTGCTCCTAGTCATCACTTGATGTTGTTTGATGAATGAATTTCTGCATGAGAGGTAGAATCCAAGAAGCATATCTTGGAAATCAAGTGACAAATACACACAAAGGTGAAAATCACCAGTTACAATCTTTCCCACAAGTAGAATGGGATAAAAAGCAGATAGAAGTCCAGAAGGCCTAAGGGACAACCAAAAAGTAAAAGTAAATATCTGAAGTTTTTTTGACTCCAAGTTTCTGTGATTCTCTTGGCAGCCTCAAGAAGCCTCTCCTCAGAGCTGGAGGGATACAACAGAAAGCAAGTCCTTCCATTTTGTTCCTCTTTCATGCAGTTGTTGTTGTTGCTATGATCCAAAGTGCAGGAAGAAGATGGACAGAACAGAGACAGATTATCTACAGCTTCTCAGTAGAGATTTCTCTAACTACTCAGAAGTAGACCTTTCTCATTTGATGGAATTGGGATGATAATTTTTTTAAAGATTTATTTATTTATGCATACAAGAACTGGGGTACAGGTCAGAGGTGTGGAGGGTGAGAGGATTCACCAGAGACAGAGTGGGAAACAGAACTACTGCTGAGGGGAGCAGCGGGTGAGACAGGAGAGTTCTGCTGAGCCGTGTGGGTAGCTCCCTGGCCCTCGGGGATCAAACTCGTGCTTCAGAGCCTGCATATAGCTTCATAGTGCTGTTCTTAACCCCTTACACCACTAGGGAGGCCCTGGGATGATTATTTTTTGGGGGTTGGAGGGGGATTGGGATGTTCAAAGTTTTCTTTCGTTTGCTTTTCATTTAAAGTAATGGAAATAGCATTCCCAAATGTTTTCTTTTTGGACTCTTTAAGTACTCTGGATTCCAAAAGACCATTCTACTTTTCTTTTAGGGTCTTTGAAAATCCAAAATAAATTGAAAGAAAATAAAACTTGTCTGTAGCCTTGTCATCCAAAGATAAGATTTAATAGTTGGGTATAATTCTTGTCAGAATTTTATTGTATATATTTATACAATATTGTTTATATGCAGCATGCTCTCAATTTTGTTAAAAATACATGTGTATATGTGTCTATATATACTGTGTTGATTATATACAGACACACACATACTTTTAATAAAATTGAGAATATGATGTATGTGCAATTTTGCATCCTGCTTTTTCACTCAGAGAACTTGATTACATTCACCTTATAATAATTCAGATGACATATACATAGTATGGTTATAAAATCACCACTAATAATAATATCATTAATTAATTAATTAAATGTCCAATAATAAAGAAATAATTCATCTGCATCTGTACCTTTCCCTGCCATTATTTGTGTGTATTATTTGCATTTCTGCCATGAATATGTTCATAAGCACTTGTTCATAAGTACATTTCATGCGGCAACATTCCTAAATAAAGGAATTACTTGAGTATATCAGAGATTTTGAAGGTGATGAAACACACTGAGAAATTACACTTCAAAAAAATTGTACTAGATTCTATTCCAGCTGGTAATATAGAAGAGTGCCTGTTTAATTACTGTCTTACTTGTATTAACAGCTTATTTTATTCTTTCTAATATGAAAAGAGAAAAGGTAGCGGGCTCTGGAGCTAATTTCCATCTCTTTCATTGACTAGTAGTAAGAATGACACTTTTTCATAGTTACAGTCAACCTCCAACTCATTATGCTTTATCTAAGGGTTTTCATATTCTTTATCTAAGGACTTAATTTTTATGTTTCACTTATTAATTTTACAAGCTTTCTTGTACATATGATATCAACCTTTTCTTTGGTATACTTATATTTTTGTCAATTTACATTTTAGGTTTTTGTGCAATCAAATCTTTTTGTTTGTTTGTTTTCTTATACTTTAGAAGTTTTCCTGATTCCCAAATCAGGAAATGTTTATTTATATTCATTTTCCATTTTGGAATGGAAAAACCTCTATTTCTATGCTTCACTCTTTAATCTAAGTGTAATCTAGTCTGTTGTATGTTTGGCAAATACGTATGTGTTTTTTTCCTCCTAGCGAGCAGTAAGTGTGCTTATTGGTGTGCCCTTGCTTAGATGGCCTGGCAACTTTTAGAGTTGACTACTCTGAAGTTTTAATCTGTATGCTTGGAGTACAGCTTTAATATATATTAATGTCAGGTAGAGCAAGCACCTTGATGTATATTGACCACACATCATTCTTCCAGATGGATTTTAGGAGAATTCTGTAGTGTTCGAAGGCATTTATTTTAAAAATGGGAGCTGTTTTGAAAGTAATAAACAGTTTACAATATTCAATTTCCAACCAACTCCATTCAAAAGTGTGGTATGTATTCAGACCTTTACATCTCCATCAAACTGTGTTTTTCTTCCTACAGAGCCCAGCATGTCTTCTACCTGTTGTGCTTACCTACGCTGTTTCCCACTGCTGGGGATTTCTTTTCCTTAAATCTCATCATATCTTTTAACTGGATATTGCTGACATTTGGGAAATCTAGTGATTGTTGCTTGTTTATCTTGTATCAGGCAATTTTGCTGAACTTTCTTATCAATTCTAAAAGATTTTCTGTCAGTTATCTAAGGTTTTCTGGGCATCGAATCATATCACTTGGAAATATTGACAAATATGCCCCCTCCTTTTTGTAATAATTCCACTACTTTCTGTTGTGTGTTCTATTGTTCCCTTAGTGAGAGAGGCAGCCCTGCTTTGTTCCTGATGCTAATGGAAATGCTTCTTCATTTTACTATTAACTATGGTGTAGAATGTTGGGATGAGTAAGATATTCTTCATATTAAGAAGACGCCTATTATTTCTGTCTTCCTAAATATTTTGAAAATAGATGCACTGTTGAAATGAGCTGATTCAATGATAGCAAGATAGACAGGAATAGAATTAGGAGGTTATTGCAACAGTCACAGCAGGAGAACAAAGTAGCTTGGACTAAGTAGGATGGAATGGATGGATTTGGGGATATATTTTGAATATAGAAACATGGTGCTAACTCATGGTTTGAATGTCGGGATGAAAAACAAAAAAGATGTCAAGGTAAAGATAATTCCCCTGGCTTTTTTCCTGAGTAACTGGGAGTTTTACTAATAAGGAGAAACATCAAGAGGAACATAGTAATCAAGTATTCTGCTAAGCGCACCCAAAGGCTATCCAAAAAGAGATTGAAGAAATGGTTAGTTTTTTTTTTTTAATCTGATGATGATCATGAATAAAAGAAATCTGAGAAATATATCCAAATAGGATAAAGTTAAGGAGATTCACACCAAAATTCATTATCATAAACTATCAAACGTCAAAGAAAATCCTGAAAGGAACACGAAAGAAGTGATTTCTCAGGTATCAGCGATCCTTCATAAGAGTAACAGCCAGTTTCGTGCCTCCCCTGGTGGTGCAGCGGTTGAGCGCTGGGCTGCGAGGCTGCCCGCAGCCTCTGCAGCGCGGGTTCATTCCCCGGCCGCCGGCGAGGGTCCCACACACACACACACACACACACACACACACACACACAAAAGAGTAACAGTCAGTTTTTCATCAGAAATCAAAGAAGTCAGGAGACAGTTGGCTGCTACATTGTTAAAGGGCTGAAATTCCTTATCATATTAGAAAACCAATACTTTAAAATTGGATTACAAAAATGTAATACACAGCACGGTGACCATAGCTAATAATGCTATATTATATATTTGAAAGTTGTTAAGAGATCTGTAAAGTTCTCACACAAGAAAAAAAAATTGTGCATATGTGTTGTAACTGATGTTAACAAGACTTATGTTGATCACTTTGCAATACAAATAACTATTGTATCAGTATGTCATACCCTTGAAATTAGCACAATGTTATATTTAGATTACATATTAATTTTAAAAATAAAACCACAAAAATACAGAAGAGAAATACCAGATTGTGTCACTTATATATGGAATATAAAGAAAAAAAAACAAAGGGTCTAACAAAGGCAAGTTTCAGAACCAGCCCTTGATAACTGATGATAGATTTGAGGTATCAGGAGGGAAGAGGAAAGAGGAGAGGGAAGGAGGAGAATCAGGGGAGGGGAGGGGACCACAATGGATGTGGTGGAGGACTAGGGTGCTTTGGTGGTGGGAGAGTTATGACAACACCTGATGGGAGAAATCCTACATTGTCAAAATAGTAACAAAAAATGTGAAACAGTGATACGTCATTAATTAAAAAAAGAGCTGATGTCATCAAATAAAATAAGCTAAAATGAAGGCAATGAAGGCAAAAATCAAGGCATTCCAGACAAAAAAAAAAAAGTGAAAGGAATTCTTCACTAGTAGGCCTGCCCTACCAGAAATGCTGAAAAGTGTCCTTCAGGCTGAAATGAAAGGACACTAGACAGTAAATCAAAGTCAGATGAAGAAGTAAAGTTATCCAGTAAAGGAAAATACATCTATATATATATAAGCTAGTAGTAGTAGTATAGTTTTGGCTTAAAAGGCTTCTTTTTGAGTCCTGTAGAATTTTGAAGACCTAAATGCTCCACTTTCAACAATGAATAGGATATATAGGCAGATGATCAATAAAGAACTGGAGGACAAGCATTAGAATACAAGCAAAGCACTTATACAGAAACTTCACAACAACCACAGAATTCACATTCTTCTCAAGTGCACATGGAATATTTTATACTAGACCATAAATAGGTCATAAAACAATTCTCAATTAATTTTGAAAAACTAAAATCATAAAAAGTACCTTATCTGATCATGGTAAAATAATCAGAAATTAAAAACAGAAGGAAAACTGGAAAATCATACATACTTGTAAATTAAAAAATACACTTTAAAAAGCAATGGTTCAAAGAAGAAACAAGAAATATCTTATGTAAATGAAAATTAAAAGGCCTGGATATCCACATGTAAAAGAATGAGTCTAGACACAAACTTTATAAGATTCATAAAAATTACTCCAAATGAATTACAGATCTAATGTAAAACATAAAACTATAAAACTTCCAGAAGTTACTATAGGGGAAAACTTAGATGACTTTGGGAAGATAGCATAGAAGTTAACATAAATAAATTTGAAGTTAGATGTAACACCAAAGTCAAGCTGGACTTCATTAAAATTAAAAACTTGTGTTCTGTGAAAGATAAATCAAGAGATGGAACGACAAGTACCAGATTGGGAGAAAATATTTGCAAAAGACACATTTAATAAAGGACTATTACAAAACATACAAAGAACTCTTAAAACTAACCAATAACAAAATCTGATTTTTTTAATTTTAATAATTTTATTTATTTATTATATATTTTTTACATTGTTCTTCATTTTTTTTACAATAAATGCTTTCTCATCTCACTAACAGTCCCTGTGAAATTCCCACCATGTTTTAAAAAAAAAAGAAAAAGAAAATCTGATTTAAAAATGGGACAAAGATATTAAGCTATCTCACCAAAGAAAATATAGAGATAGAAAATAAGCATTTGAGAAGATGTTCCACATATTATGTCATGAGGGAAATGCAAATTACAAGAAAAATGAGGTATCACTACACACCTGTTAGAATCTCCAAAATCTAGGATGCTGACAATGCAAAATGCCAATGAAGACAAGGAGCAACAGGAAGCCTCATTCAATGCAATTGGGAATGCACTTTGGAAGTCATCTAACTGGTTCTCACAAAACTAAAGATACTCTTACTACATGACCTGATAATCATGCTGATTGATTTTTACCCAAAGAAGTTGAAAATGTATATTCACACTTCCTGCACATCTTCATGACTCTTAATCATAATTATTAACTCATCCATTAATTGCTAAAACTCAGAAGAAATCAAGATACCTATCAGTAGGTGAATGTATAAACTGTGGTCCTTCCAGACAATGAAAACTTACTTAGTAGTAATAAGTAAATATCAAACCATGAAAAGACCTGGAGGAATCATAAATGCATGTTACTAAGTATAAGAAGTCAATCTAAAAAGACTACATACAGTAAGTAGTACGATTCCAAATATGTCACATTCTAGAAAAGGTAAAATTATGCAGACAGTAAAAAGTTCAGTGGTTGCCAGAAGTTACTGGATGGTAGCTGGAGTAGAAAGAGCATAGAGGATTTCTAGGGCTGTGAATGAATAAGCTCACCACGATGATGCAATGTAATGCAAACTGTGGACTTTCGATGATTGTGATGTGTCATGATGATGCCACACATTAATATGTAGGTTCATCATTTCTTTTTTTTTTAATTTTTTCTTTTTTTAAAGATTTATTTATATATTTATACAAGCACTGGATGCAGTCAGAAGCACGGGAGGGTGAGAGAATTCACCAGAGCCAGAGCGGGGAGCAGAACAGGCAGAGTGACAAAGTACACTGCTGAGGGGAGCAGCGGGCGGCAGGAGAGGTCTGCACGCCATGTGGGACCTTTGCCCGGTAGCCGGGGAGCAGCCAGGGATCGAACCGCTGCTGCAGAGGCTGCAGGCAGCTTCACAACCCAGCGCTCAACCGCTGCGCCACTGGAGAGGCCCTAGGTTCATCATTTCTATCATATATACCACTGTAGTGGAAGATGTTGAGAGTGGGGGGGGTCTGTACATGTGTGATGATGACAAGGGTAATATAGGGGATCTCTTTATCTTTCCTTCAGTTTTTCTGTAAACCTAAAATTTCTCTAAAAATATGCAAGTCAATAAAATAATGAAAAGGCAAAATAACAAAACCTGGGGATGCAGTGAAAGTAATGCTCAGAGGGAAATTTATTTTTTTTTATAATAAATTTTATTTTTATATTCCCCATACAATTGCAACCCCCCCATTCTGACCCCAATCCCTCCCCTCCCGCCCCCACCCCCCAAAAAGTGTCTCTGGTTCATAGTTTTTTGTTGATTTTGATTTTCACTTTCTTATAGTTATTCATTTTCCTGGTCCCTTATTTAAGTTTTCTAGATTCCTGCTATGAGTGAGACCATCCGGTATTTTTCTTTTTCTTTTTGGCTTATTTCACTGAGCATGATCCCTTCCAGCGCCATCCATGTTGCTGCAAATTGCATGTGTTTATCTTTTTTGAATGCTGAGTAATATTCCATGGTATATATGTACCACATCTTCTTGATCCAGTCATCTATTTTTGGGCATTTGGGCTGTTTCCAAAGCTTAGCTATTGTAAATAGTGCTGCTATAAACATAGAGGTGCAGGTGTTCTTTGGAATTGATGTTTCGGTGTCCTTTGGTAAATACCTAGGAGTGGAATTGCTGGATCATATGGAAGCTCTATGTTTAGTAGGTCCAGAAATCTCCACACAGCTCTCCATAGTGGTTGGACCAGTTTGCACTCCCACCAACAGTGCAGGAGAGTTCCTTTTTCTCCACCACCTCGCCAACATTTGTTGTTGCTAGTTTTTTTAATATGTGCCATTCTCACTGGTGTAAGATGGTATCTCATGGTAGTTTTGATTTGCATTTCCCTGATTACAAGTGATGTTGAACATTTTTTCATATGCCTGTTGGCCATTTGCATTTCCTCAGAGGGAAATTTAGATCTATAAATTCCTACATTCAAAAAGGGAACGCTCAGAACAAAATAACTTTATATCTTTACAAATTAGAAATAAAATAAAATAAATGCAGTAGAAGGAATAATAAATATGGTCCTCCCTGGTGGCGCAGCGGCTTGAGCACAGCGTTGTGAAGCTGTCCACAGCCTCCACAGCACTGGTTCAATTCCTGGCCTGGGAGAATCCCACATGGCGCGGCAGACCTCTCCTGTCTCACCCGCTGCTCCTCTCAGCAGTGCCTTCGGTCTGTTTGCCTGTTCTGCTCCCCGCTCTGTCTCCAGTGAATCCCCTTACCTTCCACGACTCTGGCCTGTTCCCCAGCTCTTGTATAAATAAAAAAATCTTTAAAAAAAAAAAAAAGAAATAATAAATATTAGAACAGAGATAAGCAAAAGATAGAATAGGAAAAAATCAACACAACAAAACATTTGTTCTTTGAAAAAAATTAGATACTAACATTTAATTAGATTTACTAAGGAAGAAGGAGAGAAGATACAAATAAAATAAGAAATGAAAGTTAGGACACTACTGCTAACCTTATAGAGATTAACAGGATTATAAGAGGATAGTAAAAACAATTGTATGTCAACAAATTAGATAAAGTAGATGGAGTAGACAGATTCCTAGAAGTACACAAATTACCAACATAGATTCAAGAAGAAATAAAAAATCTTGAAGGACTTATAACAAGAAACTCAATCAGCAATCAGAAAACTCCAACCAATTGATCTCACTGGTGAATTAAAGAATTAAAAAGCAATTCACCTCAAACTCTCCCAAAAGATAAATGAGGAGGGCCTCCCCGGTGGCACAACGGTTGAGCGCTGGGTTGCGAAGCTGCCTGCGGCCTCTGCGGCGCCGGTTCGATCCCTGGCTGCTCCCCGGCCACAGGAAGAGGGTCCCACATGGCGCGCAGACCTCTCCTGCCGCCCGCTGCTCCCCTCAGCAGTGTACTTCGGTCCTTTTGCCTGCTCTGCTCCCCGCTCTGGCTCTGGTGAATTCTCTCACCCTCCCGCGCTTCTGACTGTACCCAGTGCATGTATAAACAAAACAAACAAACAAACAAATAAATAAATAAATAAAACATACCTCTATAAAAAAAAAAAAAGATAAATGAGGAGACAATTCCTAACACATTCTGAGTTATTCTGATACCAAAGTCACAAAAATATCAAATGAAAACTACAGACCAATACCCCTTATCAATGTAGAATCAAAAATCCTGAACAAAATGCTAGCAAACCAATGCCAACAACATATTAAAAGGATTGTGTACCATAACCAAGTAGGATTTTTCCAAGGAATGAAAGGAAGTTTCACCATAAGAAAATCGATGTAATAATGCACCATATTAATAAAAAAAAGAGGGGGAAAAGCCAGATGATAATCGCAATCAGCATAGAAATCATTTGACAAAACATAAGACCCTTTAATGATTAAAAAAAAAAAAAAAAAAACAACCTTAGGAAACGGGAACAAAAGAGAACTTCCTCAACATGATAAAGGACATGTAAACCCAGAGTTCACATCATATTTTATATTGAAAGATTGAAATTTTCCTCTTTCTACTTGTACCACTGCTATCCAATATCGTGTTGGTTGTCCTGCCCGGAGAAAGTAGGAAAGAAAAGACCTCCAAATTGGAAAGGAAGATACTATTTACAGATAGTATCATCCTGTATATTGGCAATACCAAATGCACACAAACATACACAAATATACTACAGATAACAAACAAAATCACAGTCAATTTGGTCAGAAATCCAAAACCAGTCTCACTGGATTAAAGTCAGAAATCACCAAGGCTGATCCTTCTGGAGTCTGAAGGGAGAATCGGCTTCCTTGAGGATTTCAGTTTCCAGACACCACTGTAATTCTTGGTTTGTGATCCCTTCCTCACACCTGACCAACTTCTTACTTCCATTGTCATATCTCTCACTACTCTCTCTGATGTCCATTCTCCTGGCTTCCCTTACAAACCCTTGTGATTATATAGGCCACACCTGGATAAGGCAGGATAATCTCCCATCTCAGAAAAACTTACATCTGCAAAGTCCCCTTACCATGTAAGGTAACATATTCACAGATTCCAGGGGTGAGGAGGTAGATATTCAGTCTATTACAAGGGCTTAAAATCTAAATGTGAAAGTCTTTTACTTATAGATTGGCACAGAGTGTGAAGATCCCCCACCCTCCTTTCATATCATAACTTCTCCTAATTACCAAGGTCTTACCTTTTTATTAATTTTTTTCATCATTGTTCATTTTTAAACAATATTTGCTTTCCCCCTCCCCCTCAGGTGTAGTCCCCCTAGAATTTTTTTCACCAATGCACCGTGCACCATCACCTCAGTCCCCTGTGCTCTTCCCTCCCTCCCTCTGATCCCTCTTCCTCCTCCTCCCCTGCAGGCTGTCTCTGATTTATAATTGTCTGTTTTTGCTTTGTTGTGTTTTGTACTGTTATTGTTTATTTTTTACTGATGTCTTGTTTGGTTCCCCTGTATTCCTGCTATAAGTGAAACCATCCAATATTTTTCTTTTTCCTTCTGGCTTATTTCGCTGAGCATGATCCCTTCCAGCTCCATCCATGTTGCTGCAAATTGCATGAGTTTATCTTTTTTGATTGCTGAGTAGTATTCCATTATGTATGTGTACCACATCCTCTTGATCCAGTCATCTATTTTTGGGCATTTGGGTTATTTCCATAGCTTAGCTATTGTAAATAGTGCTGCAATAAACATAGGGGTACAGGTGGTCTTTTGAATCAATGTTTTTGTGTCCTTTGGGTAGATCCCTACATGTAGACCTGCTGGGTCATATGGTAGCTCCATTTTTAGTAGACTGAGGAACCTCCAGACAGCTTTCCATTCTTTTTTTTAAAGATATGTTTATTTATACAAGAACTGGGGTACAGGCCAGAGATATGGGAGGGTGAAAGAATTCACCAGAGACAGAGCGGGGAGCAGAACAGGCAGATTGACTAAAATACACTGCTGAGCAGAGCAGTGGGTGAGGCAGGAGAGGTCTGCCACACCATGTAGGTATCTCCCTGGCCGACCGGGAATTGAACCCACACTGCAGAGGCTGTGGACAGCTTCAAAGTGCTGCGCTCAACCTCAGTGCCACTGGGGAGGCCCTCAAGGTCTTGCTTTTTAATCATCCACTTATTGAAAGAAATACAAGGAATAGTTACGTTGTCTAACTCCTCTAGAACATGAATATAAAATTCTAAAGTTTGAATGTTTTCCTCAAAAGTTTTGCAAACCTTATTCTATTGTTTACTGTCATATGCTATAGCAGATAATAAGGATATATCAGAAAAGAATTTGTTCATTTGTAAGCAGGAAAACTATTTTTTTTTCCATGCATGCCTCTGAGTCTCTTTTCTAAGAATATCTCTCTTAATGTTCCCTGATACCAGTCCCTCCAATACATACAACCAGGTCCTTTTATTCAACAGGAAAGCCTCTTTATTTACCTAGCCAATAAAAAATTCTGGTGTATCTACTCTACGACAATAGTAAACAAAATAAATGAGGTCCTAGCACTCGTGGAACTACTTCAAATAGAAATGTAAAGTAATAAATACAGAATTTTAAGTAGTGATTTAAACAGCAAAGAGAAATGTGGAAGGCAATGGAAAAGATAGTAAAGATGGTAATGGCAGACTCTCAGATAGGGATGCTAATAATTGTTGAGATTTGAGTATTAGACTAGAGAAGTTGGTAGTGGCCAGATGGGCTGCTGAAAGCCTGGACTTTCAAAACAGTAATTGTGTGTGTAATTATTGCTGATCTCATTTTTTAAAAAGATTTGTTATTTATGTATACAAGAACTGGGGTACAGGCCAGAAATGTGGGGGGTGAGAGGATTCACCAGAGACAGAGTGGGGAACAGAACAGGCAGATTGACTGAAGTACACTGCTGAGGGGAGCAGTGGGCGAGACAGGAGAGGTCTGCTGCACCATGTAGGTAGCTCCCTGGTCGAACTTGTGCAGAGGCTGTGGATTGTTTCATAGTATGGTTCTTAACCCCCTGAGCAACGAGGTAGGCCCATCTGATCTCATTTTTTAAAGTTTCATTCTTATTAGTGATTATGTTATTAAGTTTCATCTTCATCTTCTATTTTCCATGTCTGTAATTTGTTTAATTATTATTTTAATTTACTTCACAAGCACTGTATTTATGATATGCCAAACCCTGGTTTAAGCACCATGTCATTAATAATGGACTTAACTTAAATATTATAAATCCCTTTGTGTCAGGTACTGTTATTAATCCTGTTTTACAGTCAAACATATTAAGGCACAGTGAGTTTATTTAACCCCATGTCACACTGTTACTCTGAATGGGGTCAGGAAATACACCAAGAAAGCCCACCTTCAGAATCCATATTCTTGATTCATTTTGTGTTGCCTCACCTTTCATCACTAGATCCATTTTCATTTCTGTTCTGGGGAGGGTGGATCATCTAGTTCATCTTTAACATTGTTGCTTCAGACTTCTGTATCATCAATTTTTCTATTTTATGTCTTCAATGAAGATTTAAATTCTACAGTGATGTTTAGTTTCCTTGAGGTTCCCCTCATAATCTTTTCATGCTATTTCTCATTCATGGTGTTTTGTTCCTATTTCATGAAAGTCAAGACTTCATGAATCCTTCACAGGATTTCAAGAAGTTTCTTGATGATTTATCCCCCATCACTTATTATGAAACCTTTTAAATAAGTTCCATGTTGGGTTTTCCTTCTTTCTAATCTTAAACTAGAGGCTTGTGGATCACTTAGGCTTGGGTAAAATCCTTTTGCAGATACATAACTAGAGGGCAGAAGGATATTTAAAGGGATCCAGTATTCCAGGGACTGGGGGATGCTTATCTAGCACAGCCTATTTTATTCTATTCCTGGTCTTTATTCTATTGCCTTTATTCTATTCCTGGTCTCTTGAAAGCTCTAACGTGAACCAGCTCCCCAAATTAAACTCCCACATGCAATGCTACTAGGGTTCTTCTTACCTGAAGAACTGTATTTGCATTGACTACATATTCCTTGTTAAAATAGTCACATCCTTCATCCTTATTTCCTTCCTTCTCTACAGTTTTATTGGAGTTTCATTCTCTGAGGTACATAGCACAGAGAACTATAGGGTAGAAGGGGAAAGGAACCACATTCTGAGCATCCTGAAGAACAGTAAAATGGGGGAAGAGACAGGACTGCCATTTAACTGTTTGACTCCAGTTGTAATATTTCACAGCAGCCTCCACGCTGATGACTGGTGCCCAAGTGGCTATGGTTGTTTAATATGTTGAAATCACCTCTGGATTGGTCACAGTTTACATTCTGGTTGGTCTGTTTTGTTGGCAAAGCATTTGCCGGCCCCCAAATTGTGGTTTTCATTTTAGTTTTATAGATCTTGTAATTGTTGTGGGTACTCCCACGGATTCTGGTAGCAAGTAGCTATCATCCTAGTTGTGAATGTGGTTCATTCATTCCCCAGATATTAATTAAAACACTACTTTGTGCCAAGCATTTTGTGAGGCCTTTGGACTATAACCCTAAATCACAAATACATAATACTGCTCTCACAAATTTCCATCCTTTCCCATGTCTTCAGAGTTGGAGTCTGGAACACTCTTTGGCACTGCTTTCCAGAAATCCTTTTGAACTGAAAAACTGATAATGCCCTTTTAATGAGAATCCTGAGCAAAACAGTGTGGAAGTAGTAAATACACTGAGCTGGGAATCAGACAGCTTAAGTTCTTGTTCTTGCCACTGATATCTGTGGACCTTGTGTGAATCACTTAACCCTTGAGTTCTCAGTTTCCTATGTGTAAAATAATGGGTTGGACCAGAATCTCTCCAAGATTCCTTCCAGCCGTAAAATTCTATGTTCCCAAGATAAATGTTCTTCCCATTAAAGTGGATGTCTAGGAAGCCATTTTTTATCAGTTGATCTCAAAGCTTATGTTTATCAATACAGTAGTCTGATTCTCCTAGCCCTCTTTATACCATTCCTAATAAGAAATGTACCAACCATATGTGAAACACATGGGGTCTGCCCAAAGGCCATGCGAGATACATAAATTTCACAAGTGAAAGATACAAAACACATGTTGACACATCTCAAATCCACATGTACATTTTGGTTACGGTTTAATGGTACTTAATTTTGAGGGTTATTCAGAAATCCATTTAAGGAACTCCTACGGAAATGATTTTTAGATATAGTCCAAGGGGTCCTTATGTAAAAGCAAGTAAAGTTGTGTAAATTTAGGTGAAGTGGCCGGACAGAGGGAAATTTTCTGGAAGCAGTCATAGAGCGAGGCATCTCACCCTTGTAGCATTTTGATAAAGTCAAAATAAAGCAGAAGTCCAAGTAAATATCATACTACTTGTCTCAAGTTAGGGAACAGTAGACACAGCTGGTTCATCTGCTTTAGCCATCATCCCCAGTTTGGGGCCCTCTTCCAGAGTTCTGCATATGCTGGCCACACAAGTATAAGTTTATGCCCTTCTTGCTGCCTCCTAAATTTCTACTCATCCCTCAAGACCCTACTCAGACATCACCTCCTCTGTGAAGCCTTCACTAATCTTTGCAAACAAATGGACTCCTCCTCTGTTTGGGCCCTCCGTCTTTCTCTCTCATGCTACATCTGTCACTACCTATCAAACAACTTTCATTTGTTCATCATAACGATAGAGTAATTGTTGAGTAATAAATGTGTTTTGCAATCTTTAGAATTCCTGGGGCCAAGCAATGTGCCTGGCATGTTTGTTAAGGAATCCATAATTAATGAATGAACATCAGAAATCAAAGTGGATCTTTAAATGTGGAAGTTTAACAGGAGCAGCCAGAATCAGTACCTTGTTTGAGAACAGAGACTTCAACTTTGTGAATTTTCCACCATGGAAACCCTTAAACTCTGTTGGAAAAAAATGAGTATAGTAGATCAATCTCCTGACTCGCCTGCTTCTCCCCTCAGCAGTGTATTTCAGTCAATCTGTTCTGTTCCCCACTCTGTCTCTGGTGAATCCACTCACCACCCACACCTCTGGCCTATACTCCTATTCTTGTATGCATAAATAAATAATTTTTTTTTTAAAAAAGGGCATAGGGCCTCCCAGGTGGCGCACACTGTGAAGCTGTCCGCAGCCTTTGCAGCGCGGCCTTGATCCCGGCCAACCGGCGAGAATCCCACATGGCGCAGCAGACCTCTCCTGTCTCACCCTCTGCTCCCCTCAGCAGTGTGTTTCATCGGTCTGCCTGTTCTGCTCCCCGCTCTGTCTCTGGTGAGTCCTCTCACCCTCCCACACACCTGGCCTGTACCCCAGCACTTGTATTAAAAAAAAAAAAAAAGAGCATAGTAGGTCAAGAAATGCATAAGAACGCTGGCTACAGGGTCACACACCAATCTACATCCAAAAGAGTTTATATGGACAGAAAACCAGTGTAGAAAGGACATACTCAAATTGCTGTTTAATTGGGATGGGGTGGGGTGGGGGAAGTAGAGGCACAAAAGAATGAGATCTGACCAATCAGGGGCAGCTAGCAGCAAATCCAAGAAGCTAGTGAAGACCCAAAAGTTACTGATGCTCCATCTCTCTTCGAAATCCCTGTGATCAACACAATGGCCACCAGCTTCGGGAGATTGGGGAGTGCTTGAAACATGGCTCATCAAAAGCAGGATGTGCCGCAAATGCAAAACACACACCAAATTTCAAACAATTCAAAAGAAAAATAATGTAAAAATATCTCATTTAATTAGATTTTATGTTGATTACATGTTCAAATGTTGAAATAACCATTTTTTTGACTTATGAAATTAAAGATGTTATTTAAGTAAAACCCAATTTTTTTAAACTTTTGACAATTTGACTATTAGAAAATTTTAAATTACATAGGTGGCTCACATCACATTTCTTTCAGATATGCCTTTCTAAACCATGGTTTTCCCTTTGCTCCCAGCCACCATCTCATCTGTGTAGAGTTACATTTGGTCTTAGGGCTGGTAAATAGGAAGCTCTAGAAGAATCAAGTATCTCCAAGGCCCACAAATTATGCTATTATGAAAAATTGACATGCATTTGTGGAGCTAAGATGTCTTGTCCAGTAGCAGGCTCAGTGGACATCATGTCAACCACCACTGGTGCCTGTATAGCTTCCTTCAGTTCTCACTGAATTTCCCCTTCATGGCAGGAGGAAACTATAAAGAGGTATTGACATTTTCCACAAGCACACTCTGATAAGAGCAAGTGGTCCAGGCTAAGGTTAATAAACTCAAATGTCTACAAAAGCCAGGCAGGTAACATAAACAAGTGAGGCAAGCCAAGTATATTCTTTTAGTACAGTCACACTTTGTCTACATATTAAAAACATAGTTTTCTTCACTACCCCCCTAAAATATGCACTCTTCCTATTCTTTTTGTTTTTGTTTTCAAAGTGTCTGATGTTCTTGGCCAATCTTTTATTTTATCAGCTTTTGCTATAAAAAGAAATTTCATTCAACTCTTAACTCAATTTGAGAATGGAAAAAAAAAAACCAGTGCAGTCACAATGATCCATTGCAGCTGACACTGGCCTCTGGCTGGGGTTCAATAAGGAGTTGTGAGGACTATGGAGAAGTGGGGAGTGCGGCCCCACTCTCAGGAGCAGCCCTGACTCAATACCAGCCAATAGGGGCCAAGAGGTGATATCAATCCCGTTACCAGATAGATTTTTCAAGAGATGCTGGAAATCTAGATATTTATATGAAAGCTGCTAATTTTCAAATGTCATCAGCTAATTCCAATGTTTTTTAAAACATAAGGTAAGCCAGAATTCTGTGATCCAAACAAAACAGTATCTACAGACTAGGTCTGGCTCATGGACCACTAGTATTCAATCATTGGTCCAAGTATAGACATTATCTGCCTTGCAGGGGAAAAAAAGAAGGGTGAAGGGAAGAAATTGATATTTTTGAACATTAACTATATGCCTGAAAA
This sequence comes from Talpa occidentalis, assembly GCF_014898055.3. Lineage (NCBI taxonomy): Eukaryota > Metazoa > Chordata > Mammalia > Eulipotyphla > Talpidae > Talpa > Talpa occidentalis. The sequence goes on from NW_023603184.1 coordinate 65,970,858, forward strand.
TTTATCTCCTTTCTTTCATTTAATCATCCCAACAACTTTTCATTTTCACAACTGAAAAAAAAAATGTTCGTGCACTTGAAGTAAGTGATTTGTCAGCTAGAAATTTCCAAACTTGGGAAAGCTGTCCACTTATTGTTCCCTAAACCTATCTTCACACTGGTGTGTTCTACATGTTCCCGACATGGAATTGCTTACCCAGCTAACTGCATGGTCCTTTCCTTACCCCCACCATCGTCTGCCTCCTTGGATCCCTTGGGTGCTTACCCCCTGTGACATGTTCTTGGCCATCGGAGTGTAGCCACGTCTTTCCACTCTCAAGTAGGCAGGGGCTAGCACCCATGTTGCCGAGCCCTCATATGATGCCCAAGGACCAGGACTTGGTACGGAATCAATATGTGTTTGTTGGTGGTGGTACAATATCGTTTCTTAGCTTAACCACTTCCTCATCCCCTTCGTGTGTTCGGTTCATATCCTCTCCCCCTTCACGTGGATCTTTTAGTCCTGACGAAAGGACTAATTTCACATGAGACCCTCAGGATACAGGGTGCTGGGAAAGGGAACGGATCAGCTCTTATAAGCTTTATGTATCACATAGGTTCCCAAGGCCCAAACTGAGTGAGAGTTGGTCCAAGGTTTCCCCAGACAGAGTCACAACACTGGGAGGAGCACCCAGTCTTGCAGACTGAGAGCAGCGAGAAGTAGAATCCCACCAGGCTGGCCAAGAGTGAGTCTCCTCTGCACACTCTCTTCCTCTCTCCCGAATGCCTCCACTTTCTTGTCAATGCAATAAAATTATCTGTGACTAGACTTGATAGTTTCCATTCAGGCAAAGTGGTTTTCAGTATGGTATGCTCCTGCTCTCCTCCAGATTACGTGGCCAGCTACCTGCAGCCACCCAGGGGGCCCTCTGGGAGCAACTATAGGTTCTTGTGGTCATAATCATAACCAGAATATTGTGTTTTTCTGAAGCAACAAACTAGTCATAAAGCGCCTCTGCATTCCTCATTTTGTTTGACGTTTACAATAACCTTATAATTAACAAGAAGATTGTGTGCCCATTTTAAAGGTGGGGAAACTGAGATGAAGACCACAGAGATGAAGTGACTTGCCTGAGTCACAAGTCAGCACTAACACTTGAACACAATCTTCTGAATACTTTAGTGCCATCCTTTATTTTCTTTGTTTTTCTTCCACAATAATTTTTATTATTCTTAAAAAATAATAATAATGATTTTTTTTATTATTCTTAGGTGGAAATATCTTCCTCTTGATTATATAAAACTGGAAAAATGTTAAAATGTAGAATTAAAAACACAAACAAGTCCTAATCTTAAAATTCAAGAGAACTGGGGCTCCCTGGTGGCGTAAGGGGTTAGCACCACACTGTGAAGCAGTCCGTAGCCTCTGCGGCACAAGTTCGATCCCTGGCCGGCCAGGGAGCAACCCACATGGCACAGCAGACATCTCCTGTCTCCCCACTGCTCCCCTCTGCAGTGTATTTCAGTCAGTCTGCCTGTTCTGTTCCCCACTCTGTCTCTGGTGAATGCGCTCACATCCCATCCTGTAACCTAGCTCTTGTATGCATAATAAATAAATCTTTAAAATAAATAAATAGATAGATAGATAGATAAATAAATAAATAAATAAATTTCCCAAGAATTAAAAAAAAATTCAAGAGAACTATGATAACATGTTTATGTCTTTTCTTCTTTTTTTCCCTGAGGGTTATTTTTTAACTGATTCAGATTATACTATTTATATTCATTTGTGTTAGTCTTACACTTAACATTATTTCAGAAGAGAGTCTATGTCATTAAGTACTCATTGAAAACGAGATTTTTAATAATTGCAAACATTTTATCCTGCATAAGAACTTTTCCTTACTTGATGTAATTTTGCAATTAAGAATGATACTGTGATAAACATTCTTATGGCTAAATTATGGGCCACATAAACAGTGAAAATTTTCCTCAGGATGTCTAGTAAGCCAAGAATTCTTCAACAAGTGTTCAAGGACCATGAACTTGAACATATTATACATATTGGACACTAGGGATATAGGGAGCAAAAACTATGGACACTATTTTCTCAAAGAGCAACTCATCACTGTTGCTGCCAAACTATTTCCCTCTTCTGATCCTTCTCCATTGCTTCTTCTCCAGTTCAGGGGACTCCTGCCATTTGCTCCCCTACTGGTCTCCTACCCCTAGCCTCCTCTCCCCAAACCAATCCTCTGCATGGCAGCCTGGATGGGTTCTTGAAAGCTGTATCTATGTCATTCTGTCCGGGAAAACCCTGTGGTGAATTCCCATTGCCTTCCCGAAAAAATCTAGAACTGCTTCAACTCTGACACTATAAAATCAGAATCAGAAACAAGTTGGGGTGGGTACACAGCAAACACTCAATAATTACCCGCTCCACACGCATTGTCAGGTCCCTCATGCTCTAGACCAGTTGGTGCTCAGTCCCCGTTTGGGGTAGTTTTCCTTTCTCCCGTTAGCCTGGACAGTCCCTGGCCACAGAGTCCCCATCCTGTCTCCCTCCAGCCTGGCACAGGTTCCAGGACAAGCCTCTTCTTTTAGGAAAGGGCATTTGTCAAGTTCTAGTTGAACTGGTTTTTTAAGTTTAGAAAGGAGTCAGGCCCTAAAGCTATAATCAAACCAATCTCCAAGGAAAACTCTGCTCAGAGAACTTTAGAAGCTGCTAATAGTTTAAGACAGAGTTGTCGTTAAAATTTAGAAAAATATATTAAAAACACAATTTGAAAACCATGTCCCCCTTTTGTTCAGGGATGAGCATCGACCCCCTCTCTTCCATCCTTTCATTGATTTTTCAGCTTTAGACGGGGCCTCCCAAGTTCTGAAGGCTCTGACAGCAGAGTCTGATCAGTTCTGGTTTAGAGCAGCTCACGGCAATCAGTTTGAACAGAGTCCTCCAGCTAGTTCCGTCTCTGTGACTTCTTAAATGAGAAAAAAAGGTGAAGAAACAATGTGGAAGAATGCTCCATGTGGCAAGCAGAAGATGGTGATTTCCTTAGGAGAAAATGTGTCCTTCCTCATGGGTGCTTTCTCCCTGCACCAAACGTGTCCCCAGCTCGGCAGCAAGAGCTCTGTGCCATGGCAGTGATTACAATTAATTTACAGTTCTTGGGTCTTCACAACGTCCCGGGGAAGGCATTATTATATGCAATAAAGCACAGACGCAAACCGTGAGGTGTGGAATGTGTTTGTGGCTTGGCTGCAGCTCAGAAAGTTGGGAAGACCACGGGTCGGGCAGTAGACTTATGGGTTAGCCCAGCCCCGGGGCACTTTGGGGTAATACAAGTCCTGGTCTCCTGGGGCAACTGCTCCTGTTTCACTGCCTCCAGCTTGGCCCTCCATATCTAGAAAAATCATAGGTTGCCCTGCTCCTCCTGGGAAAGCCAGATGGCTGACATAGGCAAATTTCTCAAGCTCTTGGAAAGGGAAATTCTTAGTCATTCCAGGAGTTGTCATTGTAGTCGCCACACAGGGTGAAGGGGTTACCTGGACACCTGCTGCCTTATAGCCCCTGCTCCGCCCCTGGCCCCTCCTTCAGAGGTTTCCTCACCTCAGGCTGAAACAGCATCCAAAATAGTCCATCCAGTCCCTGTTTTTGTTCTTTTTAAAAAAATTATTTATTTATTTGTTTGTTTGTTTGTTTGTTTATATTTTATGCCGCATTGTTTATTTTTTTTACAATGATTGCTTTCTTTTCTCAGGTGTAGTCCCCATAGAATTTCCAACACCAGTTCACCCATGCACCATCACCAGAGTCCCTTGTGCGCTTCCTTGCCCTTGTTTTGATCCCTGTCCCTCCCCCTTCCCTGCAGAATGTCTCTGATTTAGAGCTGTGTCTGTTTATTTTTGTTGTGTTCTGTTTTTATTTTTTCCCTGATCCCTTATTTGGTTCCCCTATATTCCTCCTATAAGCGAAACCACCTGATATTTTTCTTTTGACTTATTTTCACTGAGCATAATCCCTTCTAGCTCCATCCATGTTGCTGCAAATGGCATGAGTTTATCTTGATTGCTAAATAATATTCCATTGTATACGTACCACATTTTCCTTTCCAAGAGCTTGATCCAGTCATCTATTTTTTGGCATTTGGGTTGGTTCCAAGTCTTACCTATTATAAATGATGCTGCAATAAACATGGGAGTGCAGGTATCCTTTTGAATCAATGTTTTTGTGTCCTTTGGGTAGATCCTTAGGAGTGGAATACTGGTCACCTTGTTTCTGTTCTTACCTCCCTCCAATCTTTTTTTTTTTTAATTTAAATAAGTTTATTTCATGTATTTATTATTGAGATAACATTGGTTTACTACACCACACCCTCAGCAGGGCACCCATAATCCTCCAATTTTGTTCTAATCCCTTATCTTCATTTTTCCCTCCTTCCTGCCCCATTTAAAACCAGAATAGATCGCCATTCTCTGCATTAGGATGTTGACACCTGAGTCTGGACTAAAGGCTTCCTGCATTGTGTCCATGCTCTATGGCACCAACTGCATCCCCATGTCTTCCTCACAAGGACTGAGAAATTGACCTGTCTTTCTTCTGAACCTTTGGTCACATGTTGTTCCTAAAACCTTCTGAGCCTTTCACTAGCCCTGCTTCCCTCCTGGAATTACAAAATTTCAAACCTTTGAAAGCTGCTTCAAGTCTTCAATTCCTCCCGGTGACTAGCCTTGCCCAACTTCTGCACTCCGATGTCCAATGAAACTAGCCAGACTGACTGTTCCACCCAGTTGCCTCAGACCTATACCTGCCCTTCAGTTGCCCTACGATGAATCTGTTGTGTGATCGTAGTCAAGTCTCTCCAACTTGCTAACAAATTCCTTACAGGGCAAAACTTGGTCTAAATGACTTCCTTGTGAGTTCTTACACCAAGGCACTTACTCAGATGCCCCTCACGGGGTAAGTGAATAGGTGAGTCAGTACCTCGACAGCAAGTGGGAAGATGGAGAGCTGATCTGGGAGTCAGGAAATCTGGCTGGTAATGAGGCCTTGGGAAAGTCTCCTTCCTGAGCTGAGGCTCCTCGTATATAAAATGGAAGTTAGACAAGATAATCTCAAATGCCTCTTCAAGCTATTTGAATCCCCAAATATATGGAATATATGGGAAGTGTTCCACTGTGAGATGAAAAATGACTTTTTTGGAGGCCTATACCTCTGCCCTGGGTTGGAAACAAAATCATTAAAGACCTCCTTGCTCAATAAATGTTAACCGAGCATCCTGCAAATCCATTAATTTTTTTAAGCCCCCCCACACTCCTTGGCCATAATGAGATCCACACACTTGTCAGGTGCTGAAGTCATTTGGCCTTTGGCCTTCATCTCACCAGCTCCCAGCACAGGGGAGTAGGCCACGACTTTCACACACGTGTTCCCTCTTACCTAATCTTTCAAAAGGAAACACAGCATTATAAGGTTTAGAGAGAGGCCAGGAGGAGAAAAGAAAAGAGGTGAAGAAAAAGAGAACCTGAAAAATAGTTTTCCATCCAAGAAAATAATATTAAATGCATGAGTCCTTAAGCCAAAAAACAATCTGAACTGGGGGGACTATTTTTGTGAATGTCTGGGGTGCAGTGGCTATAACACACACAGACACACACACACACACACACACACACACACCCTCAAGTACTATCTGAACATAAATACAAGGTTTACAAGAGAAGCATATTTGTCAGGCACCAAAACGGTGGTAATTAAATTCATGGGGTATGTCTATTACAGAAAAACCAGAATCCCAGCATTCAGAGATCTTATAAAGTAACTGATCATCACCAACACCATAATTACTCATGAGCCCATGGAATGTACTGCAGGCCTCCTCAGACTTGCCTAATATCGGGCAAGAAAGCACCATAATTATATTTCATATCTGGGGCCAACCCTAGAAATGTGGATACAGAGGGAAACATCCTCTCAACTTTCGGTGCCCTCTGAGGTGAATGCAGGTACTAGCACTTGTTGCCTTAGAGGAAAACAGTAAATCCTGATTGAGCTAACATTAAAAAGAAGAAAATATCAGAAAATAACCACAAATACCAAAGAAAGGGAAAATTTCCACCTAACTTGGTGAAAAAGTTGAGTGAAATTCTAAGTGAGAAAAGCACATGATATCAACTAAGATGCAAATTAAGTTAAATTAGTAATGTTAGGTCAGTAGATGGGGTAGAGCTCTATCCATTATTATATAATGCAGGACATTTTCATCACAAACATAAAACTTTTCTCAAAAAATTATCTTGCAAAATATTTTTAAAAGATTTATTTATTTATGCATATAAGAACTGGGGTACAGGCCAGAGTTGCAGGGGGTGAGAGGATTCACCAGAGACAGAGCGGGGAACAGAACAGGCAGACTAACTGAAATACACTACTGAGGGGAGCAGCGAGCGAGTCAGGAGAGGTCTGCTGTGCCATCCCTCGCTGGGGATCAAACTCATGCTGCAGTGCTGCGGATAGCTTCATAGGTTGTGTCTTAACCCCTTGTGCCACCAAGGAGGCCCTATCTTGCAAAATATTTTTTTCCATCACTGCTCTCTGATATATTCTGATACTATCTGAGCAGTAAGCAAAGCAAGAGTTATTCACCCCTCCTTCGGCCATCAATAAACCAGCCATCCAGAGAGGTGAAATGACTCATCCAGGATCACACAGCTGCTCACCAGCAGCTGGAACTAAAGCCTGAGATAATCTCAAACCTATCTGATCAAATATCCATCTCCCTGTCCTATGTCACCAGAGACCATAGGCAGATAGACTGATTCCTTGCTTCTGCAACCTCTTGGCTAACAAAAGCTAATACATTTATATTGGATTTGGATTCAGAGCAAATATTTTAGAATCAAGCCAAGCAGTCTAAGAAAGTGTTTTCTCTTACTTAATGAGGTTTGGATCTCAAAATGCCAGAAACTTCTCATAAAAAGAATATCAAACTTTTCCCCAACACCCTGCAAGCTGTGTAATGCATCCCCAAATCCTGATTCACTGGTTTCTGATAACGAAGAGCTACTGCAATTAGGTTATTGAAACCACTGAAATATGGGGGACCTGAGTCTGAGTCACAGGTCTACCACTCACTTGACTTTTGTATTGGTTGTTTTTTGATTCAGAATCTTTGTATGACACCACCCATTCATTAACACATATTTGCCTGTAGCCACTGATCTAGACATTGGTCTTACAAGGTAGTGACCAAAAAAGACAAAGCTTTCTTCTTAGAGCTTGTGCTCAAATTCTGGACACTGGACAGCTTCTTGCCCTTGGTATTTCTGCATAGGGAAGGGAGATGTTTAGTGAGAAAATTCCTTGGTAAAACCCTGAGACTCAACCTGTAGTAGACCTCTCTCAAGGCAAAGACCGGATCCTTGGGAGTGGTGCTCCTGGTGCACAGGAACGTATAAGGCACCTACTATGTGCTCCTTGCAGTCACTAAAGCAATCATCTGAGTCTTTGCTCCAGAATCTTGGTCACTGGGATCTTTTTCTTACTCAGTCCCACATGACAGCTCCATGCTAGGGACAACTTGGAGGTGACTTGGTATAACTGGCAACTTGCTTAAAAGTTAGGTTTATCCTTAGAATCCTGGCTCTGTCTCAGCTCCTGGCCTTTCCTAAGTAAGAGATTTATTTCCAGAGACCCCAGATCTTTACCAATATCATCCCCTTTTCTCTGTTACAGATCTTACTTTCAAGCAGACCTTACAATGTAAAACGGAACAAAAGGGAAGAGACTTTTGCCAAAATGTAAAGTCTTCCTGTGCTGTTCTCAACTTTGTCTAGGCCCAAAGCCTGGGGCCTCTGAGAAACTGGATGCCGAGTAGGTTGCCACTGGGGCTGTGGCCGGGAGGGGGATGGAGGGTGAGGGATAGGGGAAGGACACGTCACACAATCAATCATCTGTGTGGCCGCACAAGTACGCCCATCTTTCTCATTTGTATCTCCCATCTCAGTGGATCCAAACAGAATCGTTTTCTGGTTTTGAAAGGCATCTGCAGGAATGCAGAAAACAGAATGGTGACTCAGAAGATGGTGACGGAGTCATCTGCTTTGCATTGTCGAGTACATTTTTCACATGTTACAGGGTAAAACTAGCAATAAAGGGCACCAAATGCTAGAAATAGAACAAAAAGAGATAAAGAAAAAGAAAAGGAAAAAATATCTCATTTCCTCTAGAGAAAACTGCCTTGATTCAAGACACTATGCTATAGGAAAAATCATTTTGCTTTGAACATTTCTCTTTCTGACTCACTCTTCGGATGGAATGTGCTGAACAGATAACCCCCTCCCCCCAAAACAGCTCTGCTGAAATCTGAACACTCTAAGTCCTCCTTGTTGACTTGTGAAAGAGATCTCTCTATATTCATTTGGGCTCCGTGCGCGTCACATGATACCAATACATTCCAAATGCTAAGATACAAGATTACTACTTAACCATAGAACAAACCAACAGGAATTTTAATCAAGACAATATCCAATAATGAATAAAGATGGAATGTTTTTGGAGGGATTCCAGAATACACATTTGGGAATTTTTAATCTTGCTCGTCTTTGAATCTAGCAAAAATATTTTAAACTTTTCTGACCATGCCATTTCAGTCTGAATTCAGAAACCAGCTACTATCTAAGGTATTAAAGCATTTCATCTACACAGACATTGAATTTTCCAAATCTAGGCCAGTAATTGATACCAGATTAAGTGAAATATGAATCAGCAGACAAGTTCCTTTAAGTGCAGTGTGTAAGCTGAATTATTTTATGATATGAAAGATGAAAAGAAATTAAGGTAAAAATGATTGATAGGTGGCAAGTTTACTTCACTGTTGCTCTATCTTAAGATTTATTTTATTTGTAATGTTTGTATTCAGACCAGATTTATCTGTCACAGTTTATCAGATTGCATGACCAGCTATTGATGGTCCTATATTTAGCATGAATTTGAAAATTATCTGATTCAACAATAAATTTAAAGGAAACTTTTTTACAATAATCATAACCAACTGTAATTTACCTGCAATGTGGATTTGAACATGCTTTTAATTGTCTGTGAAACTGTAAGAAGGCAGTGGGCTCATAACGAGTTCAAGGTTATAGGCCACAGAGCTTTCCTTCCTGTTTGGGGATGGGTGGGTTTCCATACCCTCCTCCCCCCTAAGCTCCACCACCAAATGGAAATAAAAAGACTTTCCTTCCACCGGGCTGCTTTGCCCATTGGTATTTGAATCTTTGAAAAGAACCAAGTGAATGTTGGAAGAAAGATGCTAAAGGTGGAACATATATTAAATGTGACGTGTTACACTATAGGAAAGGTATTTTTATAGAACGTGCACGCAGCAGATCAAAGACTTCACTGCGCTTATTTTTGTCTTCACACACCTACTAAACCTGCATTTCTGCTGATGAGTGAAATTCTAGCTCTTTAGCGATCCCAAGACCTTAAATTGATACATCATCCAACAGCATTAAAATGTTGGTTTTGCATGATTAAAAGTGTGGGTGCACAGTTTCACTGAGAGGAATGAGCGTTGTAGTCATCTAAAGTAAATCAAGACTAAACAACAAAAATGAGGAAAATGGCCTGTGTAATTGCCCTGTGGATCGGTTGGCTCAAGAACCCAGCAGAAGGGGAGATTAGAACCGAGGTCTGCGGATTTTTGAGAGGCTGGATGCTAGCTAGCCTGAGCGGGAGCGAGTTTTCTGTCAGCCCTGGGCAGGCCTCCGATTTGGGTGAAAAGGAAGAACTGGGCTTAAAATTCATTACTGAAGCCATCTCAGACAGGACTTGATGGAGGTCTGCATTTTTTCAACTTGCTTTTTTAAAAAAAAAAGTATTATTTCAAATCATCTTGAATATTATAGATTTTATCTGGGTATACCAAGCCTGAGAGGGAGCGAGTTCTCTGTCAGCCCTGGGCAGGCCTCCGATTTGGGTGAAAAAGGAAGAACTAGGCTTAAAATGCATTTCTGAAGCCATCTCAGACAGGACTTGATGGAGGTCTACATTTTTTTAACTTGCCTTTTTTTTCAAAAAAAAGAATTATTTCAAATCATCTTGAATATTATAGATTTTATCTGGGTATACCAACCAAGCATTTCAGATAGGATCTAGTATATGTGGTCTAAGTTAAAAAACTAACTAACTCTAAGCCATAGAAGAGCTCATCACAAAAAGAATCAACAGTACTCCAAAGAATAGAAGTTAATAGAGTTATACATGTTTTAAGAGGTAGATATGATCACATGTGCACAATATAAAACAGAAGGTTTCTAATGATTGAAAAAGGCGGGGGGAAAGCTATTTGGTAGTAGCTTGGTGAACTTTGGCTGAACTTCTCTGTTTGGCAGGCTCTGGTGCGGACAGTCTAGGATGAGGCATTAGGGCTCGCATCTGAGAAGTTGACATCAAGCAGACAGCAAGACATGATATCTTATTTTCCTGAGCCATGCTGACACAAATTGAACTCCCCTTATTATTTTCTTATGCCAGTAAAGTTGCACTTGGAATTTAAGCATTTTGTGTGCAGATGTTGAAGACCGGGTTGGTTTAATTTAAATAATTTGCAGATTGTTTAGTAGCACTCCAAAGACGGGAGTGTTCTTCATCTGAGTTCAATTTTATGAGCTTTGGTTTCTGATCTTCTGCAAGGTAAAACTCAAGCATTTAAAAACCTGAGCACCCAGCGACCCGCTGCTGCTGGCTTTGTTAATTGAAGAAAATGGAGAAGAACTAGCACTGTCTCTAATAAGCTCCACTTTTTACCTTTTCAAGGTTTTCCACTTTAGAAGAAACAAAGTGCCTTAAAAGAAAGACAGGATGGGGGCTGGGAGGATGGCCTGAGATGGTAACATATCAAAATTGAAAATCAGACATAGGAAGGACTGACTTGTTTTAAAATACTAGTTCCCATCTTTCTGGTCTTAGAATCACTTGATTTCCATTTTTTTTTTCTGAACCATAGCAATTATGCATTTGCACTGTTTATGCAGCCCTTCTCCCCATCAGGCGTTTCTTTCACCGATGTTTACTTACCCAGTTTTTCTAAAGATTATACGTGACCTCCCTGGAGCACAGACATAGATGCGTGATTGTATTCCCACTTACATAAGAGTTGACTGCCTTCATTCTCCAGCGCAGCATTTGTTTGCCCAGCTAGGCCCCACATACTAAACAATGCTAGGGAATGCTTCTTGGAAGAAAGTAAGATGTCAGTGTACATTACAACCCCCCTGGGGTAAATGGAGAGCATTCATAAAGGACTAAAGAAATTCACTTTATAATGAAATGTACCTCATATAATTTATGACCCAATGCTCAGATGAGTTTTCCTCTTTGGGAGTGTATGTCTGCATGTGAGAGAGCAGAGAGTATGTGATTATATAAAAATTTTAATAATGATCTGGGGAAAAAATGTTCTTTCCAGTTTGGGGAATGACCAAAAGTGATTTGGATTGGCCTCTGTGCGTTCCCAAGGAGGATGTGCAGGCCTCTGTCCCCCGGCCCCTGCTGTGGTTGGAGTCCTCAATGTGGTCATGGCCTTGACCTCAGATGCAGAAAACGTACTCCCTCTGCAATAGGGTGAGGAGGGTGGGATTTTCAGAAAGAGGAGGATGGTGTGTGTGTGTGTGTGTGGTGAGATGCGGGGGAGGAGAGTCGTTTCTGAGCAACCTCCCCAAACCAGCCCAGTTTTAATGTGCTAAATTTCAGAAGATGAATACCCATAGCTGAAGGTAATGGTTGCTAGAATAGTACTTTTATCCTTGTGATAGACAAGCTAAGAGTGACTTAAACCAAATTCTTTTGTTAATAGAAAGAAAAACACAGAGTGACACACACAAGTATTTTATTATCATTATTATTATTACTAATTTATTTATCTAATTCCCATGTTGAAAATTCTCACGGGGCATAACTTTGACCCTTTAGATAGCCATAGAAGTATCTCTCATTCAAATGTACCCCAACAGAAGGAATTAGAGCTTATCCTAAGATTTTAGGGGTGCAAATGATGATAAAATTAATCTAGTCTAAGCCCATTGTTCAGCTAGGAAAGCTGACCCTCACTGAGGTAATATGACTTAGTTAAGGTCACATAGTTGGTGCAAGAATCAAGGTCTGAAGCCAGGGCTCCTGATGTCTGCCCAGTCCTCACTTGCCAAAAAACCTCACCTTTCCCTACCTCTGCAGGAATGCTGCTTCTCCCAAAACCACCACAAAAAGAAGGGGCAGTTGTCTACATGCTCCATCACAAAAGAAATTTTTTTTATATATTTTTTTATTTTTACATCATTGTTCATTTTTAAACAATATTTGCTTCCCCCACCCCCTCAGGTGGAGTCCCCATAGAGTTTCCTTCCCCAAGGCACCCGTGCACCATCACCTCAGTCCCCTGTGCTCCTCCCTCCCTCCCTCCCATTAACCTCTCTTCCCTCTCCCTCCTCCTCCCCTGCAGGATGGCTCTGATTTATAATTGTCCATTTTTGCTTTGTTGTGTTTTGTACTGTTATTATTATTATTTTATACTGATGTCTCATTGGGTTCCCCTATATTCCTGCTATAAGTGAAACCATCCAATATTTTTCTTTTTCCTTCTGGCTTATTTCACTGAACATAATTCCTTCTAGCTCCATCCACATTACTGCGAATGGCATGAGTTTATCTTTTTGATTGCTGAATAATATTCCATTGTGTATATATGCCACGTCTTCCTGATCCAGCCATCTATTTATAAGGGACTGATCGCAAAGATATACAGAGAACTCACAGGACTCAACAAAAACAAAATAAACAATCCAGCCAAGAAATGGGCAGAAGAACTTAAAAGACATTTCTCCAAAGAGGAAATGCAAACGGCCAACAGGCATATGAAAAAATGTTCAACATCCCTGATAATCAGGGAAATGTAAATTAAAACCACATTGAGATACCACCTTACACCAGTAAGAATGGCACTTATCAAAAAAACAAGCAACAACAAATATTGGTGAGGATGCGGTGAAAAAGGAACTCTCCTGCACTGCTGGTAGGAGTGCAAACTGGTCCAACCACTATGGAAAGCTGTCTGGAGGTTCCTTAACCTGCTAAAAATGGAGCTACCATATGACCTGGCAGGTCCACTCCTAGGGATCTAGCCAAAGGACACAGATTGATTCAAAAGAACACCTGTACCCCTATGTTTATTGCAGCACTATTTACAATAGGTAAAACTTGGAAACAATCCATCACAAAAGAAATTGCACAGATCATTGATGCAGCATTATAGCCATTTGGTCTCTACACCCACTTTCTCCTTTCTAAAACCGCCCAAGCCAGAAAAACTCACACCAAGTCCCACCTACAAGAGCATCATGATGAGGGCGGAACACATCCACACCTGGGTCTTCATGGGCGGAGGCCTGGCTTTCTCTCCCAATGTTCATAGCTCAGTTCCCCAGGAAGAAGAATTTTGGGGAAAACCTAATTCTTTTACTAAGAATGCAACTCAAGGGGTCAGGGGGTAGAGGGGCACAGCAATTAAATGAGGAAAAGCGGGGCAGCTCATGCGAGGGTGTGTTACCAACTGAGACTCTGCACTCTGCATGGACTGCCCGCCCTCCCTGGGGGGCATGGAAACCGCTCTCTGGCCGTATCTGGTGAAGGAAGGGAGGCCAAATGGATCCTGGATCCCATGTTCCTGAGGTCAAAGTCTTGCATCACCGGCATTCAGTGCTCTGAACTTCTGGGTTGTGCACACATGGGTCTGAGCAGAGTCCCAGGATGGGATCACAGATGTCACCACAGATGTCCTGGAACTGGAGTCAAGAGGGGGAGGACCACCTGTCACAGGCGCTGCCTGTTAGAGGTAAGCCACAATTGAATCAAGCCTTCATGGCGTGGGAACAAAAGACGAGTGAAGCCAAGGCCCCCTGTGTTAGCTGATATACCTTGAAAAATAAATTCTCCCCATTAGGGCCTCCCTGGTGGCACAGCGGTTGAGCACTGGGTTGCAAGGCTGCCCCCAGCTTCTGCGGCGCCTGTTCGATCCCCGGCTGCTCCCAGGCCACCAGAGGCGGGTCCCGCATGGCGCGCAGACCTCTCCTGCCGCCCGCTGCTCCCCTCAGCAGTGTACTTCGGTCCTTCTGCCTGCTCTGCTCTCCGCTCTGGCTCTGGTGAATTCTCTCACCCTCCCGTGCTTCTGACTGTACCCAGTGCTTGTATAAATAAGTAAATAAAATCTTTTAAAAAATAAAATAAAATGGTTAATTTAAAAAAAAAAATTCTCCCCATTAACCTCTCTTCTAGGATATAGATAGACATTGACATGAGTAAGTACAGCTATAGATAATTCCACAGGGACAAAATAAGATGCAATCCTCTATCAATCTTATATTTGCTAAGTTATCACATAAATATTGCATGAATAAAAGAATACTAAATGCCAAATTGTTCATTAGTTGACTCAGCAATAGAAAGTAAGCCAAAGCACAGAGTCACAAACACAATGTGCTATAGAAATGGTTTTGATTCCCCTTTTCTTTATCTTTACAGTTATGTTTTTCATAATAACAGCTCTGATAGTGTTTTGTCATCCCATAAAAATCCTATAGGATCACTTGGCTGGTGCTAAAGTTCAAAGTGATTGGTATAGGGGGCCTCCCTGATGGTGCAAGGGGCTAAGACGCAACCTATGAAACTGTCTGCAGCCACTGCAGCATGAGTTCTATCCCCGGCCAGGGAGATACACACATGGTGCAGCAGACCTCTCCTGACTCCCCTCAGCAGTGTATTTCAGTCAGTCTGCCTGTTCTGTTCCCTACTCTGTCTCTGGTGAATCCTCTCCCGCCTCCACCTCTGGCTTGTACCCCAGTTCTTGTATACATAAATTAAAAAAATCTTTAAAAAAAAACAGTGATTGGTATAGTTGATGTCACCAATGTACCCCCCCAAAAAAGTAAATCATCAAATAGCTTTGACCCTAATCATGGTCATAAATTTAATTCCCAGGAACCTTCCAGAGGGGGAGTGCAAGTGGTGAGAACAGGATGGGGAGAGAGCCCAGTGGACTATTGTGGAGGACTAGGGGTGCTTTGATGGTGGGTGTGCTATGGTGACCACACCTGAAGTGGGGACCCTATACTTCCCAAATACTAACAACAATATAGATCAATGGTATGTCAATAAAAATTTTATTTAAAAAAATTCCCAGCAATCCTCCTACAAGAATATCTGCAGTTTATTCCTAGTTTCCAAAGTACCTTCACCTTGACCTTATTTTGATTTGCTCTGTAGTTTAGAATTCTATGAGTAATGACATTTGAAAGAAAAGCTTTAAAATACTTAAAAACCACAAGACCAGCTGATTGTTATTGTCCCACCCTCTCTAATAACCTAAGGATTCAATAAAATGGTTAACAAAAATGGGAAACCATGGCAAATGTACGGTCTCCAACTGATGGATCAATGAAGGCATGAATAGGGCCTCCCTCCCCTGGTGGTGCAGCAGTTGAGCACTGGGTTGCGAGGCTGCCTGCAGCCTCTGCAGCACCGGTTTTAACCCCGGCCACCGGCGAGGGTCACACACACACACACACACACACACACACACACACACACAAAATGAAGGCATGAATACCTCAGGAAGATTTTTAGTTCTGGGATGTCCAATTCCTAATTCCCAGATTCATGACCAGGATCTGTGCCTTCCTCTGACACCTCCTTGTTATATCGTTGTAGCAGCTTTAAGAACCTAATACACTATCACTCCCTTATTGTGATATGGAAGTAGGTGGGGGGCACTGAGGTCCAGAGAGAGAAGTGACTTGCCCAAGATCGCCAGGCAAGTTAATGGTATAACATGTCCATCTTTCTTACCCATTGAACAGGTGGTCCATGGGGCTGACCCAAGAGCGCATTACTGTGTCCCCAGACATGCTGAACTCAGCCCAGACACTGTACTGTGATGCTGGTAGAAGAAAGAGTGGAAAGTCTTTTTTTCTATTTTCCCTTCAAAGGAAAGAGAATTAGCCCTATGATGTCACTCTAGATAGAACAGTGCTAGGGCATCTGAAAAGGGACATCCCCAGCCTCTCCCTGGGAGTCTTTCTTGCTCCAACCCCAAATCATTGAGGATGGATCAGCAAACACAATTACTCTGAGAACTCCTGTGCATTCAGACCCACTGAAGAAACAGCTGACATTTGGAAATGAAAAGGTGGACCTGTGCTAAAGACAGAGGAGAGGATCCAACAGGGAAAACACAGCAGGGAGCAGAGGAAACAAAGATGGCCATTGGCCATTTCCTGTACTCCCCATGTGGGCAGGGCCTATGAGGAGGTGTATAAGCTGGCTGGCTCTGGGTGCTTTGTAAGGCTCATAGGGATCCCTCTGTAAGTGAGTTGGAGTGTCTCCCCATCAAGGGGACAAAGGAAGGACAGCTATAGTTTGTGCTGTCAAATAAGTCCAATCCAAAGAGAAGGTCCACTCCCATCCTCAGAGAGCACCCAGCACGGTGGCAGAGGGGAGCCAGCATGGGTTTTATGAGCAATCAGGCCGTGGTACGCATTCCTGTTCAGCACTAAAACATTTTTTTATTAATTTTATTTATTTTTTACATCATTGTTCATTTTTTAAACAATATTTGCTTCTCCCCACCCCCTCAGGTGGAGTCCCCATAGAGTTTCCTTCCCCAAGGCACCCGTGCACCATCACCTCAGTCCCCTGTGCTCCTCCCTCCCTCCCTCTGATCCCTCTCCCTCCTCCTCCCCTGCAGGATAGCTCTGATTTATAATTGTCTGGTTTTTTGTTGTGTTTTGTATTATTATTTCTTTAGACATTTCTGAGCTACCTTCCCAGCAGATGTAGAGGTGTGCCGCCAGATCTCACTTCCCTGGAGGGCTTGCAGAGTCATAACGTTCCTGCGAATAGTGCAGGTGTGAAGTGCAGGATGAAGCCCCCACAATTCAGCTGACATGGAACTCTCTGCAGTTGGGTTGAGGCTTTCCTGACTGACATCACAATTCAACTTCACCCTCCACCCAATCCTATTTCTTCCCTCCTTCTCTTATCTTCTCAGATCCCTAATCAACATCTCCCCTTCTCCCCACTCCCCAAACCCCAGCATCTGCTTCTGGAGAATCCACACACTCTGGTTTCAGAATAGTAGTGGTTTTTCTGCAGGACCGCTAATAAAGAGAAAGGAGATGGTGGCTTCTAGCACCTATGGGGAAAGAGGAACAGTTGCTCTTCTTGTCCATTTTATCAAAAATGAAGTTTCTTCCACAACCTTACACATTATGGTGGGAATGCAAACTAATGTAGTCATTTTGGAAAGCCGCATGGGTTGCCCTCAAAAAACTAAAAATGAAACTACCGTTTGACCTATTAATCCTACTTCTGGCTATCAAATCAGAGAATAAGAAATCATCAAATTGAAGACTTATCCACCACAAAGCCTACTGCAGCACTATTTACAATAACTGAGATACAGAAGCATTCCATATGCCCACTGAGAGAGGAATGGATAAAGATGTGGTGTATCCACACAAAGAAATAACACTATTAAGATATAAGAAAGATTAAACTCTGTTATTTGTAATAAAATGGAAGGAACTCCAGGGGATTGTGCAAAGGGAAATTAGTCCAAAATATAAAGATAAATATTGCATGACTTCACCTACATGAGCAATATAAGAAAATAAAGTGGAGTAGACCAGCAAAATAATATAAAAATAAACTAGCAGACATTGATATCTGAACTGAAGTTATCAGAGAGGGGGAGGACAGAGAGAAGGTGGAAGCATATAAAATATCTATTGAGTGACTTTTTCTGTTTTTTTTAAAGATTTATTTATTTATGCACACAAGAACTGGGGTACAGGCCAGAGGTGTGGGGGGTGAGAGGATTCACCTGAGACAGAGTGGGGAACAGAACAGTCAGACAGACTGAAATACACTGCTGAGGGGAGCAGCAGGAGAGATAGGAGAGGTCTGCTGCGCCATGTGGGTAGCTCCCTGGCCAGGGATTGAACTCCTGCTGCAGAGGCTACAGACAGCTTTATATGTTGTGTCTTAACCCCTTGCACCACCAGGGAAGCTCCTGTTTTGTTTTGTTTTTTTTTATTTAAAAATAAACCACACACAAATTTATGAAATACATTGGATGGCCTAGAGTAGCCCAGACATCCAAGGCTGGGCAGCAGGAAAAGTATTACATGACTTCTAAGAAAAATTCTCCAAAATGAGAGGGGCAATTTGAATGATTTCTTTTCACACAAGTGTGACTGAAAGTAGGAGATGTTTCTGGACCCAGTGGGGAGCCATACAGACACCTGAACACTGGGTGCTTTAAACAAAAAGGATTGATGTGTGAGTTGAAAGAGTTGATCCTCAAGAACTTTGCCCCTTGGTGCCTGGGCTGAGACTGCTGTAACGGACACCTGGGCAAGAACGGTCCAGGTCACAAACCAGTGAGTTATCCCATGGATTTCTGATAACTTGTATTGGCAGCCACTATATTTAGAAATGAAACATAGAGGGGGGCGGAGCAACATGGCGGCGAGGAGACGCTGCGAGTAAGATCTCCCATTAAAAAGTTAATGGGAGGAAAAGCGGCAAGGTCCCAGTGAGAACTGGGACACGGAAGATAAACGGACGACTCCAGCAAACTACCCGAAGAAGAAAGTGGCCATAAAAGAGGACGAGAAGGGAGGGAAGCGCAGAACCTTGCTCCCCTCCCCCGCCCACAGAGGCAGCACTCTCTGACCGGCAGAGACGAGGGAAACAACAAACCAAAACGCCCAACAAGAAAAACGGATGCAGCAAGGGACTGTGAGTGGAAAGGAACTATTTCAGCCACCACACCCCGTGAACGGAGCTGAGGCGAACCCTGCAGGATCCGCCGCGGAGGTGAGCTCCAGACGCCATTAAAGAGAGCCCCGCCCACCAGGAGGAGACCAGCACCAGCACACAGCCCCGGCCGCCCGGTAAGCTTGCGAGAAAGCGGCGCTCGGATTGCAGCTGCCCAGGGCCCTGCGCCTGCGACCTAGGCTTGCGGGGAGACGGCGGAGGCCCTCCCTGAGTGAGCAGGAACAAGGCGCCCAGGCAGGGGAGCGGGATTCAAAAGGCGCCATTCCCGCGCCATTGATCTGGGCTACAGCCCGCGTCCTGGAACTGAGGGCTTTGGAACTGAGACCCGGGGCACGAAATTAGGGGCGTGGGTTCCCCACGACGGTGGGCACAAGGCAGACACAGCACCCCAAAGCCGTTGAGGTGTACCCTACCATCCCCGCTCTGCTCCCTGTCCCACGGGGTGGAAAATCAGCTCCCCAAGGGCTCTAGGAGAGATCTCTGGTGCCACCTAGCGACTTGACCCAGCACAGGCTACTGAAGGAGCTAGTGGCCAGCTGGGGAGTTAGCCCACACCGGGCCCCTTCTGAACAAGTAGTCTGAGCCCACAGGGAGAGCGAGCACCCACAGCCGGGGCAGACCAGGCGCGCAGAATAGTGTGCCTGAGACCAGAAGCGCAGGGAGTGTGTCCCACATCACCATTTTAGAACAGGGACATTTCTTCAGTAAAGACTACCTGCAGAAGGCTTCCTCAGGAGCCAGAGGTGAGCGGGGGAAGTTCGCCCACGCCAGACCCCCTCTGGCCTGCAGTCCAAGCCCAGAGGGGAGCAGGAACCCACCGCCGGGGCAGACCAGGCGCACAGGGGAGTGTGTCCCCACATCGGCATTTTAGAACAGGGACCTTTCTCCAGTAAAGGCTGCTTGAAACAGACAGATGATTCCTGGAAGAACCAGAGGGGAACAGAGAAGCCCACTCAAGATGCCGGCAAGTCCCAACAACAAGTGTCCCAACGCATACGGCAAATTAGAAAACAGACAGTAGGGAGGAGAAGAACCACACGCAACCTAGCAACTCTCCAGAGAAAAAGCACACCACAAAAAGAAAGCCAGCCCCCAGATTGCAACGACAATAACTTGGAAGAATTTCTGAGCCTTCCAGAAAGAGAATTTAAAATTGCCGTGATTAAAAAACTGACAGAAGTCATAAAGGAAAACAATGATAAGGAAAAATAATCAACGATCAGAAGAATGCAATTGAGTCCCTAGAGAGGAAAACAATGGTCAGAAGAAAGAATTGAGTCCCTAAAGAGGGAAGTAAAAGAAATGCAGGAGATCAAAGAATTAATGGAAGAACTAAAGAATTCTGGGAAAAGCAATGAAAGCAGAATAGATGAAATGGAAGAACGAATAAGTAATCTTGAAGACACAGAAATAAAAAGAACCAAAACAGAGAAGGAAAGAGAAGTACGAAGGAAAAAGAACGAAGAAAGACTTCGGGAACTATCTGCACTCCATGAGAAAGGAAATATAAGATTATAGGAATACCAGAAGGAGAGGAGAGAGATGTAGGAACGGAAAATATTCAAAGAGATAATTTGAAGAGAACTTCCCAAATGTGAAGAAGGAGCTAAAATTGATATACAAGAAGCAAGAAGAACACCAAACTTCCACGACGAAAGGAAAAATACAGCAAGACACATAATAGTAAAGCTCCTAAGAATCCAGGACAAGGAAAAAATAATGAAGCTGGCAAGAGGGAAGAAACAGATAACATTCAAAGGAAAACCAATCAGGCTGACATCAGACTTCTCCGAAGAAACACTACGGGCAGGAGAGATGGAGACATAGTCAACAGACTCCAAGAAAACAGATGCCAACCAAGAATACTCTATCCCGCAAAGCTCTCCTTCCTCTTTGAAGAAAGAATATGGACCTTCCCAGACAAACAAAACTCCGGAATTCATTGCAACTAAACCCCCACTCCAAAAAATACTACAAGGAGTCCTAAAGCCAGAACCTCAGAGCGACGAATAACAATGAAAGAAGGCCAAAAAAAAAAAAAAAAGTTATTAAAATAAATAAATAAAATCAAAGGAAAGACAAACACAATGGCAAATACAGATTAACATATCAATATTAACTCTAAATGTAAATGGACTAAACTCTTCAATAAAAAGACACAGAGTTGCAGCCTGGATTAAGAAACAAAACCCAACCTTTGCTGTCTCCAGGAAACACATTTAGCTACAAAAGATAAAAATAGGCTCAAAGTTAAAGGATGGAAAACAATCCTACAAGCAAATGGACAAAAAAGAAAGCAGGAACAGCTATACTTATATCAGATAAAACAGATTTCAAACTCAAAAAGATAAAAAGAGACCCCAATGGTCACTACATTATGATCAAGGGGACAATACTTCAAGAAGAAATAACACTCATTAACATATACTCACCAAACGAAGGAGCACCAAAATATATCAGACAAACTTGTCCTCTCTGAAAACAGACATCAGAGAAAACACATACGTAGTGGGAGACTTCAACACACCACTATCAACAATGGATAGATCAACAAGACAAAAAATAAGTAAAGAAACCAAAGCTCTAAATAAAGACCTAGAGCAATTGGGCTTAACAGACATCTATAGAACACTAAACCCCAAAAAAACGGAGTACACATTTTTTCTCAAGCGCACACGGATCATTCTCCAGGATCGATCACATACTGGGGCACAAGACAAACATCAACAGATACACAAGATTGAAATCATATCAACCATCTTTTCTGACCATGAAGGCATCAAACTAGAAATAAACCAAAAAGAAGGCAAGAACTTTCCTACCTCATGGAGATTAAAAACCACACTACTGGAAGACCATTGGACTAATGAGGAGATCAAAGAAGAAATTAAAAAATTTTTTGAATTGAACGACAAGGAGGACACCAATATCCTAAATGTATGGGATGCAGCAAAAGCAGTAATAAGAGGAAAATATATAGCAATAGAAGCTCACATCAAGAAACAAGAAAGAATGCAAAGAAACAACCTAATCTCGAAGCTCAAAGATCTAGAAAAAGAAACAACAAAAACCCCAAACCAGTAAGAGAAAAGAAATAATAAAATCCAAAGCAGAAATAAATGAAATTGAAACTAAAAAAACAATCCAAAAGATCAATGAAACCAAGAGCTGGTTCTTGAAAAAATCAATAAAATAGACAAACCCCTAGCCAGGCTCACAAAGGAAAAAAGGGAGAAAGCACAAATAAACAGGATCATCAATGAAAGAGGAGAAATCACAACGGACACAGCAGAAATCAAAAGAATAATCAGTAACTACTATGAACAGTTATATGGAAACAAGTTTAACAATCTAGAGGAGATGGACAAATTCCTACAACTCTACAATCACCCAAAGCTAGATAAAGAAGAAATAGAACACCTAAACAGACCAATTACAATTAGCGAAATTGAAATGGTAATCAAAAACCTCCCCAAAAACAAAAGCCCAGGACCTGATGGATTTACAAATGAATTCTACCAAACATTCAGAGACGAATTAGTGCCTATCCTTCACAAACTCTTCCAAAAAATGAGAAGGAAGGGACAAACCAAACACGTTCTATGAAGCCAACATTACACTAATACCAAAACCGAACAAGGACAACACAAAAAAGGAAAACTACAGGCCAATCTCCCTAATGAACACTGATGCAAAAATCCTCAATAAAATTTTAGCTATCAGAATCCAACAATGTATCCATAAGATAATTCACCACGACCAAGTTGGATTCATTCCAGGGGCACAAGGATGGTTTAACATCCGAAAATCAATCAACGTTATCCAACACATCAACAAAAAGAAATATAAAAACCATATGATAATATCAATAGATGCTGAGAAAGCTTTCGACAAAGTGCAACACCCATTCATGATAAAAGCCCTTGAAGTCTTGGGATACAAGGAACATACTCAACATCATAAAGGCCATCTATGACAAGCCAACAGCCAGTATCATTCTCAATGGTGAAAAGCTGAAAGCAATTCCATTAAGATCTGGAACAAGACAAGGATGTCCACTCTCACCATTGCTTTTCAATATAATACTGGAAGTCCTAGCCAGGGCAATAAGACAAGAGAAAGACATCCAAGGAATCCAAATAGGAAAAGAAGAAGTCAAACTATCACTATTTGCAGACGATATGATATTATACATAGAGAACCCCAAAAACTCCACAGAAAAAGCTAATTCAACTCATCAATCAGTTCAGTAAAGTGGCAGGATACAAAATCAACACGCAAAAGTCAGTAGCCTTCCTATACACAAACAATAAATCTGAAGAAGAAGAAATCAAAAAGACCATCCCTTTTGTTATTGAAACAAAAAAAATCAAATATTTGGGAATAAATCTAACAAAAGAGGTAAAGGACCTATACAAAGAAAACTATAAAACACTGTTAAAAGAAATAGAAGAAGACACAAAGAAATGAGAGACATCCCCTGCTCATGGATTGGAAGAATAAACATTATTAAAATGGCCATCCTTCCAAAAGCAATATACAGATTCAATGCTATTCCAATCAAAATTTCAATGTCATTCTTCAAAATAGAACAATTATTGATGAAATTCATATGGAATCACAAAAAACCCCGAATAGCCAAAGCTCTCCTGAAAAAAAAAGAAGGGAATGGAGGCATCAGACTCCCAGACTTCAAACTATACTACAAAGCCATAATCATCAAAACTGCATGGTATTGGAACAAGAACAGACATACAGACCAATGGAATCGAATAGAAAATCCAGAAATAAACCCACAGATTTATGGTCAACTAATCTTTGACAAAGGAGCAAAGACTATGCATTGGAGCAAAGAAAGTTTGTTCAATAAATGGTGCTGGGAAAACTGGGTCGCTACATGCAAAAGAATGAAGCTTGACCACCACCTCACACCATACACAAAAATCAACTCAAAATGGATTAAAGAACTAGACATAAGACCTGAAACCATAAAATATATAGAAGGAAATATAGGCGAAACACTACGTGATTTGCACATCAAAGACATCTTTACAGACACATCACCCAAAGCAGTGATAGTGAAGGCAAAGATAAACAGCTGGGACTATATCAAATTAAAGAGCTTTTGCACAGCAAAAGAGACAATAACAAAAACAAAGAGAAACCCCACCAACTGGGAGAACATTTTTGCACCCAACACTAATGATAAAGGACTGATCACAAAAATCTGCAAAGAGCTGATGAGACTCAACAACAACAAAGAAAATAATCCAGTCAAAAAATGGGCAGAAGAGCTTAAAAGAAACTTCTCTGAAGAGGAAATGCAAATGGCCAACAGGCATATGAAAAAATGTTCAACATCACTTGTCATCAGGGAAATGCAAATCAAAACTACCATGAGATACCATCTTACACCAGTGAGAATGGCACATATTAAAAAAACTAGCAACAACAAATGTTGGCGAGGGTGTGGAGAAAAAGGAACTCTTCTGCACTGTTGGTGGGAGTGCAAACTGGTCCAACCACTGTGGAAAGCTGTGTGGAGATTTCTGGACCTACTAAACATAGAGCTTCCATATGACCCAGCAATTCCACTCCTAGGTATTTACCCAAAGGACACAGAAACATCAATTCCAAAGAACACCTGCACCCCTATGTTTATAGCAGCACTGTTTACAATAGCTAAGCTTTGGAAACAACCCAAATGCCCAAAAATAGATGACTGGATCAAGAAGATGTGGTACATATTACCATGGAATATTACTCAGCATTCAAAAAAGATAAACACATGCAATTTGCTGCAACATGGATGGCGCTGGAAGGATCATGCTCAGCGAAATAAGCCAAAAAGAAAAAGAAAAATACCGGATGGTCTCACTCATAGCAGGAATCTAGAAAACTTAAATAAGGGACCAGGAAAATGAATAACTATAAGAAAGTGAAAATCAAAATCAACAAAAAACTATGAACCAGAGACACTTTTAGGGGCCGGGGGCGGGAGGGAGGGATTGGGTCAGAATGGGGGGCTGCAATTGTATGGGAATATAACAATAAAATTTTATAAAAAAAAAAAAAAAAAAAAAGAAATGAAACATAGAGTACAGTTTGTTTCCTTCCCTTTCCCCTTCTGAACACCTCTGATGTGGTGAGGGAGAAACAGCTTCCCACATAGGTTGTTCCAGACCTTTGATGCTGCCTGGACACAAGCAAGAGGACAGATGGCACCTATTTGGAGTAGCCGCCCCACTGCCATCTTCTCAACCATGAGATGGTGAGTCCTTCAAAGGGAAGAGAGACTGAGGCACGTGATCAAGACACAGGAACACAGACGCCTCCGCCACAAAGCCTGCGGGGAAAACTGTTTAAAAGTCAGTCCACTGAGTTTAGCCTGATGGCTGCTCATTGTTTAAAATAATTGATTAGATTTGGTTGAACTAAGATGCAGTCTCACAAAAGCTTGATCAAAACTTCTCTGCAAACTTTCTGAAGACTAAAGATGCTTTTTGTATGAAATAGTAGCTGGAGGATTTGGAAGCAAGCCAGGACAGTCTGCCTTTCCTGGGAATGCCCCCATTAAAACTGGGTCAGGGATGGAGAGGTAGACCAAAAGAAAGTGAATGAATCCAGAATAGAAATTCCACTACACAGTAGTTCTCTGGGTGACAGCCAGCCTCATTTAATAGGGGAACCAAAGTCTCCATCTGATAGCTATTAGGCAAGAAAGTTAAAAGAATTATTGGTAGTATTCAGAGTCCACGTGTACTTGGGTTTGTACAAGAAGGAGAGGGGAAATGAGAGTAAGTGAGGCTCCACTCGCTGTCCCTTCAGAGAGGAAGCCCAGGTCTGCAGGGCTGGAGAGGCCGCAGGACCCCCTCTGTGGCCCAGGGGCTGCTATGAGGGAGGGCACCCTCAGCTTCAGCTGGCATGAAGTGATCAATAACCCGAGGGTATTAAATTTGGAGAAAATGTGTCCAAGCCACCTCCTGAGAGGCTGGAGAATTGTGGTTGAACTGAAACCAGCATCTGTGGTCACTCACCTGAGCAGGAGGTCTCAACAGAGGGCAGGAGAGAGGAACCTGCTCTTAAAGTCCTTAAAGATGAAGCTGAGCAGTTCACTAATTCCATCAGGAGGCGTGAAATCAAGAGGAGCTATTCCACAGCCAGTGGGACATTGCTTCCAGTTTAGGGAACAGGAACTGAAGAAAGTGGGAAGGGGTCAATTTTGGTAACAAGAAAACTTTCCAGTCAGAAACTCAGAATGGGAAACCGAGAAACAGTCAAGATTCAACCATCTGATGTCTCCTCACCGGGCAAAAAGGTGGGGGATGGGGCTGAGGAGGGAGGTAGGACAGGTTTTCTAGAGAGACCCTTCCTGACTGCTAGAAGGAGGATTGCCCCAGTAGAGAAAAAGCCCAAGAGGAATTCAGTCAGGAGACCCCTGTCAACATAAAGAGGACCCTCTAAAACCACAGGTATTGAAATTAGGCTCTTCACAAACATCCAAGATCCTTGAGGGAGGCTGGTGTGTAAGCAGAGATGGAAAAAATGGGGAAATGGATTTGGAATGAAGTGAAGAGGAAAGAAGTGGAGAGTGAAAGTCAGGCTTCTATAAATAACCAAGGAAACCACAAAATCAGTTTTTCAACAGAGGTATGTGGTGGTTTCCTCAGGTCCCCCAAGAAATACAAGCTTTCCAACCGCCCCAGCAATGCCTGTGTGGAAGCACAAGAAGCAGAAGAGTCAGTGACGAAAGCAGCCTCCCCTAGGGCGGTCCTCGGAGCAGGCACCATGCTGAGCGCTCTGAGTAGGCCAGGCCTTGAACCCCACGGTCACCTGGGATCTCTAGAGACTGGGAGCTTTACCCCAAGTTTCCCAGGAAGAAACTGGCATGGAACCAGAGGGAGTGGGATGTTCAGTCTCCACTGCTGAAAAGAACCAGACCAAAATTTGGTTCTCCTGCGCTATCCCCTGTAGAGCATGGCGGAACTGGCTCCAAACACGGTCCTGAACCTCTGTGGCACAGAGAAAAGGCAGGCTGCGTTGGAGGGGGTCAGAGACCAGAAAGGGACCCCTACAATAAAATAGCCAACCCCACGCCAAGACAGCAGACCCATGGCAAAAGTTGTCTTCTTGGTATCCACACCAACCCTAGGACATAAAGGCTGTGAGACATTGGAGATGTCCAATATGGCCACCCTCCCCACCCCAAAAGGAGGTAGAGAGGGGAATTTGCTGAAACATCTGGCTCATGAAACCAGAGTTCTAAAGGAAATTCCAGCTGTCAGGGAGGCCCTGAATGAGAGGCAGACAAGGATCTGAGCATCTTTGTTTTGTTTTCTGTCTCTTGCCCAGAGCTGCCCAGTGACCCACATCCCTGGAAGGCTGGTCTTTCCAGGCACGGCAGAGAGGGGAGGAAGTAAACATTCAAGTCAGGGGAAACAATTAGGCAGAGAACAACTCAGACACAAGTTGTCAGAGAGAACTGCATGGAGAGACAGGCTGAACCAAGATGCTCCCGGGGGAAGGGGCAAGACTGGTCACCAGGGAGGCAGAGCTGGGGCACCCCGACTGCCCTCCCCTCACGGAGGCAGGGACAATCACTCACTGTCAGGGCGTTTCCGGGGGGTAGACACGCAGACCTGAGGCTGTGCCAGCCCATAATTACCCACTCCCTTTCCTGCACTTTTAAACTCCTGTGGTAGGTGTTCATCAGCAGCAACTTTCCAGCAAAAGAACCTGACTTTTCAAAATTAATATATGCTTGTTAGCTCTGCCCAAAGTCAATGTATCATGTTAATTACACTTGGCAATAAGAAATCCTGCGTTTGGGAAAGCAAGTTGGTGCAGGAAGCTTGTTATGACTGATGAGTGTCGGAAATGTTTTGGGGAGGCAGCTGTGGGGCAATTGTGGGGCATTCTCTGGGCTGGGTGCCAGAGGACTTGAAGGTGAGCACTGCATTGCCATTAACCTTCATGGAAAGGGTCAATGAGGATCCCATCCATAAAATGGCCGTCCCAATCCTTGACTGGTTCAGATGTCATAACATGGCAAACATGAAATGCTCTGGTGCACAGTATGTACTCAGCACGTATGTTCCTTTTGTCCACTTTCCCATACCCCACACTGTTCTGTGATCTCCCACCCAATGCATGGCTCCAAGTTGGTTGGACCAAGGGCAGATTCCATGAGGGTGAGCTCCAGCAGACTAAGGAAGTCAGGAAAGAGAATAAGACTGAGATACTTTCCTTCCTGAGACCTTCTCCCCACGGGGATTCCAAAGAATTCGGCCACTCTTTCCATGCTCCAAAGATGTGGTTGTGGTTCTCTCTCTCTCTCTCTCTCTCCCTCTGACACAGACACCTTCCTTCTGAAACCAAGAAAACTTGGGGGAGATGGCAAAGTTTGTGGTTTCTTAATCTAGGTGCTTTCAACTAGGTGCTTCCAACTAGGTGCTTACAACTAGGTGCTTCCAACTCAGACACAGAGTGCAACAATCACAAGGCTTATTAACAGAGGGGAAATTGGGGGAAAGGAAAAAGTTCCCAAGGCCAGAAATGGCCAAATGTCCTATCCCCACTTGTCCAATAGTCCAAACCAACTGTCTCATGCAAGAGGGTGGTGTCCCTTCAATGACAGCGTAAAGCTGGTATCACACCAATAAGTGGTGGACCAGGACTCAACTCACGGTGGCAGCTGGAGGTAGCCATAAGTGGACTGCAGCAGCAATCCGAAGTCCAGGTGGACAGCACTGGATGCAACAACACTAGGAGGCAGTGTCAAGTGTGCTGGAGGCAGGAGCAGTGTTAAGGTGGTAGTATAGAGGATCAGAAGTGATAGACACTCTTAGAAGTAACTGGACACAGGTCAGCCTGGGGCATAGTCACTTTTTCATCACATTTGTTCCATGAAAGAATGAATATAGAACTTTGAATTCTATCCCCCATAACTATGTGATTTTAGGCAAGTTCTTCAGTTTATTTACCAACAGTTGTGTATGTATGTCAGTAATATTCTGGCTTAGAAAAGTGAAAGGAAGTGCTAGAAAGCCCCGACTGGAGGGCCTTGAGTGTTGCATGCATTCCTAATACTTAGGCAGAAACCATAAGAAAAGGGGTACCAAAATGGGGGGAGCAGAGGGCACTTCTCCTGGAAGGTTGGGCTGCGTACTCATGAAGAGTTTACCACAGAAAGTCTGTTTGGTCTGACCGGCTAAGGTCAAGAAACTGGCTCTACCCTTCCAGGTAGAATCTGTCATCATATTCTCCGCTATCTGGCATCTCCAGACGTGACTGTCATCCTCAACATCAACTTTGGGTACTTAATTAACTTCCCCACTAATTGTCTTTATTTTTTTTTTTTTAGAGGCATGTTTATTTATTTATTTGTTTGTTTTTGTTTTTTTGTTTATACATGCACTGGGTGCAGTCAGAAGCGCAGGAGGGTGAGAGAGTTCACCAGAGCCAGAGCGGGGAGCAGAGCAGGCAGAAAGACCAAAGTACACTGCTGAGGGGAGCAGCGGGCGGCAGGAGAGGTCTGCGCACCATGTGGGACCCTCCTCCTGTGGCCGGGGAGCAGCCGGGGATCGAACCGGCGCCGCGGAGGCTGCGGGCAGGTTCGCAACCCAGCACTCAACCGCTGCGCCACCGGGGAGGCCCCCCACTAATTGTCTTTAATGCTCAGGTGTTTCATGCTATTGGAGGGAAAACCCTTCCAAGGGGACTCAGCCTTCTGCCCTCCTGGGGTCTGCACTTGCCAGTTGTTCCAAGTAACAAGGATGCTGGGGGTCAAGATGCTCTGGTTTGGAGCAAGAGACCAGGGTCCCACACTGAACATCAAACAGGTACATGGGGCCAAGAGTACTCAGGGTCTTCACAGCAGGGAGAGGATTGGATTAATCTTCTAATTGCTCCTCCGGTGTGCTGGTGACATTCAGGACAGACCTCTATTCTAGCAAATAAGGGGTTAAATCTAAACTTGCTGCCCTTCTCAGGACTGAGTTCTGAAAGGGCAAAACAAGTTGGTCTGCCTCATCTTTGGACACACTCAGTGTATGTGTGTTAAATTAATTGATTGATTATTCATGAAACATCAAGAAACAGCTTTCTACCCCATTGGGTCTTGAGGCTCTTGCTTATTCAATAATAACAGTTTTTAATATAATAGAGAAGGTATGTCAACTAGCTAGGCCTTCCTTTCTTCAACGAAAATCTGAGGCCCAGAGAGAATAAGCTTTTAGAAAAATGTTTTAAAAATAAGGAGGAAAAAGTGAAAGTAAGTAGAGGGAAGCCGTCCTTCAGCAGTTACCATGAGCCCAATGCTTAAATACATTATATCAGGCTATCTTCAAGAACACACTAGAAAGTCCCATTTTGCAGATGAACAAACTGAGGCACAAAACCCTGAAAAATATTTTCAAAGCCACCCAGAGACCAGTCAGTGGCAGAACTAGAACTCATACCGTTAGGGTAAGTCAGCCACACTGACTCTCCTGAGAAGACAACCTATGAGCAATTTCTTCAGACTCAGGCAGACAGGCAGCACAGAACCTGTCTGTGCTAGAACTTCAGCTTAGGTGGGAAACACAGGAGCGAAGGCTGGGCCATAACAGTGAGTGGACTGCTTGGACTCCAAGGAGCTTCACAAACAGAGAGCACTGAGCCAATTGCTTTGGCAGTCTACTCTGTTTCACAGGACACTGCTCTTTGTCTACCTGCTTCTGAGGTGCAAAGGTTTCTGGGTTCAAGGAGCTACAAACCTAGAGGATGTTAGGGATGCGCAGACCATTTTGTTCAAGGATGAGACAGAGCTTCAAGGCAAATTTTAACACTTCCTTGTTAAGAGTATGCTTTATCTTCTTTGACCAAGAATTCATTCATTTCCTCCTGTAGAATATTCCAGCAGCATGATGCAAAGATAATCGCATATTTAGAACTTCTGATTTGTTTGACTTTGGGGAATTTTCTTGACCTCAGGGTGCCCTTCTTCCCACATCTGTACAATGAGACCTCATAATGGTATCTATCTCAGAGGGTCATCACAAGAATTCATGGAGTTCATACATGCAAGTATTTAGAATATTATTATCACATAGTAAATAAGGTGTATGTGAGTTGTTAATATATTTTGTTTCTAATTCTTTCATTTTTATGGATTTAAAAATAATGATATGCTATAACAATAATTTGTAAGCATAATCTTATTAAAAAAAAAAACCAGTCAATTTGATGGATGTGTCTGTGACCTATTTTTCAAATAATTGCTGCTTTAAATTGAACAGTCCTCCTTATAACTTGACAAGTGGCACACGTTATTGATGTTCTAAATTTTGTGTGCTTCTTTCCTAAGTCATGTCTAACATTATTTTGTTCAGTGAGTGAAAAATACTTCATCTGACAGACCACTAACTACACATTTGCTTTAAAGCAAATCTTAGCGGGTGGGGTTTTTTGCCAGACCAACCATAGCAACATGTGTATACTGATGTTTGAGAAGGAAAAAAAAAGAGAGACTCTAATTGCTGCAACATCAATTCACGTCTATATGAAAGTTAAAACACAGAGAGGGAATACGAATTCTGGGTTGTAGCAAAGGAAACTCATGATTCTATTTTTAGTATAGAAAAGTTCACACTAGCAGCTCTGAAATGATTATATCTGCTACCTTCCAAATTACTGTAAGCCTGCCGATGAAGTAACAAAGGACAAGAGTTACTTTCATATTAGCATATATGTCATGTTTAATCAATCAGAAAAGAACTGTAATTACTTCGCTCTCTTTTTAGCAAACCTTAAAGAAAGGGAGTCATGAACTTATAAAGTAAATGTCATCCTGTTTGGATAGTTATAGTTTTATAGGTAATTTGTTGCAGATTTCATTCAGATAACTTGTAATTATTTCCTTTCCTGCTCATCTTCAATCCTACAGGCCATTTCAGACACAAACATAAGGAGTACAGATGTAAAAATGGATCTATATTACAATCTAATTATTGCAATTTGCTTCATCCAAGGAATATCTGTTCATTGGCCATTGATTTATACCCACATCTCCAACCAAGTATCACCTTGGTGAAAGAGAACAATAGTCAAGGCCACATATTCTTGAATTTCTACCATCAATCAGTGGCACAGCCTCATTTGGAGGGTGATGGTTAAGAAATACAGATTTTGGAGTCAGATAACCCTGTATTCATATTCTCGTGTCTATCCCTAGGCAGGACATGTAATGTTTCTGGAATTTCATTTCTTTTACTATAAAATGGGACTATTGACTGTATCCTCAATGGATTTATCTGAAATTGAATTGAGATATCACACACACACACACACACACACATACACACACCAGAACACCTGATTGTAGTCACTTGTAAAAGGCACTTTGTTTTGGCATTGAGACCAGTTATTAGACTTATCTGCTTCTACACTGGAAAAAACATCTCCCAATCCTACTTTCCTCATTCCCTCTTTTCTCCCCAAGGCGAAGCAGATGCCTGGTGAATATTTCCCAGGTTGGACTCATAGAAGCAAAGTGAGCTTCTCACAAGTTGAGTTGGAAACTGGGCTAAAGAGAAAAGATAGGGTCCTTGGAGACCTGGCTCATGAGTCCTTCTCATCTTCTCAGGTGCTGAGCATATGATGTATCTATTCCACAGACCTATGTGCCATTTGGGAACCTGGCTAGGCTCCAACTAAGACTCCCACTCAAATGATCAAATACACCTACAACCTGGCATTGCAGGAAATGAGCCAGGCCAAATGCCTGCTCAAACTTCCTAAGGCATGTCCTGCATTGAAAAATGAGAATTCATGCCCCGGGTAAGGACCCGGTTCGGGTGCAGCCATTTCTGAATTGCTTCATTCTTCAATGACTTATTCTTGGTGAGATGATTCTTCCATTATTTAAGCAGTCTTGAGATCACATGAGCCAGCCCTCCTTGCCTGCTTAGAATCCACCCCCAGGCACTGGACTTGCCTTTCAGGATACTGTCCTGCTACCATGTTAAAGACCACTTGATTGGAACATAAAGACCTGGCTTTCACTCCCTCATAGATGGCAGACCTGGCCAAGTGATCACTGCTCACCTTCCATATCTTTCTTGCTAGAACACAAGGACTAATTCTTGCCCCTGTATCTCACTAGAATTGATTAAAACAAACACTATGTATGAAAAGGCTTTGACATGGTTTGGTGGTATAGAAATGTAGCTAAATATCGGTTGCTCACCAACAATTTATTTTTTACATCATTTTTCATTTTTGCACAATGTATGTATTTTCATCTTGGCTATATTCCCCATACAATTCCCACCGCCCTTATTTTGACCCTAATCCCTCCTTCCCTCCCTCCCCATAGTGTGTTTCTGGTTTATAGTTGCTTGTTGATTTTGATTTTCACTTTATTATAAGTAGTCTTTTTCCTGGTCCCTTATTTAGGATTTCTAGATTCCTGCTATGAGTGAGACCATCCAGTATTTTTCTTTTTCTTCCTGGCTTATTTCGCTGAGCATGATCCCTTCCAGCTCCATCCATGTTGCTGCAAACTGCATTAGTTTATCTTTGTTGATTGCTGAGTAATATTCCACTGTGTATATATACCACATCTTCTTGATCCAGTCATCTAATTTTGGGCATTTGGGTTGTTTCCAAAGCTTAGCTATTGTAAATAGTGCTGCTATAAACATAGGGGTGTGCAGGTGCCCTTTAGAATTAATGTTTCCATGTCCTTTGGGTAAATACCTAGGAGTGGATTTGCTGCATCATATGGAAGCTCCTTCTTTAGCAGGTTGAGGAATCTCCTCACAACTTTCCAGAGTGGTTGGACCAGTTTACACTCCCATCAGCAGTGCAGGAAAGTTTCTTTTTCTCCACATCCTTGCCAGCATTTGTTGTTGTTAGTTTTTTTAATATGTGCCATTGTCACTGGTATACACCCAAATTTAAATAAAAATTTCTGTCAAAACAAGGGTTTGTTTTGGTTGGGTTTTGTCTCTCTTCTTTTGCTCATGTTCCATACATGAGTGAAATCATCCAGTATTTGTCTTTCTCCTCATAACTTATTTTGATTAAAATAATCCTTTCCAGTTCCATAGGTTTTGTCACAAATGGCAGTATTTCACCTGTGTTTTTTTTCACAGCTGCGTTTTTTATTCCATGTGCATGATCTTTATCTACATGTTCTTTACCCACTCGTCTATCTATGGGCACTTAGGTCTTTTCCATGACTTGGTTATTGTAAACAGTGCTGCTGTGAAGAAGAAGTGCATACATATTTTCAAATTAGTGTTTTTGCATCCTTCAAACAGATACTGAGGAGTAGAATTGCTGGATCATGTGGTAGATCTATTGGCACTTTGAGGTGCCAATAGGTGTGGTTACATACATTTGAAAAAATGTGAGCTGTGTTCGTAAAACAAATACAGTGTGGTCAACAATTGAAAAATAATTAATTGAATAAAATAAAGACTCTTATTACTCACTCTTTCTTATTATTCCTGGAAAAATTGAGACTTTAGCATCAGCAGAGAAGAAGCAAAGGAAAATTCCTGTGGACAGAGGACACAGCTGAGTCAAAGTTTAGAAAAATAAAGTGTCAGGCAGACCCAAACCAATAACAAACACTGGAAGTCTGACTGTAGAATGGAGGCTACCAGAGTAGGAAGGGATGGGAGACAGTAGGGTAGAGAGGGAACACAATGGGCTATGGAAGAAGACATCGGATGCCTCCGCCATGGGTGTGGTGTGGTAACATCTGAAGAGGTGTGATCCCATACTTCTGAATTACATAGTGTGGTAAACCAATGTTACCACCAAAAAAAAAAAAAAAAACCAAAATGGGAAGAGATGAAGAGGATCTCAGTGAGTCAGGGACCCAGAAAAAGTTGAGCAGTGTAAAAGTAAGCTGGGAACTGCCAGCCAGTTATGACACTTTCATCTTCTCCTCCTCTGGGAAGAGGGACTTCCTGTATCTTCTCCACAAAGGTTGTCCAGAGAATGGAAAGGGTGGTACAGAAGTGCCTGGCAGGTAGAGAGACTCAAAGAGCTCAATAATGGGGCCTCCCTTGTGGTGCAAGGGGCTAAGCACCGCACTATGAAGCAATCCGCAGCCTCTGCAGCACAAGTTCAATCCCTGGCCAGGGAGTAACCCACATGGTGCAGACCTCTCCTGTCTAGCCTGCTGCTCCCCTCAGCAGTGTATTTCAATGGATCAGCCTTTTCTGCTCCCCACTCTGTCTCTGGTGAATCCTCTCACCCCTCATCTCTGGCCTGTACCCCAGCTCTTGTATGCATCAATAAATGTTTTTTTTTTAAAAAAAAAAAAAAACTCAATAATGGTGTTTCCTCCTTTCTCTCCTTCCCACACCCTCTCCTACACCATCCCCCTCTGTGTCCTTCCACTCTCCTCTCCCACTCAGCACCCCTTCCTTTCTTCTCCCCTTTGCCTCTTGGCCCATTTCTCCCCCACTTTCTGTTTACTCATCCTTCCTATTCCCACCCCGCTGCTCTTCCCCAGAGGGAATCCTCTGAGCTACTGGTTTCCTGAGACCTAGTCCTTCCCCCAAAGCTCAGGGCAGTTGGGTGAAGATGGAGGAGGACCTCCCATGGGGGGTTGGTGGGTGCTTCGTGGAGGGCGGGGAGGGCGGGGCCGTGGAGCCTGCACTAGCCCACACGCGGGAAGAGGCTGCTCCTCATCCTGAAGATTGTTGAATACAGTCTCCTTGGCACCAAGCACCGGGTCCCTCTCCTTCTTCTAAGTGCACATCCTAGATACGGTCAACAAAGCGGTCTGCTGGTACCTCCGGCTCCCACTGGGAATTCACTTGTCTCCTCCTCACTCCAGACTGGCAGAGCCAGCTGGCCAGGATGAAGAGACTCCCACCAATTAGGATGAAGAGACTCCCCTATGATTTTTCTTTTTTTTTAAATAGCTTTATTTATTTATGCATACAAGAACTGGGGTACAGGCCAGGGTATGGGGGGGTGAGAGAGGATTCACCAGAGACAGAGCAGGGAACAGAACAGGCAGACTGACTGAAACACACTGCTGAGGGGAGCAGCGGGCGAGTCAGGAGAGGTCTGCTGCGCCATGTGGGTAGCTCCCTGACAGGGGATCGAACTCCTGCTGCAGTGGCTGCGGACAGCTTCATAGGTTGCGTCCCAACCTATGCCACCAGGGAGGCCCTCCCCTATGATTTTTCAAGAGGATCTGAAGAAGCCACCTCCTCTTGGGGACAAACATTCTCTGACAAAAGGTCCAAAAACTGTGAGTGGCAGTGCCTCACACCATGTGAAGGAAATAAGGAAAGACAATGAAGTAGTCACACAGAGGAAGCAAAATGGCAAAGAGAAACAGACAGAGACAGAGAATCTTAGAGGTGCTGAACTCCTAATTGCATGGTTCCTCCTGGCTGTTCACATCTCTGCCTCACTCATTGGCTGACTATTCAACTCTTCATTTGATGTTGTGCAGCATTCCTTGGGGTTCAGTAAGTCTTCCCTTTCCCTACACCAGCCTGAAATGGAGTTTTGCCACTTGCAATCACAAAATACTTTCATTTGCTTTCAAGATGCTACGGGTGTGTGCATGCTTGTGTGTAGAAAAGATGGTCTCTGCTCTTCGGGAGATCACAGTGTAGTAAGGTGGAAATGGTGGTGCCCACGTGACTACAGCCTGCCGGTCAGGTCAGGACAGGAGACTGAAACAAGGACCCCTGCTCACCACACAGACCAGGGCCACAGGCTTCCTGGAGGAAGGAATGTCTGTGCTGAAGGATGTGTAGGGAGCAGCCAGCGAACATGTTGCAAGGCAAAGAGTAATACTGACAGCAGGAACAGAATTTGCAAAGACTGCAACGTGAGAACTCGAAGGGCACTGTCAGGGAACAAATAGTGATTCTGCTGGGCTACAGGAGACTCTAAGGAGGGAATGGGAGAGACCAGACTGGGGGCTTGGGGGCCTTGTCCTAGACATGTGTGTGACTTCCTTCTGTTGACAATGCCAGCTGCAGGAACTTGTAAGCAGAGAAGTGGAGAAAACACAATTGTATTTCAAAAGATGCCTCTGGCTGCAGTATGGAGGATAAGTTCTCATGCAGAGTCAGAGACAATCTACATA
Source organism: Talpa occidentalis (assembly GCF_014898055.3). Lineage (NCBI taxonomy): Eukaryota > Metazoa > Chordata > Mammalia > Eulipotyphla > Talpidae > Talpa > Talpa occidentalis. The sequence goes on from NW_023603184.1 coordinate 66,007,846, forward strand.
GGAGCAGTGTGACCCAAACCAGGCGAGAGGAATAAACAGAAAGGGAGCAACTGGTGAGAGAGTGAAAAGCACAACAGACAGTCTGGTGACAGGCAGGTTGGATGCAAGGTGAGGAAGAGAGATAGAAGGATGATTCACAGGTCCTTAGTTGACTAAGCACCTGGCTCACTCCTGACACCATTCACAGGTTGCTCAAGTATCAGGGAACCCATGATGAGCTCAGCGATGTGTCTCAACCATCCTTGGTAAAGTTTGATTGGAGTTTAAATTAGTATAAGGAAGTAGTATGGCCAAACACAGTCATCCTGTTACAGGGCAGGGAGAGGGGCAGCCCAAGCCCCGCAAACCTATTCTATATAGGGTTCTGCCATCCGCCGCATCAACACAAAAGATATGAGACTTTAATAGGAAGGAACTTTAATACAATTAGGAATCAACACAGGAAAGGCAAAGAACTTAGTTTCTAAATCAAGCACCCAAAGTCACCCATCCCCTCATGGGTAAAACTCCGTCCAAATGGGATTGGCCCAGAGCAAGGCCCCAAAGCCTGCCCCAAGTCTAAAGCCTCTTCCAGTGGGGACCCACAGAAAAGGGTCAGAAACAACCAGACAAGCCCGGAAGGAAAAGAGCAAAATCAACATTAAGATAAAAGCTGCCATTGTCACCTCCCCACGGGTCTCACCCACATCTGTGTCACCCCGTCCATGACCAAAAAACAAGCGCAGTTTCTTCAAGTGTCTCTCCATTCCATGTGCCTCCTCCAGGTCCCCTCCTGGCTCCATCCTGCTTCCTTCCTTCCTCAGTCTCCTCTGCAGCTTCTTCTCTCCCTGCTCAGCTCCACCTTCCCTTGGATGGGGCAGGGAACCTGGAACCTCCCCCTTTCCTGGGGACCACCCTCTTATAATCCCATAACAATCACATAATTTCAGACATAGACATATATACCCATCATTCTCAGTGTCCTCCCTGCCACTGTCTCATAGCCCCAGTGTTTAAATTTATCAACACAATGGCCTTTTTCTTAGCAAAAAAAACTATCTGAGATCCCTGGTCCACCTTGAGATGAAGTCATTAATATTGTGGCGATCAGATGATATGAAGGCTATGGAAATGTTGTAGGTATGATTTGGAGGACTAGGATGTCTCCCTACCCCCAACAGACCTTCCTCAACTTAGCAGGCCTTTGTCCCAGCAGATCCAGCAGATGGAGAGGAAGAAGGCAGAGGAGTTACCAAAATGCTCCCAGCTCATCTACCCATGCGCCACACCTGTCCTCAGGCCACAGTCAAGGAAGCCCTGACTTCAGGAGCCATAGGCATCAGCCCATGTGAGGCTGGTCACATTGAAGCTGCAGTTTCCATGCCTGGAAGACGGACAGTAGCACTGGGCACTCATAGAGGCCTTTAGGGCATGAAAATATTAGGATGCATTCTTCCCTGATCTTCCAAGTCTGTCGGTCAAATGATTCCCAACATCTTTGTGTGAAGGGTCTCCAGTATTCCTGAAGCAACAGCCCTTGTTCTTCAGATCTCTTCTCAAAGGAACCACTTGCACTCACTGTCCTCAGTTCCTCTCGAATTTGTGCTCATGTCACTGCATAGAAGGCACATCCCCCTCATTACCCCAATTCAAGTGCTGGGTTGGGAACAGACATGGAGAAGTCACTCTTCTCCTGTGCGGAAACCACAACCATACCACCCGACGTGTGAGTCTGGGGGCTTTTCCCCCCTGCAGACTGCGGGGAGAGGAGCTAGGGCAGGAGAAGGTAAAGGGCCAGCGGCTCACACCTCCCTTATTTGTAAGTAGCCCATGTGGTTTCACTTTGCACCCACTTCTCCAGTGGGAGTCTGCATGTTAGCACCTGGGGACACCTGTCTCCAATTAGCCCAACCATTTCTCTAAGAAATGATACCCCCAAGAAGATGGGCCTCCAGCAGTCTCCGTAAGCCCACAGAGAGGGTTGTGGCTTTGTCCACACTCCCAAGCCAGCAATGGAGAAGAAACAGGAAAGGGATTGAGGTGAGGAGAATGGGGGAGGGCTTTCAGGAGGAGGAGGGGAAAGAGCAGAAACACCTCCCCAGCCTGGGCCCTTCGCTCAGGCCTGAGAACACCTGGTGGCCTTGTGGCTGCCAGGCGTGGGGATGTTTGGCATTCCTCAGTGGCCATGCTGGACCAGAAATGGAAGCCAGCCTACCCAGAGGGCTTCAGAGGGCACTGGGGCTGCAGGGGTCACCTTTGGGGGGTCTGACTGGATTTCATGGTCCTGGCTGTCTGGATGATTTGCTGAGGATTCCAGTCCACTTGGCTGCCTGCAGAGAGGCCTCACCCAGCTGTGGAAAGGCTGCCAGTCGCTCTCCTGGGTCTTCAATAATGTTAGAAAAACAAAACAATCCCTCCTCCCCTCAGCTACCTTGAGAGTTTCCCCTTAACACATTTGATTGACTGAAAGTAAATTACTTATTCTCACGTCTTCAGCAGGAGATTAGACTTTCAATACGGAGCTAATAGGCCTCAGTCCTAATACGGAGACTGAGAAGACATAGATTTCTAGGAACACCGCACACACTGAAATTCTATTTTGAAAGTGAATGCATTGATTCATTCTTATGATTGGATTCCTAGGGCTCTCAGCAAACAAGCCAAGTAAAATCCTCATGGATGGACCATTTGAATTCTCTGGTGCTTCTTTTTTTAATTTATGTACCTAAAAATTGAGTTATAATCACAAAACCTAAAATTCACCTTAGTTAAAGTATACAATTGAATGTTTTTTAGTATATTCACAAAGTTGTGCAACCATCATCACAACCTAATTTTAGAACATTTCAAAGGGAAATCTGTGAAGGAATCAGGCCCTTTTTCCCCTCTCTGTAACCCCCTGTAACCATTCATCTATTTTCTCTCCATATCTATCTACCTATCCTAGACATATCATAGAAAAGAAGACATTCAATATTTGTCTTTCTGTAACTGGTTTCACCCAGCTAAATGTTTTCAAGTTTCTTTCACTTCATAGCAGGCATCAGTATAAGCCATGCATCACTTAATGATGAGAAATGCATTCTTAGGTGATTTTTGTCATTGTCCAAACATCATAGAATATAAGAATACAAACCTAGATGGTATAGGCTACTACACACCTAAGTTATATATAGGGGCAATCATTACATGCTGTCCATCCTTGACTGAAGCATCATGATGTGATGCCTGGCTATACTCGGTTCCTTTTTATGCCTGACTAATATTCCATTGCATAAATATACCACATTTTGTTTATCTATCTATCTGTTAATGGACATTTGGGTTGTTTCCCCTTTTTGGGTGATTATAAATAATATTGCCATTCAAATAAATGTTTTGTAATGATTTGTATTTGAGACCTCTCTGGAAAATCATAAAGCTTAAAACATGCTGTTGTTTCTTACCAGCTACTCTTATTTTTTTTTTCTCTGTTGCTGTTCAGAGATACTGTTCACAAAGTATCAAGCCCTGGGTTTTGCATTAAGGTGGTCTTCAATCAATAGGAATTAGTGTTTGTTCTAAATGAAGACCATCCACAATCCTCAGCTGTGGTGAGCAAGGTCACTCAGAATAGACAACCTGAAGTTCCATCCATATGTTGGGATGGGAAACTGATATCAATTCTGGAGCTAGGGGATGGACACAACCTCAGAGCCCTGGAACATTTGAGTGGTCCTTTGAGAGGATCCACTATGGTTCCCTCTTTTCATAGACAGCGGAGCTATTTAAAGAAGAAAGATCTGGTGCAAAAGCCAGAAGACCTTAGGTGATTTTTGTCATTGTCCAAACATCATAAAATATAAGAACACAAACCTAGATGGTATAGGCTACTACACACCTAAGTTATATAGAGGGGTGATCATTATATGCTGTCCATCCTTGACTGCAGCATCATGATGTGATGCCTGGCTATACTCGGTTCCTTTTTATGACTGACTAATATTCCATTGCATAAATATACCACATTTTGTTTATCCATCTATCTGGGTTTGAGTTCTGACTTCACAATCAAGTAGCCACAAGATCTTACCCAAAACACTCCATCTTTCTGAGTTTTGACTTTTTCATAAATCAAAGACCCTGGTGGTGCATGTCCGTTCACCACACACAGCGCTGAAACCATCATGGCAGCTCCATTCTCTTTGTTGGTAATGGATTTATATATGGGCTATCTTCCCCTAGCAAAGAGACATGGTTTGTGGCTCTTGGAGGGTCAGATCTTCAGTCATTACAGGACCTTGGGGTCATATGGAAATGGATACTCCCCAAGAGTGTGACTTGACATAATAAGAGGAATCCACCCATAAGAGACTGTACAGTGTAGGGCTGTCAGAACTAGCTACCCCCCAAAATCCCTATCCACTGTGTGGAAGGGATTATAAGGGGCCAGCAAGGAAATATCTCAGAACATCCATAAGCACTCACCAATTCAAGAAGCTCCTGTAAACATCTGCCAGACCCAGGCAACTTGAAGTAACCAAACTTTAGGCAGGTAGGAAATTTCTTAACCTTCTTACACTCTTCCCTGTTGCCTATATTCAGGACCAGTGGAGACAATGGCTAATGGGTGGAGATGAGGAGGTGGACAAAAGCAAACCCCTTCACTGTACACAGACTGAACTGGAATCATTTAGTTGGGAAGAGATGACTGAGTGCATAAGCTAGTTCTGAATCACAGCAATATAGGGTTTAGTTAACTAAAGTTGTGCATAAAGGTCTTAAGTCTGCCCAAATCAGCTTCAAGGGCAGGGGGAAGGGCTAATCCCACTAAGTAAAATTCACGTGCACCTAGGTAGCAAAAATACAGAGGCTTTGATGTTTTCAATATTAAGTCCTGGATTTTCTGGAGTGATGTTCTTTTTAAGGTAAAGAACCCTGTCCAGAGCTGGATTCAGAGATATCGGTCTCTGGATGAGCGGGAATGAGATAAACCTCAGTCTGTCTTCCTGGTCTGTTGGCTGCTCTTCCTGGGATTCAGTCACTCTACCTGACCCTCTGCTTCCTTATTAGACAAAGAGCACAATCAGAGCTGTCTTGAAGAGTTGTGGTACTTCGTATCTACAAATACATATGAATACCAAGAAAGTATTTTCTGGGAGGCTAAGCAAGCACACAAAACTGTTTCATGTGACCACTGTGGAAATAGGAGCATGGTTATATGGCAAGAAAGGGGCACTGGTGGAGAAAAAGAAGTCCCTTTTGACTCTAAAGTATTTTTATATAGTAGTTTGGGAGGGATTTGAACAGGTGGGAGGTAAAGAAGGAGCTCCCTTTACATGGTTTTCCAGTGGTGGAGTTGCACCAAGCCCTCTTCTTATAGCCTGTTCCATACTCCTTATATACACACTATTCAATAGGTAATAGCATCACCCTTTATTTTATTCCTAAGGACAATGAGGCACAGAGAGAGTAGAGACCCAAGTATTGGAATTTGGATGAACAAACAGCATTATTGGAAAACCCAGTGATCTGTTTCCAATACCTGAGACCATATACAGAGAGAGTGTAGGTTTTTCAAATTGGTACCTAGAAAAATACCTAGGACATGAGATGCACCCAATCAATTTAATGAAACACAAATATATGGGTGAATTACAAATTAGTCATTGTAAAAAGTATGGAAATTTCAGAAAATGCGTAGAAAAAAATTTAAAGTATCAATTGCATGATCCAGAGATAACTACAGTATTTTTTTTAAAGATTTACTTAGGTATACAAGAACTGGGGTACAGGCCAGAGATGGGGCGGTTGAGAGGATTCACCAGAGACAGAGTAGAGAACAGAACAGGCAGATTGACTGAAATACACCGCTGAGGAAGCAGCAGGCGAGACAGGAGAGGTCTGCTTCGCCATGTGGTTTGCTCCCTGGCCGGCCAGGTATTGAACTTGTGCTGCAGAGGCTGAGGATCGCTTCATAGTGTGGTGTTTTACCCCTTGCACCACCAGGGAGGCCCAACTATAGTATTTTGGTATTTTCCTGCAAATCTTTTTTTTTCCCCTGAAAGTAGATAGTATTTAAAGGGGAACAGTATTTACATAATTGAATTTGCAATGTACATATAGTTTTCTATACAGCTTCTTTCACTTAAAATATCATGAGTATATTTCCATGCCACTCAAAATTCTTCAAAAGCATTATTTTAATGATTGCACAATATTTCACTGCATTGTTATATTAGTTTACTTAATCATTCCACCATGGTTAGACATTTGAGTTGTTCTGCAATAAACATCTTTGTACATATAAATCTTTGTCTCAGTTTCTATTTCCTTGGCAGACATCCCTAGAAGAATTATAGGTCAAGTATTAAGAACATTTGTAAGTCTCTAGGTGCATACTGAAAAATTGTTTTCCATAAAGGTAATGCCAGTTTGCACTCCTTAAAAATGTGTAGCCAACCTATTCCATTCTCATCAAAATTGAGGATTAATTTTTAAAAGCATTTTGTCAGTTTGCTAGGTAAACATAAAGTTGTTTTTTCTCTATGTAGGTTTATTATTAGCAAAGCTGAATATGATCATTGCTCATTTGTAGTCTTCTTCTATTTCTGTCTTTAGTTCAATTTCCTATTGTAGTGTTAATGTTTTCTTAATGATTTGTAAGTACTTTTTATATATGAAAGCTATTCATCCTTTGTCAGCTTTGTTTCACGGAAATTTACTTTTGATTGACAGACTCACCTATTGTTGCCTCTTATTAACTCTTTTCTCTGGTTGTCTATAAATTGGTTATAACTATACTTCCAGTGACATCTCTAAACCTTGTCATTTTATACACTCAGTGCATAAGTCGTCAACAAGAGCACATGGTATCACAAGATAGCCTTTGCCACACGCAAAACTTAGAGGGTGAGATGCCCAGCTTATTGCATTGGACCCAGTTTCTACCATTGGTGCCCCTTCCCCCTGCCCCCATGTCAGCTTCTTGGCTGCCCTGGGGCCAGGCCACGCAGCAGACATTGACTGCTCTGACAGGCCTGCACTTGAAGTGGCATTTTACCAATCACCAGCCCCAGATCACAGAAGTCTGGGCTCAACTGCAGGTGTCAGCAGTCAGACTGGAAACCATGACAATGATTAGTGACACAGGGCGCCAACAGATGTTTCTGTCCCTTATGGTTGCTGATCTAACAAGTCATTTCACAGCTGGTACAGCTCTCTTGGGCTCTATGGATACAGCACTGAGGGGAAGGAGCTAGAAAACCAACCTTTTTAATTTTCTGAGTGATGACACAGGGGGCAAGAACCAGGGAAGGATAACTTCAGAGAGCTTTAGCCAATAGTAAAGATGATGTTGAGCATGCTTGTGACAAGCTGCATGACGGCCTACATGTACAAATCTTCAGAAGCCTCCATGTCATATGCTGATTCAGTCCTTCATTCATTCAAAGTATGTCTGCTATTTGTGTGAGAGGGGTAAAAAAGAGACCTCCCCCAAGGAACATCTTGGGAGAGTTGAATTGTCAAGGATAATTGAAAGCTCAGCAGGAAGGTCATTCCAGAGAGTGGGAACAGCATGTACAATGACCCAGAGATCAGGAGAGAAAGGTGAGTTTTACTGTCTCAACAGAGGAACTCCCTTTGATGTAGTCAAGGGGTGCCTGTTGATCGGCATGATGAATTCTCCAAGCAAGGCACCCTGAAAGCCAGCAAGAAACATCCTACAGGAGTCCAGCTATGTCTTCCCCTCTCTTTAAGAGTCAGCTCGGGACCTCCCTCACTGGCATGACTGCCTGGTCCCCCGACTCCTGACTGGATAAGTGTGCCCTTGCGGTTACATTTCCCCACACTTCCCCCTTGGGGCCCTTCTTACTCTAAGTGCTATAATTTCCTATGCATTTGATTGAGGGAGCTGCAAGATTGGAGTCCCTTGAGGAGAAGGTCTGTGTCTTGTTCATCATAAATCCCCAGGGCTGGTGTAGGCCTGCATTTAAAGAGACTTTAGAAATCTTGTTCAATCCCATCAGTTTGCTATTAGAGAAACAGACTCAGTACAGCAGCAAAAGGCGCCTGCGGCAAGAGGCAGTGGCAGGATTCAAACCCATGCCTGCAGGTCTACCTCCTGGGGTTTCTTCATTATTTTGTGTGGGAAGGAAAGAGGGATGAAGCTAACACCGAGACAGAGCAACTCCACAGGCTGGGAGTTGGTGAACTCAAATCCTGTGTTAGTGAGGTGTGACACCTCTGGAGACACCTTGCCTGTCCCTGACGCGCTTCTCAGGTTCACTGAGCAGAGGCAGCAGGGACAGCAGTGTCCATGACCTGTTTCTGCAAGAAGATGCAGGCAGCTGCTGCGAACATGTTCACTTCCCCAGGGGGATCCTCACTCCTCCAGGGCAAGTCAAGCTGCCCTCGTGCTGCCAGGGGCCACACAAGCCACAGGGCCAAAGCGCCATTATAAACCATCCTTCTGGGCTCACTTGCGAATTCCCTCAGAGCAAAGATGTTTCACTGCAAGCATAGCCAAAAGTCAAGCGGGTATAACATTCGCAGGTGAGTTCCGAGGGAGTGAGACCCTATGGGTTTGGCCTCTCTAGGGACAAGTTAAAGACTGGGGACTAGTCAGGGCTCCGTCTGGCATCTTCATGCTGAGCATTGTTGTTAAGTGAGGCCATTTAAAAATATTTATAATGGACCAGTTTTCTTTTCATTGAAAAATCTGTAAGGCCCACCGTTTCTCATTCATGAAGATTGGATCCTCCAGGAGGCCGCACTTTTGCCCCATGACTTGCTCTCTATGTCCAGTTTCTAATTTTTTCTCTTACACTGGAAAATTTTAAGATCCATCTTGATGTTCCATGTTCTTACAATTGGCATTTCTTGTTTGAGCATGTGTGTGTGTGTGTGTGTGTGTGTAGGGGGAGGGGGGTATGTCTATGAATGGGTACTTGTATTGTGGGGGCTTACTTGTGGTGTATGTGATGTAGTGTGTGTGTGATGGTATGTATATTGGGGTGTGTGTGTGCATGGTGTGGGTGTGTATGAGTGATATGTATGGGTATGTGTGGTATGGGTGTGGGGTGTGTGTGTATGTACGTATGGTGTGATACATGGATATATATGTGCAGTGTGTGGTGTGTGTATGTGCAGTATATGGTGTGGTATGTATATAGATGTGGTGTGGTGTGTGTATATGTGTGTGTGTACCGGTGTGTCTAGTATGTGGGATATGTATATACGTGCTATGGTATGTGGTTTGTGTGTCTATGTGGTATGTTGTATGTGTGTGGTGAATATTGATAAAATATTGGAGAGCCTACCACATTTGATAAGCTTCTTATCTTCTATTTTCCATCTCTTTGCACCTTTTCTTCTTCTTTTATAGAAATTTCATCAATGGACTGTGGTGATGGTGCATGGGTGCCTTGGGGAAAGAAATTCCATGGGGACTCAACCTGAGAAGGTGGAGGGAAGCAAATATTGTTTAAAAAATAAAAAATTAAAAATAAAATATAATGAAAATGTAAAAAAAAAGAAATTTCATCAATGTATCTTCCAACTTTCTATTAATTTTTTTAATTTTATATTGATATTTATATCCTTAACAGATCCTTACTCTTAGAATGTTCTTTGTTGCAGTCTTCTATTCTTGTTTTGTAAATACAACCTATTTTATTACTTTGATTTTATTGATTTACTATGGTTTTTCTATGTCTACATTTTCTGTTGTGCAGCCTCTAAATGGAAACAACCCAAATGCCAAAAGTAGATGACTGGATCAAGAAGATGTGGTACATATATACCATGGAATATTACTCAGCATTCAAAAAAGGCAATTTGCAGCAACATGGATGGCGCTGGAAGGGATCATGCTCAGCGAAATAAGCCAAAAAGAAAAAGAAAAATACCGGATGGTCTCACTCATAGCAGGAATCTAGAAAACTTAAATAAGGGACCAGGAAAATGAATATAAGAAAGTGAAAATCAAAATCAACAAAAAACTATGAACCAGAGACACTTTTTGGGGGGTTGGGGCGTTTGCAATTGTATGGGGGAATATAAAAATTTAAGATTAAAAAAAAAAAATCTGGTGATCCTTGGCCACACAGTCTTATTGATATGACTGGTATTGGAAGCTCTTGTGCATGACTGGGCATTTGACAAGAGACTTAGTAACATGAAAATATGGAGGGCCACTTTTTATTAGGACCTCCCCAAATGTTCTCTGTCTTAATGTATAAATCTCCTCATCTTTACCAGAATTTACAGAAGCATCCAATGCCTCCAATTTCTGAGCATTTCTCAGATTCTGCTATGGCATAATTTTGCCTCTTATAGGCCTCCCCTGACTGACCCCCATTCTGACAGGCTCCACTTGCAGCCCCCTCTCTCTTCTGGTAAGTAAGGTCCTATTTATCTGTCCAATTTCCATCTTCAAAAAATCTGTGGAAATCTCTTAACTGCCATCATCTTGTCTGTCCTCTTTATCCTTAGCAATTTTTATTTTTTAATTCCTTTAGGAATTTTTAGGGCTTAGAATAGAATATGTTTAAATGGATACATATTTAAATGTGCATTCAAATCTGTCTATTTACTTCTATGTACTTGTTTTAAGTCTTCAAATCCCTAAGCTTCAGGCTAAGACTCATATTAAAGAAGCAAATAAGTCCCCTACAATGCTTTTCTCACCATGAAATTCAACAATAATCCTCAGCCAGAGTTGAAGAAATACTGGTCTCTTTATTATAAATGTCAAATCATCATACAATCACTGAGCTCTTGTTACGTGCCAGGTACAGAGCTGGATGTTGGCATGCAAATATCCTTACTCTCAGCAATTTGATGGTTTAGTTGGGAAGGCAGATGTGAAAAGATCCAGTGTGACAAACACACTGGAAGATGCAGAGAGCGGGAATGAATCTGGTATGGTGGGGAGGAGGCCCAGGGCCAGGGGTGAGCCCTCCTCACAAAGTTCCAAGACCTTGCTCCACACTCCCACCTGCTCACACATTGAAAGGGGAACACTTTATGCCAACACCGGATGAGGACCGGAAAGGTTAAGTGTCTACTAAAGGTTGCACAGCAAATTAACTGCAAAATTAGGACCAGAATTCAGGCTTCCTGATTCTGAGTCCAGCATTCCTCAGAATATCTTTACAAAAGCACCTGTGTCCTAGCATGTACTCAATAAATATTTATTAAATACTAACTGAAAGATATAGGTCTAAAGGACCATTCCAGGACACATAAGCTGTGTGAATACAGAGGTGTACATTTCAGATGATCAGTAGAGGAAATGATCAATTCTCTGTGGGGGCCGGTGACAGAGGTTACTTCTTTCTATTAAGTTCTGAGATGCAGCTTACATGTATTCACAAAACCATGTGTTCTATCGATCTATCATCTATCGTATATCTTATAAATGCTCATGTATACACATGTACACACATATCACAAAGCTCCTGCCCAGAGCTTCTGAGTCACTGAATTTACAGTACCAAGGTCTGCCAATTACAGTATGAGAACCTCCTCTGTCTGCCTGGAGTTGACAACAAAAGAAAAGTCAGTAGAAGGAAAGAGAATGCCAAGAAGGACAGGATTTTATGGGCACACACCAGCCAGGGAAGAGCCCAGCAGTAGAAAATAAGAATCCCCCCCTTCCCCTGGGAATTCTTGCCACACACCAGCCTGAGAACGGAGCAGAACCCCAAGGGATGGCGGGGGGGGGGGGGGAATCAGAGATAATGTACTGCCGCCTTGGAAAAACCAACAGGTTGCTCTCAGCAAAGCAAAAGGTGCCAGTGGGGAAATCGATTTACAGGGGCACATGTGCTTGAAAGGATAACTCAGAGCTTTTGAACAGCAATTGGAGCGACAAAGAGAGGAGAGCGTGGAAGCTTCTGATAGAGGAAGAGGCAGCGGGGGACTCCCAGGTCGCGAGTGCCAAGAATGGAGAGTACATTAAATCCTGCTGTGACAAAGGGGAGGCTTGATATCAAGCTGCTCTCAATGGCAGCAGAGAACTCACAGCCCACCCTACCCCTGCGCCACCAGGACAGGAGGAGTGAGGCTCCAGGCAACCAAGAGAAAAGCAAGTGGCACCCTCCCTCCATGGCCTGCGTCCCTGAAGCCCGCTGTGAAGAAACACTCTGGTTAATCCAAATTGTGAGTGCAGGGGGACGCCTGAATCTTAGGGATCCTGAGGGACCCAGTGCAGCTTTTCTCACAACATCCTCTACATCAGGGGAGCAACATGCGCTGTCCTAGACACGAGGGCCAGAGAGGCTGACCACCTTGCTGAAGGTTGCATAGCAAATTTAGGACCCAAAACTAGGCCTCCTGACTTGAATCCTGCTTCATCTGTCCCAGATTACCTGCTCCACCTTTTGGCTAGCAATGACACCATTAGTAGATCTTACAGTGCCCACGACACTGAGGTCAAAATCCCATCTTCAGCTGTTATTCCAAATGCATGGCCCACACATAGCCCAGTCGTCAGAGCATCTGGGGACAGACTTCATGGCGGATTCATCTTTTGCACACACCTCCCCTCCCAATTCACTCTTTAAAAAAAGAACAACAAAAAACATATTCCTGTTTATTGCACTCTCAGAGCTTATCTAAATCAGAAAATTCTCCCCTGATTTTTTTACACCATTTCCTAATTTACTAACTCTCTCCCCTACTAGAATATAAAGGCATGGAACTTACCAGTCTGTTCAGTGTGGTGTTCCCAGGGCTGCAACAGTGTCTGTAATGTAAGTATTAAGGACTCAGTAAAGATTGATTGGGTTAATAAATGAATGAAAACTTAGCTCTGAATGCCAACTCCATCAATTGTTAGCTGTGTGACCTAAGCTAAGTGACTTAACCTCTCTGAACCTCAATTTCCTTAGCTGTGCAATGGAGATACTAAGAGCTTATTTGCAGGTAAGTCATGGAAATTCATTACCATGGGAACAGCATATTTAGAACATAAAATGTCTAAACACAATACATGGTGGAGATTATTATTGTTGGCATCTGCATAGTTGCCCAAGTTGGCTTTAAAAACCAAGACCCCTATATTGTCACTTATTAGAAAGATGTCAGTCATCTGGGACTGGGACTTTCATCCCTCCTGGCAGGAGCCCACATTAAGGAGCTACTCTACAACCAGCCTGGGGACCCAGGTGCCCTCTTCTGCCTCTGCTTCAAATGCAGCCTGTCTGTCCCTGCTCCCTCTGCCAGGTCAGAAACACCTAGAGCCCCAGTTACCCTCTCTCGGGGGGAGGAGAGACTTAGAGGTGTGTAAAGGGCTCACCTTGGGATGCAAGGCAAACATATCATGGAAGGGCAGCTGACAGAGGCCCAGTTAATCAGTGGGCATCTTCCAGAGCCAGCTGAGCTGGTGGGGGAATAGGGAGAAGGGTGCCCACTCTACTGTGTGACTTAAATGGCCAGAGAGAGTTCCTCTACTCAAAATGAGACCCAAAGGAAGATTTTGTGTTAGGAAATCTCAGTACTCAGATAATACTATCAATTTGAGATAGTCGTTATGAAATGGTATTAAATCTAAAAACTTTTTCCTCCCCTTCATTCATCTGAACGTATTTAAGATGTGCCCACTATGTGTGGGGTGATAGTTCACCCTTGACATCGCAATGGGCCCGCCGCGCCCTCCTCAGGGAAGGGCCTTGTATTAGAAGCAAAGCAGACAGTGGTACAAGGGCCTGACCACCCTCCAGGCACTTCCACGGCAGAATCACAAGGGAGAAGACTCGAGGTTCATTCTTAAAATGAGATCCAGACGACCTAGACCTAAAATCTCTAAAACCAAAGGACTAGCACAGTGCCTTCAACATGTTTTTGGAAAGAATAAAATGTTAAATGAAAAGGACATCATGTAGAGATAATATTTGAGAATTTCTAGATAATCCTTGGCAGGTGGGAGCATTTCTGTAGCAGCATTCCTTGGGGTGGGTGGGGTGGGGGAGGGGAGGGAAGTAACTTAAAGAGAGCTGAGTCCTCAGTTATTGTTTCCTGAAATGATGGAATATTTTGGAGCCCGGATAACCCTGATTTTGAACAACTGTACTCAGTACTACTCACTGAGTCCCGTGTGCCTTTGGCTTCACCACTTGACCTCCGAGTTTCAGCTCCTGCATATGTAAATCAAGGAGCATAATTCTTCCTTATAGTGATATTAATAGGATAAAATATATATAAATCCCTGACTTAATACAATCCCTGCAGTGGTAAATGCAAAACAAATGTACTCTATTATTTCAGTTACTATTGCTGAGTAATAAATGACCCCCAAATTCAGTAGCCTAAAATAACAACCATGCTAATTTGCTCATAAGGTTATGAATCAAGAGTTTGAGGAGGGGCCTCCCTGGTGGCACAAGGGGTTAAGCACCTCACTATGAAGCAATCCGCAGCCTCTGCAGCAAGAGTTCAATCCCCAAGCCGCCAGGGAGCAGCTCACATGGCGCAGCAGACCTCTCCTGTCTCACCCACTGCTCCCCTCAGCAGTGTGCTTTGGTCAATCTGTAACAGGGTGGTCTCCAGGAAAAGGGGAGGTTCCAGGTTTCCTGCCCCACCCAAGGGAGGGTGGAGCTGAGTAGGGAGAGAAGAAGCTGCAGAGGAGACTGAGGAAGAAAGCAGGATGGAGCCAGAAGGAGATCTGGAGGAAGCACAGGGAGCCGAAGAGATATGTGAAGAAACTGCGATTGCTTTTTGGTCATGGACTGGGTGACACAGATGTGGGTGAGACCCGTGGGGAGGTGACAATGGCAGTTTTTGTCTTGATTTTGATTTTGCTCTTTTCCCTCCAGACTTTTCTGGTGGTTTCTGATCCTTTTCTGTAGATCCCCACTGGAAGATGCTTTAGACTTGTGGCAGGCCTTGGGGCCTTGCTCTGGGCCACTCCCATTTGGGTGAACTTTTACCCAGGAGGGGACGGGTAACTTTGGGTGCTTGATTTAGAAACTATATACTTTGCCTTTCCTGTATTGTTTCCTAATTGTATTAAAGTTTCTTCCCATTAAAATCTCATGTTCTGTGTTGATGCGGAGGATGGCAGAACCCATTTAGAGCAGGCAGGTTTGTGGGGTCTGGGCTGCCCCTCTCCCTGCCCTGTCACAGATTTGGTGCCCAATGTGATTCAGGACAGAGCCATCTGTGGTTAGTCAGCCCCATGGGGAAATTGGGCTTCCCTAAGGCACTGGCTACCAGAAGTGCAAATGAGATTTGTGGTTTCCCTAGTGTGTTTGTTTCATATGTAGATTTGCTGTTGAAAAACTGGCTTGAGCTTTGTGAAGATTTTGTGTATCTGTCATTTGTTTGTAGTCACTTGCTAAGAGATTTGATTTTGTGGAAGCTATTCTGTGCAGCAATTTTACTCAAAAGATTAGGTAGTAGGTTGGACCACGTGGCCAGGTCAAAGATGGGGTCTGAGGCCACTTGGCGGACACTTGTAAAACTCAGAGGTGCTTGTTGCTAGAACTTTGGACCTTTTCTTCGGACCTTTTTTCTTTTTGTGATCTCTGCTGTCTAATTAGCATTTCTAAAGGCAATAATGATTCTTCAGTGATATGTTACTTTGTCTTCCAACTACTTCCTGACCTCTGCCTGAGGGGTTTTGCAAGCCAACCATGGAGCAGTGGTGTTTAAATTACCAAATGTATACCTGGGTGTTAAGGAAAGAGTAGCCTTAAGCAGTAACTGGTAATTGCTGGTAGCCTTTATGGATTCTTGGAGATAACTTGAATTTTTGCAAATTTTGGATCAGGAAAATTAAAAAGATTTTGTCTGAGTCTGAAAGGATTTGCTGCTGTGAATTTTGCCTACACGATTTGTTTTGGGCATGTTTGCCATTTGAATTCTGGATTTAATTGCTGGTGTAAGACAGGATTCTAAGTTTCTGCTTCCTACTGAGGAAGGTCTGTTGTGGAAAGCACTCTTTATGGTGCATCATGTAAAACTGTACCAGGTAAAACTATACCAGGTATTCATACCTGTGTTGTTGCTGTCCCTCCCTAGTGTGGGGGAGGTGTAATCTGTGCTTTGATGTTGAATCTGCTCTTGCAGCTTCTGCCCCAGAGTGGCTAACAGAAGTAAGATGACTCCTTTTAATTGAAAGTTAATTGCTGATATTTCGATTTTGCTTTTTCAGGTTCTGTTCCAGGAAACCTAAGTATTTTGCCTGTTTGGTGGCTAACAAGAGATGGCTCTTTTTGCTTAAAAGTTAACTGTTACTTTTGCTCTTTCAGCTGCTGTACAGGATACCCCACGATTGGCCTCCAATAAAAAGGCTTGAACACTGAAAACCCTAAAGTGATAAACAAGGTCATGTTGTTGGGGGAAAAGGATGTCCTAAAGCTGATTCCATACGGGCTTTGTGGACTCCACCCCCACCCCAGGCCAAAGCCAAAGACACTGGGAACTCCAAATCCCATCACCACCAAAGGGAAGGTAGCTGGGACCTGAGGGTGGGGTCAGACTTGTGGGCTTTGGAGGGGTCCCCCATTTTGGCTCTCCGCCAGCTCGCAGCCGTCTGGCCAGCTCTGAGAGTGACTTTGGGTTTCCAGGTCGTCGGATCGGGTAGGACGCATTAAGGACTTTATTTCCCTATTTTCTCCCTGAGTTGTACATTTTCCTTATTTCCTTTTCCCTTGTAAATAAACCTTTTATTAACCTTGTGTGTGTGTCTGTAGCGGAGTATTCATAAGTCCCTTTTAAGCGCGCAGGTGAGGACCCACAGCCAGGAACCCGTTCAATATCGGGGCTGCTCTATAACAATGTCTTGTGATAAATAAAACTTTTTCTTCCTATTTCCAAAACCTTAGGTTTGTAGGATGACAACTGGAACCTGTGATTTCTGCCATCAACACTCCACATTTTTTTGGACTTTGACATTTTTTGCTGAGCCTATGGAGTACAACCGCAGTTACATAAGATATTCCCCGTGACATAACTAAAGTAACTGTCTTTGTCTATATGTTGTATGTCTGTATGTCCTTTCCTTGGGTCCTTGGCTTGGCCTCTAGTGGTTGACAAATTGGTATACATGGTGCCTATAGACATTGAAAAAAAAAAGTCTCCAGCTATTGTAACAGGGTGGTCCCCAGGAAAGGGGGAAGTTCCAGGTTCCCTGCCCCACCCAAGGGAGGGTGGAGCTGAGCAGGAAGAGGAGAAGCTGAAGAAGGGACTGAGGAAGGAAGCAGGATGGATCCAGGAGACCTGGAGGAGGCGCATGGAGCCTAGAGACACGTGAAGAAACTGCGCTTGTCTTTTGGTCGTGGACTGGGTGACACAGATGTGGGTGAGACCCATGGGGAGGTGACAATGGCAGCTTTTATTTTGATGTTGATTTTGCTCTTTTCCTTCCTGACTTGTCTGGTTGTTTGTGACCCTTTTCTGTGGGTCCCCACTGGAAGATGCTTTAGACTTGTGGCAGGCCTTGGGGCCTTGCTCTGGGCCAATTCCATTTGGATGGACTTTTACCCACGAGGGGATGGGTAACTTTGGGTGCTTGATTTAGAAACTAGATTCTTTGCCTTACCTGTATTGTTTCCTAGTTTTATTAAAGTTCCTTCCCATTAAAGTCTCATATGTTTTGTGTTGATGCAGCGGATGGCAGAACCCATTTAGAATGGGCAGGTTTGCGGGGCTTGGGCTGCCCCTCTCCCTGTCCTATAACACTATGAGGAAAAACTAAATGTTATGGTTTGATTGTCAGCATTGTATTACTGCACTAAGCCGGTGCCTTCACAGACATTGAATATTGTTGTTGCTGCTGTTTTCTGATATTTATGGCAAAGCTTCCCAGAAATCTAAATTCAAGTAAAAATTTGGTAGCCTGTTTGGTTTATCAAAGGAAATCTTGTGGAACCTCAGTAGAGCTCCTGAGTCACTCCACAAAATTTCTCCCTTACCTCCTGGGAAAGGCATTAGATAAATTTGTCCTATTTGGCTTACCTAGTAAAGTAACACTAAAAGGGAAACATTTCACTTGGGAAAATGGTATAACTTTGACATGTACAGAAATGTTAACATTGGTTTTCTAAAACGTGTATAAACCTCTCAGTACCTGATATGTATGTAAATTGTCAGTGGTGATTGTCGCCTTGTAATATTGTATACTTTACAATTGTTTGATATCTACAGAAATTGTTTCTGTAAAAAAAAAAATAGGGGGGAAAGGCCTCAACAGATTTCTATTGATGGAACTTTTGATAGGTTAAAAAAAATTTTCCTACAAAGCACTGAATAGACTATTGGAGATACACCTGATTTTTACTAAGTTTTGACATAATACTGGAAATTTGTTGCATTTTGTCCTGGACCCACAAAATTTTCTTGTTTTACTGACCAGGACCTGCAGCAATGTTGATTTTTTTTTTTTCTTCTTTTTTCAGCAGAGCTAACTTGTGTTCACATTTTCTCTCCCCTTGATACCAACACAGAGTAAAAATAGTGGTAGTAATTTTTTTACTACTTATCTCAGAATCTGTTTTTGCATAACTTCCATAGGGATTTTGCCTGTTTAAACTAAAAAACTGGACATGAGTTTCATTGTGTGGCTTTGAGTGGAGTTCTTCCAGGAAGTTAAAACAGAGCTGAACATTTAAAACAGAGGAGAACATTCTAATTTGTTCGTAGGGTTCCAGAGATCTCCAAAGAAGGTGAGGAAGCTGCCTCCATTGGTAGGACTGGATAACCCAGAAAACGAAAAAGCCCTGGTACCCTTGAGAAGAGGAAGCCCAAGTGGAGTCTGATGAGACCAACTTTGCTCTTGAAGCTTACGTGGACCGGATGTCAAGAGTTCACTCTGATCCTATATGGAGTATTCCAACAAAGCCAGCTAAAATAGATGTTTAGTTATCCTGCCCTGTGATTTTATGCAAAAATGGGTAATATGGTTTAAAAGTAGATTCAGTTTGTGTACTTTTACTATGCTGTTGAAACAATTTGGGATCAAGGTTGAAAGAACTTGTTTTTGATTTTTTTTTACATTAAGTTGAACCAATTTTAAAATTTTTTCCCCTGTAATTTTGATATATTTGCTATCTTGTTTTGGCTAATGCCTCCAGATGTTTTGTTTGTTTGTTTGCTTTTTCCTTTTGGCTTGGATAATGGACTATTTTCCAGGAATGGAAAACCGTCATACTGGACATTCATGGACAATGCTGCTGCTAATTGCAGCTTCTCTTACATACATTGCAACCCTGAAAAAAGACTGTCTCCTAAGACTACACCCTGAGATCTGTGCCACCATAGATATGGTGGAATAAAAATTAAAAGGGGGGATTGTAACAGGGTGGTGCCCAGGAAAGGGGGAGGTTCCAGGTTTCCTGGCCCACCCAAGGGAGGGTGGAGCTGAGCAGGGAGAGAAGAAGCTGCAGAGGAAACTGAGGAAGGAAGGAAGCAGGTTGGAGCCAGAAGGAGACCTGGAGGAGGCACATGGAGAGAGAGACACATGAAGAAACTGCGTTTGCCTTTTGGTCGCGGACTGGGTGACACAGATGTGGGTGAGAGACCTGGGGGGAGGTGGTTTTTGTCTTGATTTGATTTTGCTCTTTTTCTTCCAGAGTTGTCTGGTGTTTCTGATCCTTTTCTGTGGGTCCCTACTGGAAGGTGCTTTAGACTTGGGGCAGGCTTTGGGGCCTTGCTCTGGGCCAATCCTGCTTGGGTGGACTTTTACCCAGGAGGGGATGGGTAACTTTGGGTGCTTGATTTAGAAACTAGATTCTTTGCCTTTCCTGTATTGTTTCCTAATTGTATTAAAGTTCCTTCCTGAAAGGTTCGTCGTGGTCAAGAAAAGGAGAGCCAGGCTAAATTTCTCTAAGGAAAGGAAAATTTATTGCGCTCTGGGCGGACCTCACGGACCCAATGTGTGGGGGTCAGTGAAGCCGCGCACGTTGTCAGGGGGTGAGAAGAGGTCAGGTGGGAGACTGGGTTGGTATTGTTATAGGACAGGGAGAGGGGCAGCCCAAACCCCGCAAACCTGCCTATTCTAAATGGGTTCTGCCATCCGCCAAGCACCCAAAGTTACCCATCCCCTCGTGGGTAAAAGTCCATCCATATGGGATTGGCCCAGAGCAAGGCCCCAAAGCCTGCCACAAGTCTAAAGCATCTTCCTGTGGGGACCCACAGAAAAGGGTCAGAAACAACCAGACAAGCCCAGAAGCAAAAGAGCAAAATCAACATCAAAATAAAAGCTGCCATTGTCACCTCCCCACGGGTCTCACCCACGTCTGTGACACCCAGTCCACAACCCAAAGACAAGCGCAGTTTCTTCACGTGTCTCTAGGCTCCATGCGCCTCCTCCAAGTCTCCTTCTGGCTCCATCCTCCTTCCTTCCTTCCTCAGTCTCTTCTCCAGCTTCTCTTCCTGCTCAGCTCCACCCTTCCCACCCCCCCTTTCTTGGGGACCACCCTGTTACAGAATGGCGGGGAAAAGTTTGTAGGGCGGGGAGAGTTTCTTTGTCTGAGAAAAGATTTGTAGGGAGGGGGAAGGTTCTTTATCTGAATCCTCTAGGCAGGCTTCCACATTCCTGTTTCCAGGTGGGCTTCCTGGTGGGTTTTTGCATTCAGGCCTCCTGCGTGGACCTTTCACTTCCCATTAAAGTCTCATATGTTTGTGTTGATGCGGCGGATGGCAGAACCTATTTAGAGCAGGCAGGTTTGCGGGGTCTGGGCTGCCCCTCTCCCTGACATGGAACAAAACTAGAGTTTGTTTTTCACAATTCTCATGAGGAAGGGGCATGCCAGTCAGTGGAGCAGGGAACCCAAGAGACTCCCCAAGATGGTTCAGAAGGCAGAAGGAACAGGAGGAACTTTGAACAGGTGCCTTTATTGGGGTTGCTACAGAAAGGAACAGGTGAGTCCGTGCTTAGGATGAGTTGGTCTGAATAAGCTCAATGGGTTCCAGTGTAGGGGCTGTTCCTGGTCGTGGGGTGACTAGTGGCCAATAGGGAGTGTGAAAGCCTGATGGAGGAGGTTGCCTGGGGTGTGGAGGAATTGACTGGTTTGCATTTACAAAGTGTATCCCTGGGGCGAGTTGTTAATTAACTTTAGAAATTGGCTTATCCTGGGAGGGACAGTCCCTCCAAAGTCAGCAAGATATCAAGTGTCAGAACACAGAAACTAAAAATCATGTCTATTATGCCTGCAGAGGCTACACAAGGCATGGACAGCCATTCCCTCCTCAGTCAGGGGCTGCTCCCACCCATCTCTGACGCGGAGCCCTGCTTGTTGCCCCTGCTCAGAGCGCAGCTGTGAGTGGCTGCCTTCGGAGGCAGCGCCATGAATGCCACCCGCGAGGTGCCTGCCGCCCCCCTGCTGCTGCTGCAGTCATAACAAAGAAAGGGAGGCAAGGCTGTCTCTGAAGCTGTTCAACACCGTTTGACAAGAAACTTTCTAAACATCATCTCATGTGGCCAACACTTAGAAATCTCCTTCCCTTATCCAAATCGCTCTGGCCCTTGATCCAGTTTTAAATGAGTCTTTTGGTGCCAGGAGCTTGTTAGACATCTGGTTCCACTTGACTTTACGGGGGGCTGTTGGGAGCGGGAGTGCTGCCACCTCAGCTTAAACCAAACCCTCCAATCCGGTAACATAGTGCGAGTCCGACCCCACAGAACCACATCTCAAAATGGTAAAAGGCGGCCAGACAATGGAGAGGGAGAGAGAACCACCAGGAGAAATCCACTGCTGCAGAGCCGGGGCTGGTGCCCAGACCAGAAACCTCAAAATCAACGAGGCCCCCATCTCGTCCTCCTTCTCCCCAGCCAACAATCATCAAGTCCCTTGATTCTCCCACATGTATATCTATCCCATTCTCACTGTGCCCACCACCTCCAGCCTGGACCACGCTACTATTGCCCCCTGGCTCTGCAGAGCCCTTCTGACTGGCCTCCCTGAGCCCACCATGCTAAAAGATTCCCAATACAAGAGCTAGAGGGAGGAATGAGAAATAGGCCTGATTTGTACTTGTCTGAACAAAAAAGAAGAGACTTTTCTTCAAAACACAGGTCTGACCAAAGCCATCCAATGGTCTTAGGATGAAGACCAAAGTCATTGAAGCCTGCAGGACACTCAGGTCTGGTCCCTGCCCCAGCTCCGGCATACATGCCCTCTCTCTAGTGCTGTGCTCTCACCCCTGGGCCTTTGTATGTGCTGTGCTGCCTGCCTGAACTCCTCACCTCCACTAGCATGCCGTCACTTACCTTCCAGGGCTGAACTCAGTTCCCACAGCTTCATCCTTCACATCTCAGATCAACTCTCATTCCCACAGGGACTGCCCCCCACTCACCCACAAAATAGATTCCTTTGTTCCAAGGTCTGGAGAGCAGGGGGCCTTCCCACCAGCCCTTACCTCCTGCATTTATTTTATGGGTGATTATTCTTTAATGTTTATCTGTCCTAGAAGACTGAAAGCTCATAATGTAATTCTCAAAATCAGGATATATCTTCAAGTCAGCATTTCAGTTTTTTGTTTTTTTTAATGCCTAATGGTGTGCTTTGTACTAGACTTACAACAGGCTAAATAAAAAAATGAAGTGGTGGGCCTCCCCTGATGGTGCAGCGGTTGAGTGCTGGGTTGTGAGGCTGCCCGCAGCCTCTGCAGCGCAGGTTCGATCCCCAGCCACTGGCGAGGGTCCCACAAAAAAAAAAAATGAAGTGGTAATGAGTATTTCTTATAGCTGATCATAACGATAAACTGGTTACCCTTACCTCTGGTACCCTCTGGATGCCCTCTGTATTCCCATTTTGGCTCACTGGTAGAATATTCACTTTATCTAGTGTACAGTCTTTGGTGATCTGACTCTCTGGGTATATCAATATGGAGTCATGCCTTTTTTGTTTTCTCTGATATCATCCAGAGCTTTGGTGTGTTTGGGAAAGAGGTGGTGTGGAGGGGAGGTGGATTGGTACTATAGTGATGCAAAAGTAAAGAGAAGAAAGAAAGGGGTGAAGGTAGGAAGGGAGAGAGAAAAATGACTGAACAAACTAAAAGCTGTAATTACACAAAAGTAGAAAATAATGAAAATGAAAGGATAATCAATATCAAAGTACATGGAGTATAAACAAAGTTGTTCTCATAGGTCAGTTCATAACATTTGAAAAATAAGAATCAGTGTAGTCACTTCAAAGAGTTGGAAAAAGAACAAAATGCATCCCTACTCAGAGCAGAAAGAAAGAAATACTATAAGAGGAGAAAGGGGAATTCAGTAAATCAAGAAACAGAAATCTGTTGATGAGACTGTGTCAGCCAATTATGAAATCCACTAATTGAGAAGGTGATCTTCTCAGCTCCCCTGATGCCCACTCCCCTCCTTCTTCTATTCTCCTTCCATCTTCCATGGTTCTGAGTCTTCCATCTCTTCATAGCTTCTCCCAAGAAAGGATATATTGTAATAACTCATATTAAGGAATGAGT
Source organism: Talpa occidentalis (assembly GCF_014898055.3). Taxonomy (NCBI): domain Eukaryota; kingdom Metazoa; phylum Chordata; class Mammalia; order Eulipotyphla; family Talpidae; genus Talpa; species Talpa occidentalis. The sequence goes on from NW_023603184.1 coordinate 66,031,237, forward strand.
ACCTGTTAGATTCTACAAATGTTACCTAGAAGAAAAGGGCATTTTAATTGTGAGGGGGTGCAAAATAAACCTATATGTTATTTCTTATCTAGAAAGAACAGAGGAGCTTAAATCCTCTGAGCATGTTTGGCTTTTCCCAAAGACTGGAAGAAACAGAAAATGAGTGAGTTGATTGAGATCTATAATGGAAAAAGGAAAGAAAGCCCTTTTCTGTGCGGCACATCTCAGGTCTGAGCTTTTAGGGAAATCTTTGTTCTTTTTTTTTTTTTTAAAGATTTATTTGTTTGTTTGTTTGTTTATTTATTTATACAAGCACTGGATACAGTCAGAAGCGTGGGAGGGTGAGAGAATTCACCAGAGCCAGAGCAGGGATCAGAACAGGCAGACTGATGAGGTACACTGCTGAGGGGAGTAGCAGGCGGCAGGAGAGATCTGCGCGCCATGTGGGACCCTTGCCCAGTGGCCGGGGATCGAACTGGCCCTGCAGAGGCTGCGGGCAGCTTCGCAGCCCAGCACTTAACTGCTGTGCCATCGGTGAGGCCCAAAATCCTTGTTCTTTCCTTGAGTCCTTACTATAGATGCAAAGGAGCCAGCCAACACCAGGAACTTGGAATGAAGTTGAAAGAACTAAGGAAGACAAACCAAAAGAGGAAAAGCTGAATAGTGGCAGGATGAGTCTAGCACCCATGACCCCTGAGCAGACTTCATCCCCAGAGTTGACCCCAAATAAAAAAGCAAAGTTTATTAACTCTAAGACACATTTTTTCAACAAAGTAACTTCTCAGATCAGGATGTATCTTCCAGCCAGCGTGAACGAGAGATAGCAGCCACTGCTTGAAGTAGGCAGAGTTGTCACTACCTGAACATGTGTGCACACGGCCGTAGATGCTCAAGCTGTCCCACTTCACTGGTGCTGTGAGCACTATTGATGCCCAATTTGTGGAGTTGACTTGTTATTTATAATGCCCTCACAAAATTGGGTTATGATTCAACATTGATATAAAAATTTCATGGACACACCGTAAGGCATGGAAACAGCTTAGATAAAATTTTTTTATCTGTGAAGCATACATTAGTGCATGAGCAATGACTGCAATTTCCATGTTCTTGCAAAAAACTAAAGAACTTGGGTATTGGGTGAATCAATTGCAGAGATCCCCATCTCAACCCTGACTACCCTCCTCTGGGCCTTTTTGTTGTGACAAATCCCCGTTGGCTAGACCATCTTACAGTTATTTCAGCTCTATTTTCACTTGGTCCCTTCTAATATGTGTGATGACCAACTGTCAAAGGATGAGGCCCTCTTCTGTATTTCTAGTCAGGGAGTCATTGTCATTTTCTCCATCTCCTCCTAATTCCTGACCTTCCAAGGGACTCAGGGACCCGCCCAAAGAAATTTCAGGCCTCATGGTCCAGTTAATGGGCAAGTCCTATTCTCCTGGCTTGGGACTTACTTTAATAAGAGTATCCTTTTCAACACTAGTTAAAAACAGCAACAATTAGGGCCTCCCCGGTGGCGCAAGACTGGGGGCAGCATAAACAAAGGCATGCAATATAATAAAGTAAAAAAGATTTCAAATAATAGTTAGGGAATAAAATAGGAAGCTAAGGTCAGTGGATAGGTAGAATACATGTAACATAAATTCCTAAAAACATCTTTAGCGATGAATTCTGAGATAGAACTTTAGCTCTGTGCTCCCGAGCTGTCAGAGACATGAGATTAGTCACAAAATTCACATTGTGTAAGAGAAAATAAATTCACTTCAAGAGAAACAAATATTTCAATGATACATTAAGTCTAAAGTTTCTGGCATAGTTTTTCACACATGGGACATTTGGGGACATGCATTTGTTATATTTTATCCCCTCAAAATGATCAGATCTTCAAAAATAGGGACTATTATTTCTAAATGAGGAGAAAAGGCTTGCCTTCTTGTTGTGACTGGAATTTTTAAGCTCCTCCTCCCGGTCCCTGTACCTATGAACTTAAGGCAGGTCCTGGGTCCGCAGCCCACACTCATCACCCCCCATCGCTCTTAGCACACTCCCTGGTAGTATTTGTGTATTCAAGATCACAATCTCTATGAGGACAAAGATTTTGTCTTGTTTTGTTCACTGCTATTTCCCCAGCTCTTAGGATAGTACCCAACACATAGTAGGTGCTCGAAAAAGTATTTGATGAATGCATAAACCTGTTTACTGCTTACTGGATTTTAGGATTCAACCTGCCACTGAGGAGGACAGATTTTGACTGGTTTATTTCTGCACACATCCCCTTCATGTTTCACACACAGCAGAGCCCTTTGAATACGAGATCCCATCAATAATGGATCATATAGTCTCACGAGTCAAACTTGCTGCATTTCCACTATTGCTTTTTAGAACTCCACTTGTTGTCAGAAAGGACTAGACTGTCATGCACATGATTTGGATGTGTAAACTAAAGGTACAAATGTTGAGTGACTCTATAGCGACACCCATAGTAACAAGGGCATACTTGGTGTCTTTCCCCTTGATATCTAGTTCGGTGCTTTTTATTTTCTCAGCAATACAATCTAATATCTCAGGAACTGCCCACCTCAGCTAAGCATGTTAAAGTACCTGGTAGGCACTCAAAAAAAACTTTAGAATGACAGATAATGTTTTCAACTTTAGAAAAACTTTAGAATTCCTAAACTCTTTAGTGCTCAATTGACCCTTTTATGTGTAAATCACAATTCTTTTTTTTTTTTGTAATATTAATTTTTTTTTAATTTTTTACATCATTGTTCATTTTTAAACAATATTTGCTTCCCCACCCCCTCAGGTGTAGTCCCCATAGAGTTTCTTCACAATGTACCCATGCACCAGAAAGTCACAATTCTTGACTGAGTCAAAGCCCCTTTTCACCATAAGTCACTTAACTGAAGATAATCAATGTATCAGAAAAGCCCAGACTTTGTGTTTCTCAGTTCTCAATGCTCAGGTTATCTTTAGTTCATGCAAAAATTTTAAGTGCTTCTCAATCTCCTTTCCTTTCATCTGTGCCTTTAGAAAAGTCAATTGAATTAAGTAATTCTACGAAGAGCCAGTCAGAGATCTTCCACTTGCTGACTTGCCCCAACTTTCCTTGGATCACAGTATGGATCTCTGACCCCAAGGGAAATGGGAAATATAGCCATGAAGAGGGGTGAGAGCAAGCAATGAGGAACCCCACAGTACCCAGCAGCCTCCAGAAATGAAAGGATAAACAGAAAAATGACAACGTGACCCCTCATTCACTCAACGAGCAAATCCTAACACAGTGCCAGGGTGTTCCAGGCCTCACACAGTCTCTGCATAATGTGGCAGGGGCACATGAGGACTTAACTCACACAGCATCACTGGCTAGAACTAAGGAAGGCAACAACCAGCTTGAGGTGGGAGTGAAGGGTCAGCGAAAGCTTCCTAAGGACTTGATTCTTCAGCTATGGATCCTGTTGTTCAAATGATGTGTACCGACTTTTTCCTTCTCTCTCCCCATTCTCCTGCTGCTGTGCTCTCTGGTTTTATTCTCTAACGTGGTAGAAAAAGACCACCGTTAACCCAGACTTAAATGACACTTAGCAGTTGGAGTCTCTTCACATATTCTGGTAAATTCCTAAAAAGGATTCTGATTGGCTAACCTGAGTTATAAGGTAAGGTCACATCACAAAATGTTTTCTCTCAAGGTAGAAGAACAGGTAGAGGGAGCAGTACTGATGCCACCATCTCCAGTTCTGAACTCCTTGGGGCCCAGACTCAGCCCATCCCTGAAGAGCAATGTCTGCTTTCCACCAAGGATGGAAGAGATTCAGGGATAAATGCCCAGTCTTCTCCTGATAGCCCCTGGATCAATTTTTTTTCCCCTTTAATTTTAGTTCACCACAGACACAAGAAGATCCTGATTCCTTTTGTCACCAGAGTGTTAAGAAATTAGTCTTTTTACGGCACATTATCCTGATGGTCAAGTCACACGAAACCAAATAATTTAAATATTTACTCTACTTTCAAATATTAATTCTAATCCTTTTGGGGTAATATAAGATAATAAAGTAGTTTTTAAGTGACTGTTAGCTTAATTATGGGGAGGAGAGTGTTTTTTGTTAAAAGCAGTCATTTAAATTTATCTAATACTATTTAGTACTAGATAATGTTTCAAAATATTAGCATTGGGTAGATACATAGCTAAATGGCTCCCCTGGTGTGAGATATATGATGATGTTAAATTTCTATTCATAAGACTAATTCCAAAATATGTGGCCAATATGCAGTTCATTTCCATGGGGATTTAAGGAGTGACAATTACCTGTGTACATATTTAGATGTGAGGCTAATACTGTCATGTTTTAAAAGCTTGAATGTAATTATAAAGGGTTAAGCTTTCAGGAAAAGTAGTCAGCATTGGACTAAAGAGAAAAAAGTAAATCTCATTTAAAATTAAGAAAAACAGTTTTTCTTTCATTTGAATTACTGGATTACACACAATAATCATTTTCATATTACAGCTATAGAAACTACCTATAAGTATTTAAAATTGACACTGCTGCCTTTCTTAAATTTTAAGTGACCAGTAACAATCACAAATTTAGTTTTTATGCTTGGTTTCCTAACCAAATTTATTGACCCTTGGGTCTATTCTTTTTTTAAAAAAAAAAATTTATTTTATTTATTTAGGCATACAAGAACTGGGATGTAGGCCAGAGGTGCAGGGATGGGGGGTGAGAAGATTCACCAGAGACAGAATGGGGAACAGAACAGGCAGACTGACTGAAACATACTGCTGAGGGGAGCAGCGGGAGAGACAGGAGAGATCTGCTGTGCCATGTGGGTAGCTCCCTGACAGGGATTGAACTCATACTGCAGTGGCTGGTGATAGCTTGATAGAGCTGAGACTTTAACCCACTGCACCCACAAGGAAGCCCCACCCTTGGGTCAATTCTAAGGCATATTCCCCATAATTTGGGAGAGGTAACCTCATGGACTGGGGTCCGGTCACTAACACATGCTTCCCTGGGTTTTCCGCCTTCCTTGTTCAATTCTCCTGTGTCCTCCCTTAAGCTTCCTCGGTATTCACATATAACCAAGACTATCTCTGGGTCTGTTTTGGGGAAATTCCAAAGCAAGAAAGCTGGTTACATTGAGAACCTGTGCAAACATGAAATTGCAGTAGAAATGTGTGCGCCAGATCACACTGACATTCATTGTGTAGTGAAAGAGAATTCCTTGGGGCATCAGCACGTGCCCCATTTACCTTTGATTATCCTCAGTGCCCAGTAAGGCAGACATTCGGTAAATATGCAACAATGATAATCAAATTCCCAGTGTATGTGTCCAGGAGATGTGCCCTCTTGCCCAGATAGTCATGCTTTAGCTGAGCGGCAGTTGTTCAGATCAGGAGGGAAAATTTTTAGTATTTTTACTAAAGCACTCCTTAAGCGTCTAAGAACAGAGAGAAAGGGTTAGGGATGCTTCTCATAGTTAGAAGAAAATAGGAAAAGTGTTAAGAGAAAGTGGTGGTGTTACAGGGCAACCCTGATACCAAATAGGTTGCCTGATTGTGGGTCCTCACCCGTGAGCTTAAAAGGGACTTCTAATAAACTCAACTGCAGGCACACACAAAAGGTTAATAAAGGGTTTATTTACAAAAAAAGGGGAAATGAATAACTCGGGGAGAACAAGAGAAAGATAAATTCATGAATGTGTCCTACTAATTCCGCTGAGCTGGAATCCCCAGTTGCACGCTGAGAGCCGGTAAAAAACTGAGACTACCAAGGGCCACACGTCAGGTTTTATACCAAATCTGGCTGCTTGATTCCACCCTCAGATCCCAACAATCCTCCCTTCGGTGATGATGACATTATGGGATTTGTAGTTCTTGGTGTCTTGGAGCTCATGGGGGTGGAGTCCATAAAACCTATTTGTGGAGTTTGTTCAGGACAGCCTTTCCCCTTAACAATTCCCCCCCTTTCACTTTTTGTCACCATTTCTATGGTGATGAAGGTCAAATGCATGGATGCTGGGGTGCAGCCTCAGATAATAATTTTTCAAGGTTCCAGTTTGGAAGAAAATCTACAGTCAGTCTCCAGGTATTGTCCAGTGTAGCAAACAAAATTTTCCAGTAATGGAGGCCCATCATACCGGATGTTCATGGCCAATGCTGGTAACTTATTGTTACTTCTTTTGCATACACTGAAAACCTAAAAAAGACTGTCTCCAAAACTACACCCTGCAATCTGTGCCACTGTAGATATAGTGGTATAAAAATTAAAAGGGGGGATTGTAACAGAGTGGTTCCCAGGAGAAGGAGAGGTTCCAGTTTCCCTGCCCCACCCAAAGGAGGGTGGAGCTGGCAGAGAGGTAAAGAAGCTGCAGAGGAGACTGGGCAAGGAAGGAAGATGATAGAGAGCCAGAAGGAGCCCTGGAGGGCACACATGGAGCAGAGAGACTCATGAAGAAACTGCGCTTGACTTTTGGTCGTGGACTGGGTGACACAGATGTGGGTGACAGAACCGTGGGGAGGTGACAATGGCAGCTTTTATGTTGGTTTTGATTTTGCTCTTTTCCTCCCAGTCTTGTCTGGCTGTTTCTGATCCTTTTCTGTGGGTCACCACTGGAATGTGCTTTAGACTTGGGGCAGCTTTTGGGCCTTGCTCTGGGCCAATCCTGCTTGGGTGGACTTTTATCCACGAAGGGAAAGGTAACTTTGGGTGTTTGCCTTTTCTGTATTGTTTACTAATTGTACTAAATTGCCTTTCCATTAAAGGTCTTATATGTTTTGTCTTGATGTTACAGATGGCAGAAACTATTTAGAGTGGGCAGTTTTGGGGGTTCTGGGGTGCCCCTCTTCCTGCCCTGTAACGGTGGTTTATCTCTCCCATTCCAGTTCTGTTCTCCAGACAAATCATAGGGATAATCAAAGATATCCTCACTGCCAGGGGGAAAAATCCCTGGGCCCAAAAGCCTAACTAATCAAGTACCAATTTGCAAAGATCAACTTCCATAACCCATTCTGAGATCTGAAGGTCGTCAGTGTTACCAGTGATTTAAGCGAATCATTTTGAGACCATTTAGTCCTCTTGTTTGAGACATCAGGAAGTTAAAGAATTATCTCAGAGAACCCCAGACTTTTAAGACTAAGGTTCAGACACCTCTGGCAACAGAGGGAAGTAGAAGCATGTTGTCCCTGTAAATGTCTCCATCTCCCTTGGGCACACATACCAGAGACCCACTCAGTAGGATGGAAATGGTTGTTCACAGTGCAGGTGGGTGATTGGAGAGATTGGACTCTGGTGAATTCCTACCCAGAACATTCATGAATCTTCCCTCCCAGTTGGAGGGTTTGTCTTCTCCCTTGAATTCAGAAGGAGAGAACTCCTGTAAGATAAATAGATGCACGCCTCTGCACAATATTTTATACAGGTACATGATTTGGAAAATTAGGTCAGAGGAGGGAGGGAAATGGTGATTCATTACCAGGGCTAGAGGGAGGCGGGATCACCTCATCAGCAATTCAAAGGTAATCAGTTTTTCCCCATTGTCATGGTAATGAATCACCATTGTTAATAAATTGGGAAGTCAGTTACACCTTTGAGTATCTGGATAAACCAGAGTTGTCTGGCATCTGTCTTCATTAGAAAAGGACCAACGAAATGGTGACTGGACAGATGGGAAGGGGGATGAGAGGATCCTGATTTTTGTCACCTGAGGGTCAAGAAACTAGACTTCCCTGACTTTCCATTGTCTTCATGATCAAGTCACCCCAAACCAAAATGACCAAAGTAAGTCTTTAAACCTGAAGTCACCCATCACAGATCTAAGTCCCCTGATGAAAAATCAAAGACAGCAGCAATTTATTTATTTAATGGAGGGACAGTGGCAAGAAATAATTCTGGAATATCACTCAGCACAGGCAGAGGTCTTTATTAAAGCAGATTTTTTCCCCCCATGCAAATGGAAAGCAGGAATGGAAAATGAGACCCTCCCCCACTGCCAGTCTGAATTTTGAGGGTTTAGTCTCAACTGATCGCATCAGAAAATCCAAGCCCAGTGGTTCAGACACAGTGGTCAGGGTCAAAGCTTGCTGTGGTGTTTTATGGCTCAGTGAGAGATCGGGCCTCCAGCTCCAATAGATAAATCAACTCAAACTCCATCAGCCTTCAGGACAGACAAATCTTTGGCCATGGAGTCGTCAATAATCCAAACATAACTTGGAATGCAGTTATAACTCTTTATTGCTTTTAGGTCGACACACAAAAAACTGAGACGAATTCTGATCTCTATGATTTGATAATGGCACTTGACAAGTTACTATTTATTCGAAGGGTGGGAGCTAAAAATCTTTTTTGTCTGATCGTTGTGTCAAAATCCTGCAAGTCATTTTCATTTCTCTCTCTTGGGCAAGATTAAAAAGCAAACCCTTTTGCCCTGTCATATGATCCTGGTGCTGAGAGTTCGAAACATTTCAACTGTAATTTAATATAGGGAATTTGGGGGAGAGAGAGAGAGAAAGAAAGAGAGAGAGAAAGAGAGAGAGAGAGAGAGGACCTTTGTATGCAGGAGATAGTGCCCTGGGGTAACAGGAAGGGTTACTGATAGGAGACATGACAATATCAAACCTGTTCCTGTGTCTCATTTCCCCACGAAGAGCAGAGCTGTGTTTCACAGCTCCTATAGCCTCACCAAGAAGCCCTACAGGAACAGGAGTCTGGTTAGACTGTGAACCTGGAAAGTAGCCCCAAGTTGCCTCCTCCCCTGCCCCACTGTTTCCACCACAGGCTCACTGCACTGAATGGCCTGAGTGATGGGACTGTGCTTTAAGAAACTCAATGCAAATTCTTCATTCACTCAAACTTCAGACCTCAGTTTATGACCAGGATGGGGGAGGGCAGGTGAGAACTTCAGAGCTCCATGGTGACTCCTCCCCTAATCTTTCTCCCCGTGCACAGGCATGCATGCAGCAGCATACTTTGTGTGTGTTCACACACACACACACACCCCCCTCTACCTGCCTTCCCCACTTCTCCCTGTGCTCTGTGCTCCTCCCTTCTATCTCCTACTCCAGACCTGCATCTGAGGAGAAGTGGGAAGCTGTCTGGAGGGATGATGCACGCAGCCCCTGTCCGCCATCCTGCAGCAGCTCCGCCAGAGTCCTAAGCAGTGCATGGGTTTTGCTTGGCAAGAGGAAACTGAGGAGAGAAGTAGCCAGGCTGTGAAATGGTGGCAAGTCCAGCCCCAGGGAAGCCTGCACACTGCAAGCTGAGAAAAGACCCACATCCTTTGGGATCTCTAAGTCGAGGGGAAAAAAGACTTGGATCAATTACACTCCCCTCTATCCGTAGGACATTCGAAATATTCTCAAAAGCTCATCATTTCTCTGAGGGCTGAAACATCTGAGCAGGTGTGCAAACGTAAGACTCAACCACCATTTTTTCTGTTTTTCATCCGTCTTCAGAGCTGAAGCTACTCCTGTCGTCTAACTCCCTCCTAGATATTATCCCGCTCATCCTTATTTTGTCTCTGGTGAGAAAACCATGACTACACATTATGCAAAAATGTTTTACGTAATTGGCAGCTGTTGTTGGGATGTGGAATCTTGGCAGAGGAAATACTGACTCCTTTTTCCCAGAGATGGGGGCCCAGGATGTGCTGTGGCCACTGCCCCCCGGACCCTCTAGCAGAGAAGACGACTTTGTATGTAAAGATGGTCACCTAATACTCCCTCGATTTTCTCCTCTTTGGGAGTTTCTCAGAGACCCAGTAACCCAACTTAATTATTTATTAATAATATTTACTATTTTAGGGCATTGGTTTTTCCCTTCCAGCATCTACTTTTCCCTAGTACTCATGTGGAACCTCTCCTCCCAAGCCTGGGAGTTTGGAATGGGTTGGCGCACCCAGTTCCAGGATAGGAAATCATGGCAGAACCTCACCCAATGGATGCATCCCACTCCTGGGTGGAATTCTGAGTCAAGGGGCTGCAAACAGCTGTGAGAGAGCCCTCTTTGCCGAAATGAGATGTGCCTAATCTGGAGCTCCTGCAGGCAGCTCTGAGACTGAGAGAGACTCGTCAGCATGCACAGGGCCCACATGGATGAATGGGAAACTCAGAAATGGGGACAAGAAAGCAGTAAAAAACATGCTGTTGTTTGAGACTTTGAGATGTCCTGGGGGAGTTCTTTGAGATCCTATAAGGTGAAAGTCAGAGTTCTCTACTCTTCCCTTTGGACTTCCCCATTCTTTATTAGACTATGTGTCCCTAACATAAATATCTCAGCCACCCACAGCACATAGCTACAAATGAATCCCCATACGATTGATAGCACCATTGCAGAGTCCCAGCTTCCTTTCAAAGTGCCCACTGGCTCCAGGACCTTTCATGAGGCCCCAAAGAAAATCTCCAACTTGTTCATGTCCCTGCTTTAATCCAGTCCTCTGCCTGACCTCCACCATGCAATCCTCCAGGATGCCCATGTCTATGCCACTACTCTGAGCCCAGGTCCTCTGCTGCCCTGGAGGCTAGGCTCTCTTAGCTGATCTGCTTAGGCACTGCCAGCTCTGCCAGGGCTCCCTGCGGACCTGGACTCCTGCACTCGCTTCTGTCCAGCAGAGAGGAAAAAACTTCCCCTTCTCTGGACGATACTTCCCTGGAGAGGTACCTCAACAGAGAGGTGTGAGCTTTTTTCTTTCCTCCTCTGGCTCGGTATACAGGCCCCAATGGCTAGGTCAAGTTGAAATTGTGAGTTCAGGTCAAAGCTCCATCCCAACACATCCCAGATAGGGGAGGTAGCAGGGTCCCTGAAGGTTGTGAGGTTTCTGGCATGTTAGGTTGCAGAAAACTAAGCATAATTTTCATTCATCTACAAGTCATTGGGTGTGAGGGTGCCATGTGTCCAAAAAGTGCCAAAGCCAACATTTTAATACTTAGTCATGGCAGAAAATCAAAATGGTAAAAATCAAACTTATTTAATTTCCTATAAACTGAATCAAGAATGGTTATTACTGAACTTTGACAGTTCAACACCCTGGTTCCACTTGGGGAAACCTAATGTTCTGCAAATTCATGATCGAAACTTCTGGTCTAGAATAGATTGAGGCATCTGAGTTTCACCAAAATACCAACTAGACACACAAAAAAAATTTAAGTGAAAAAAGAAATTTTGGGGTAACACAGAGTATGACCCCAAGTTTGCTTTTAGTCTCATCTGTATGTGGGTGTGAATGAGAAGCCTAGAAAAGGGGTACACCAGATGGTAATGTCATTGGCTTCAAGATAGACAAATTTCATTATTTTGTATTTACTCCTCTTTGTTTCGTGTGACTTAATTCCATAACAATGTATTTTGTTGTTAAATGTTGAAGAGAGCAATAAAATTAAAAAGTATAAAAACAGAGTATAGACCACAAAGGTTAAAACAGCCCATTAAGCTTATGAGTGAATGTTCTTTAGACCAGCAAAATTTTCCAGCACAGTGGAGTAGGGGGATGAAGCGAACGGGAGGACCCCAGGGAGCAGGGGGCGATGTGCCCACTGGGAGTGTGCAGGGGACAAGTGGCAGCTGGCAGCAGGCTGGGAAGGAACATTTGGGACCCCAGAAGGGACAGGCCTTCGAGGGATGGAGACCCACGAAGACAGGGCAGCTAGCGGCTGTAGACAGCTCAGCCTGGAGCCGTGGATGATGACCTGACACCAGAGTAAAAAGAAGATGAAGAAATCACTTCCAGGAAAGAGAATGCCACCAAGCCTCCCAGCAATGCCCAAGTCCCCTCAGGACCGAGGGGGTAAAGGCGCTCAGGGCAGTGTGCCTGGGATTGGCGCCAGTCAAGCCATTTTGTGGGAAGAATTAGAATAAGGAATTTGAGTTTGCTATAGTCAATCATTTGTGCTGCTGTGATTTTTTTGTGTCTGTTTTGTTTTGATGCTGTAGCATCTTAGTGAAGCTCTTTCTGGCAATTCCAGTCTTGCTCATTGCTGAGCTGAGAAGCAATGGGTGACTATCCGTGCTGAGCAAGGTGGAATGGTGTGGGATGGGACCAAGTGACCAGAGATAGGACGCAGCCTCTTATTTGATGTGTCCAGGTTTGAAAAGTACCAGGGAGAGAAAGTGTCAAGGTTCTACAATCAAACCAGGACAAAGCAAGTTCAATGCTCAAGGTCAGCAGGCTGAGCAGAAGCAGGCTCACCAAGTTGGTATGTGATGGGAACAGGGAGACACGGAGAGTGCCTACACTTCCCTCTCCTGGCATCAGGCCTATGATGTAGCAGCGGTCTGAATCCCTTAAAGGGATAATAGGAGGGAGGTGGGGGGAAGTGGCAGGGACTACACCGCTGAGGAATAAGCCAGGGAATGAGGAAGTGTGTTTCCCTTTCAGATCAGGGATCCTCAAACACAGCCCCTGGAGTCTCCCTACCCCCCTTCCTGCTCACAACCCCCTTCTTGGATTGTCTAGCAGAATGCTAAACTCAGGGTCCTGCCCTGGGAGAAGCATGCGGTCACCAAAGCAGCTTATGCCACCCATGCCACTGAGACCTAAAGGATCAATAGTGCTTGGCAATAGAGCCAGGAGGGGGGCCAAGCTCCCGGTCCTTCACCTTCACTTTTACCCATTTCACAAGCTGAGCTTCCAAGTCGGCTTGCTTTGGAACAAAGGGCTCTGTTGATAAAATACAGTTGGTGACCTCTGTTCTGCTGTGGTGGTCAATACAGACCAACCCATAAGACAGCTCAACTCTTAGGTCTTAGTTGAGAACGGATATCAGCTCTGGAGTGTTCCCCAAATTAAAAGAGGTTCTATTATCAGTTTCTGGGTTGGGTTTCGTACCTCATTCCTCTCCTTACTGATTTATCTATTCACTAGAATATTTAGCTGTTCACTAATGAAGTGACAGATCTCGTTCCAGCCACGGGGAGTCCCAATTCTGAAAGCACCCTGGAATTCCAGGCAGCAGATGGAGTAAGCATCCTTGGGGTTTAAAGACTGACAATGCTTGAGGAACACTGATTTTCTTCATAAAGTCAGTGGGGTAGATCCACGTTGACCCAAGGAGGCTCTTGGCAGAGGGGAGAGTGTTCTGTTGTTCATTTTAGCTCATATGTGAGGGTATCAGGATTTGCTTATACTATTTCTGCAAGCAAACAGCCACATAACCTGGACCAAATGTTTAGTTCCTCACTCCAACCTCTGTTCTATCCCCACAGAGGTAAAGAGAAATCATAGATTACTGAGTTAGTGACAGATGTCATATCTCTCTCCAGATGAGCTGTGAATACAGTCAGTGGGAGAAGAAATGTCAATCATTAGAGATTTTTTTCCCTTTGGTTCCAGAAACCGTAAGAAAGTGATGTTGTCACTTGACACAACACAATACCTAAACACCCAAACAGTGGGGCACCACTGTGCTTAACCTCTTGATGAACTTTCTAGGAAAATACAGGAAGGATCTTAGAGCCAGGTTCTCTTGTGACCTGTGGTGTCAGGTGCGGCGAATGCAACTTGGAAAGGAACAATCTGGGACACAATGGGGACTGAAAAAAGTTCAAATGTTTTAAGAATCAAGCCATTTAAATCAGGGTCCTGATCTGGAAACAAACTCAAAGGTTTTAGGTGATTATGAAATCTCTGACCCTCAGTGTTATCTATAAAATATAGGGATTCTTTCCCTTTCTCCTCCCCTTCTTATCTCTTCTTTTCTTTTCTGGAATAATTCCCTCTCAAAACCATCAAGGGACAAAGGCCTGTAATAGGCTTAACAACAGCCTTTCCAAAGTTGTCTGCCTCCTACCTAATCCCCAGAATGTGTGAATATATCACCTTAGTACACCGTAAAAGGGACATTGCAGATATGATTAAGGGTCATGAAATGAGATTATTGTATATTATTCAGGTGGGTCCAATGTGCTCTCAAAGGTCCTTTTAAGAAGGAAGGAAGAGTGTCAGACACAGAGAAAGAAGATGTGAAGACAGAAGCAGAGGTCAGTGAGGAGAGAAAAGGTCACGCGCCTGCCTTCAAAAATGGAGAGAGACAGCGAACCTAGGAATGTGCTCATGCTCTTGAAGCTGGAAAAAGCAAAGAAATGGATTCTCCCCTAGAGTCTCCAGAAGAAACGTACATTGTGAATCCATCTTAGACTTGTTGTAAGATAATAATACACTTGTGCTGTTTTAAGTAAGCAAGTATGTAATAACTTGTTACAATAGCAAAAAAAAATTAATACATTGCCCATGTGGGAGGAGACTGTGGGTATGAACAGAGCATTCCTATGGAGGGGCGGGAACTTTGGTGGTCCCATGTGAAGTGTGAGGTGTTAAGGCTGACATCAGGGCAGGGGGCTGCACAGTACAGATGACAGAGCCCAATGGGGATGTGAGGGTCCGTGCCAGTGAGGGAAATAGTAGTGATCAGAACTTGCTTAATAGAAAAGGATTTAGCATATAAGTGAATATTTTAAGAAAAATGGGAATGATATTTCTTACTGTCATAAAAGGTGCTAGATTGAAATCAGAGATGAAATCATGGTGCCATATAGAAATCAAAATAGAAAGACATCTTTTCTCCAGTTTTGTCCACCGAGACCAGGAGAGCAGCCACACCCCAGTAACTATGATCATTTTTAGAAACACATCTCAGCTACCAAATAGCATTCTCCAGTAAAAAGGAGTTGTACTCCTTGGAGAAATGACTGATTTCAGGACTAGGCAAAAAAGAACACAATGGCCAAACTTAGGATAATTTTGAGAATCAATGCAGAGAAGTAGATGATAGATAGATAGATAGATAGATAGATAGATAGATAGATAGATAGACAGGTAGATGAGAGGAATCTTTTATATATTATGGATAAACTGTTCAATAAAAGAGGAATCTGAGTTCATACTGTATAAATTAATAAACACAATAAAATTTTCATAGGAAATGGAATATTTACATACACTCTAAGTACCTCTCCACAAAATACTTATTAACTACAAGGAGAAAAGAATGTGCAGTAAAGTCTGGCAGACACAACCTCAATCAAGTGATCAAAGTTAACATCATTGGTGATATGAAAAATTCAAATTGTGTACTCTCTGATAGAATGTAATGAAAATATGCAGCATCTCTTCTGTGATATTCCTGCCAAAGTTGTATAACTGTGAGAAAACATCCAGTGAACTCCAATTATGTCATTACAAAAGAAATGATCGGTCCTCTTCAAAAGAAGTAATGACAAAGTAATGCAACCGTGGCTCTGCATTGAGTTGTTTTGCCATGAAGGACATTATCAAGATAATTGTCAAGATTAAATAAGTCTGAAGATTAGATGGCAGTCATGTACCATGCTGTATTTTCTCATTTGGATATTCTCTCGCTGTAATGGGGCTGCTAAGTAGCCATTCAAGGAAGTCACTGGCTGTTTTCTACACAAATTCCATGGAAGATTCCAAAGGGCAGCATTTAGGGCCTGTTGTCAATTATGCTCTTGGCAGCAGGAGATCTGAATAGCACATTTCATTGCCTTCACACACCACCATAAAAGAACTCTCCCACCCTTTGGAAATTACTGTAAGTTCAAATGTTTATTCTAGCATGAGGAAATTTAAAGTCCCAAATCAAAAATTATTTTTAATAATGAAATTATGTATATACTACTTGCAAAAGTTCTACACATGCCATCCAATTGGCACAATAATGGATAAAGCAAACAATTCTCCAAGAATTTGGAGTCAGGAATAAATCCTCTCCATATTACCATTATAAAGAAATAAATCTAATCGTACTATAATATAACAAATCCAATCATACTACCATTCATTGGGAAAATAAGACCCAAGTCTTAAACTAAGTTGATCTTTTCTTCTTCTCTTTTGCCATTTTCTTCTGTATATTTGGGAACATCCAGTTCTTGCTCATCCCACTGGTGACTTCAGATGTTCCTCCAGATTTGTCCTCAGGATCAGCTTCTCCATCTGAAAGGGATCCACTCTGTAATGAAGACCCCATTAAAAAGAGAAGCCACTGGGCTGGCTTCTCTCCAACAGCATCTGTATTTTCTGAGATTTCCAGCAACTCTTACTTCTACTGTTACACCAACCTTCTAACCAATCTCCTACCTCCAGTCTTACTTTCCCTCTAGTCTGTTCAGTCTATTTTCTCTAGGCAGAACTTGAGTCTGAAATGCATCTAATCATGTCATGCTCCTATTAGCATTGTCATTCACTACCTATTGCCTAAGCAGGCGCTCTCAGCCTGGGCTTCAGGAGATGAGCCAATCTGGGGATGGCCGTCACAACTTTGTGCACATAAAGTCACAGTTTTCTTAGGGGAGTTTCACAGTTTTCATCAGATTCCCAAAGGGTTCATCAAGAAAATGTTGAGAACCCCTGGACTTGGGATTAAGTCCAAGTTCCTTAGCCTGGTAGACAAGAACCCATGTGGTCTGGCTGCCGCCTGCTCACCACTTGTCTACTGAGAATGCCCCATTTCCACCATGTTGTTTCTAAGTGCTCAGTGCCTCCACTCTTGCTGCTCTTTCTGGAATACCCTCCCCACTTTTTCCCCCTGACTGCCTCTTGCTCATCCCTAAAGGTTCAGGACAGGTAGCTCCCCACCTTAAGCCTTACAGAACCCCCAGACTGGTTGAAGAACTTCTCCTGCAATCTTCTAGAATGCCCTGTGCAGCCTTGGTAACAACACAGAGCATAATCAGTTCCAGTTAGCAAGTCATGTACCTGTCTCCCGCTGTGGTGGATTCCTTGGGGGCAGAGACCACATGCTATTCATGCCTGTCTGGCTTTCTTGCTATTCATAAATTCATGAAAGGAATTTAGAGAGTAACCCAATCAAATATTCAAGCAAAAAATCTTTATTCTGGATCACACATGCAGGAGAAGGGAGGCAATTGCCCCAAGTCACACTCTCAGCCTGAGCACAGTGGGGTCCTGGTCTTGTGGGGTTGATCACTACCAGAGCAGGTAGTGGATATTGCAGTTAGTTTCTGCAATTGGTTATTGACTGGCTGGGGTTTTATGATTTTTCAGAAGAAACAAGGACCAGATTCACTCAATAACATGATAGCAAGGTAAGAACAAAAACCAGGTTCTAGAGGCCCTGAAACCTGTGTGAGGCCAAGCAGGGTGAATGCTCAAGACACATTTATGGAACTCAGGGGAGTGTCACTGGGGCAGACCATGGTGCAGTTATTGCCATTCCTTAAAATTCTGTCTGCCTGGCTCAGCCTGTCTGGGAGTCTCTTCCCTCTGCCTGGCACAGGTAAGGGACCAGGGCGGGGTTGTCCTGGGCCCTAGAGGGAGACAGCCTGGTTCCATCAGTGACCTTGGGCGAATCTCTCCCTTTCCTCTGTGTAAAACAAGGCTAATGGTCTCTGGTCACCCAGCCCCGCCCTAGCCATGCAGACAGCTGGGATAATGGATCTGAAAGCTTGGGGAAGGGGACTGTGCACATGTGGGATGTGGTCCCTGTTCCACACATGTGAGGAGAGGATGGAGTGTGAGACTCCAAGAAGAGGCACTGCAGGAGAATGTCCCTTGGTTCTGTTCATAGGGATCAAAAAGAGCCAGATAAAATCTGAAGCCAAAGGCTCCTCCCCTTAGACCCCATCCTAACTTCCTCAAGTTCTCTCCAAAAAGGTGTGGGGCGGGGGATGTCTGCACCTTAAGTTTGTCTTCTTGATCTTGTTTGGGACAAAGAGGGCTGAGGAAGTAGGGTGAGGGAGGCAGTGCTGATAATCAACCGCTGAATAACTGAGAGGGAAGCTGAATGTGAACTTGACTTTCCACTGGCAGATTGCAATAATACCATCCTTTGGAATGTCCTTGGAGTCTCCAACTGCTGTCTTTTGGTTTAGATTAAACCTTGAGATAGCTTGCCAAGTTTGAAACCCACCCGACCCTCACGCAGTGTATGTTTTGAGCTCAACTTGAACTTTATGAGGTGCAAGTTAATTTGCATTTGGCAAAATGCAATTTCCTGTTTCTAAGAAAAAGGGACTTTAAAGATTTATTTAAGAGACACAAATGGCTTCCTGGACATCAAATAACTCTTACAAAGCAATATTTTAATAAGTTAAGTGTAAATGAATTGAAAACACATGAATCTGATTTCCCTTGAACTGCAGATGGGTTTAACAAATAGAGGGGGAAATGGCTTGGCACAGGGGCTTGGGGATTTTCTCTATCCAAAAAGTTTAAGAAAGTAGATCAAGATGTTAGACGAACCCCTTCACACACCAGGGTTCCCTAGCTCAGATTGTGTATCTCCAGGATTCTTGCTCCATAAACAAAAGGAGGATTCCAGATTGGCTCCACTGGGCAAGACGCTATTACCCACTCTGCTTTCTGCCTCAGCTTTGACAAGTCTTCTTCCTTCCTGTCTTTCTCCTCCCTCTCTCAGACATGCCGAGGCTGTAGTTTCCTCCCAGCCTCCCAAAGCATCCTTCGTGGGTTCCATTACTAGGATGACAAGGGCGCTGGCACTCAGAGGTCCTCAGGGTCCAGGCCTGCTCCCCAGCCTCAGTTCCTTGTGTGAAAGAGCTCCCACCTGGACCTATTCCAATGGAGGTAACCATGGAAACCCCCAGCCACCTACCCTACACACAGTCTATCTCTTCCTCCGACTCCATCAGTCTAAGAGATGATACTCGCCCTCCGACCTGAAACTAACTGCCCTTTCTACTAAATAGGCATATTTATTATGGGATTGATGGTTTGTGTGAAAACACAGTTCTGCTTTGTAGGTGCCCACCAGTGATGGGAGGTGGAAACTACCCTACTTGGGGTCAGGGGGGGGGGCATTCCTGGGGTCACAGGTGAAAGCAATGGCCCTCAGAAAACCAGATGATGAGGACAGGCCCTAAGTCATCGGGACTCAGGATTTCAGCATCAGCCTCTTATTCTTGACCTGAATGCCAAGGAGTCACAGGGACTTAGGTGTTAATCTGGTTTCTGATAATAGACAGAAATTCAAAGAGTTGATTACAAAGTTGATTACAAGGTGCAAAAGATTGGCCTGTCCTGTGATCTGGATTAACTAGAGACCTGGTTCTGGTTATTTCTTCTTGGCTGTCCTCCATTACTTAGAGCAGAACAGCCAAAGAAGGAGCAAGCCAGTCTTTCCTTATATCCTATGGCCTCTATGAAACAAGCTGGAACATTCCAACGAGTCTGCTCTGGGCAATGGGGGGATAAGCACAGAGAGAATCATGATATAGAAACTATACCCACTGAGCCTCAAGACCCCAAAACTAGAGCCCAGGTTATAATCAGACCCCAAAACTTGAGCTCAGGTTATAAGCAAAACACCCGTGTTAAAGGTAATGAGATTTGTTTTTATTGAGGAAGGTAGCCCTTCCTTGAGGGAAAGGCATGGCCAGGGGACTTTGAGTCTCCTGGGAATTTAAGAAGGCATGCCCTATTTTGTCAACAAAATTTCACTGGCCATCAATCACTGTAAGATATCACAGGAGGCCCTGCTTGTGAGATGCTGGCAAACTATGGATTCCAGAAAAAGAGGAAGACACAACCCCTGCCAGGGTTAGTTTACAGCCTACTCGGGCACATGCAGGAACAGGGCACCCACAGAGCAAGGGGAAGCACTTTAGCTAAGTGGTTAAGACCCAAATGGGTAGGACTCACAGCAGAGGAGTAAATAAGAGATCATAGGAGACTGAGTTCAGAGGGGCTGGAGCTCCCCAAGGAAGTGGAAACATAACTTGGGCCTTTAAAAGAGACTAGAATTTAGATTCTTCAGTTTTCCCTCTTTTCTTAATTAACAGCCTTCCCCTCTAGCCTCATTGGATTTGTAAGTTAATTGTCATCTTTGCTACCAGGGAAGTTAGTCAAGGTTCCTGGCAGCTCTGTGGTACAGAAGAAAGGGAAGGGGGTTGGCATGCATCTGACACCGTCTCAGATGCTTGCTCTTCGTGTTACCCTGGCAAAGTCATTTCACCTCTCTGTGCCTCCATTCACTTGTCTGTAACATGGAGCTAACGATGACATTAACAAACAAATATGTGTAAAGTGTCCCATAAAGAGGGAAGACTGACTCATAAAATCAGAGTAGACCATGTGAAATCTAAGCTGCAAGGAACCGGCTGTGCATACATCTCCCTCTCTCCTCTTCCCTCTCTTTCACACACACACACTCACACACACACACACACTCACACACATGCACACTCACGCGCACACACATCTTAGAGGCACAAATTCATCCCTGTATTCCTTTCCTATTATTCATAACAAGTTACCACAAATTCATGGATTAAAACACTCCGTGGGGTAGCTGACGACTCTGCGGGGCTGGCTATGCTGCGGGGGTGGGCTTGCCGTGGGCGATCACAAAGCTGAATCGAGGTGTCAGAAGACTGAGTTCCCATCTGAGAATTTCCCAGCTCATTCAGTTCACTGCTGTGGTCAGATTGGTCACATTTCCTTGCGGCCTGTTGGTGGGGGCCACTGGGCAGTAGAGGCTGATGCATCCTTAAGGGCCTCCTGTCCCCTTCCAGCTTCAAACCACCCATGGCGTGCCTCTCCCAAGTCGAAGCCTCTCTTGCTCCCAATCTCTGACTTCCCTATCTCTGACCTTGAAGCCCAGATTTAAAGGGTCATGTGTGATTAAATCAGGTCCACCCAGATCATCTCCTAGTGTAAGGTGCACTGATTTGGGGAACTTAATTACATTTGTAAACTTTCTTCCCAAGAAGGATCTAAATAAATGGAAGAAGCTGTGTGTATACCAGAGGACACATCTAAAATTCTGCCTGCCACGATTCCCAAAAAGAAGTAGAAAAAGAGAAGAGAAAAGAGGGGAGAAGGGAAGGTGGTGGGGGAGGCCAAGGAAAGGCAGGAGGGACGGAGCTAAGGAGGAAGGGCCGCACCTTGCTGATTGATACTCTTGCCCAGTAGCTTCATTACATAAGGAAGCTAAACTCAGGAACTAATCTGAAGTGCAGAGGAAAAAGTCTTCTAAAATGAAGATGCTGGGCCTCCCTTGTGCCACAAGGGGTTAAGACGCAATCTATGAGCTGTCCACAGCCACTGCAGCACAAGTTTGATCCCCAGCCACGCTGCTCCCCTCAGCAGTGTAGTTCAATCTGCCTGCTCTGTTCCCCACTCTGTCTCTGGTGAATCCTCTCACCCTCCACACACACACCTCTAGCCTGTACCCCAGCTTGTGTATGCACAAATAAATAAATCGTTAAAATAAATAAATAAAATGAAGGTGCTTATTGAAGAATTGTTTATAACAGGAAAAAAGGGAAATAACAAAAATTTCAAATAATAGATTATTATCAATGAAACCATTCATAGTAAAGTCATATGATAGAATGGAATCATTTTAAATGACGCTTAAAAATATTTTTATTGGGACCTCCCCTGGTGGCACAGCAGTTGAGCGCTGGGCTGCGAAGCTGTCCGCAGCCTGCAGCACCGGTTCGATCCCCGGCCACCGGTGAGGGTCCCACATGGCACATAGACCTCCCCTGCCGCATCCGTCTGCCTGTTCTGTTCCCTGCTCTGGCTCCGATGAATTCTCTCACCCTCCCGCACTTCTGACTGTACCTAGTGCTTGTATAAATAAATAAATAAATCTTTAAAAAAATATTTTTATTGATCAGTATATATTTAATGTGATGATGTTTTTTAAATATATAGTCATACATTTAATATGAGTTTCGCTATGTAAAATTAATATATACAAATGTACATATGTGTACATACACCTATATAAATAGCTAGCTAGGGAGGGATGGATGCACATAGAATGACAAAGGAATATATCACAATGTCAGTAGAAATTATCTCTGAGTAATAGAAAGATTATTTTTATTGACATGAATATTTTTAATTGCTATAAATATGAAAACAAAAAATTTACCATTTTGAAGTGTAAAACTCAGGGACAATGAGTGCAGTTCATATTGTTGTACAGCCATCTCTATAATCCAGGTCCAGATTGTTTTCATCCTCCCAAACTAAAACTCAGTACCCATTAAATAACTCCCCATACTCCTCAGCTCCCCAGCAGCCACTTTTCTGCCTCCTGTCTCTAGGAATGTGATTACTCTTGGAATCTTGCAGAAGTGAAATCATACAGTATTTGCTCTTTTCACTCAACACAATGTCTTTTTTAAAAAAAAAAAAGATTTATTTATGCATACAAGAACTGGGGTACAGGCCAAAGGTGCAGGAGGTGAGAGAATTCACCAGAGACAGAGTGGGGAACAGAACAGGCAGATTGACTGAAATACACTGCTGAGGGGAGCAGTGGGCGAGTCAGGAGAGGTCTGCTGTGCCATGTGGGTAGCTCCCTGGCCATAGATGGAACTCGCACTGCAGAGGCTGTAGATAGCTTCACGGTATTGTGCTCAACCCCTTGTGCCACTAGGGAGGCCCTCAATACAATCTTTAAGGTTGATCCATGTTGAGCCTCCCTGGCGGTTGAGCGCTGCACTGTGAAGCTGTCCATAGCCTCTGCAACGCCAGTTCGTTCCGGCCGGCCGGTGAGAATTCCACATGGCGCGGCAGACCTCTCCTGTTTCCCTGCTGCTCCCCTCAGCAGTGTATTTCTGTCAGTCTGCCTGTTCTGCTCCCTACTCTGTCTCTGGTGAATCTCTCACCCTCCCGCGCATCTGGCCTGTACCCCAGCTCTCGTATAAATAAATAAAATCTTAAAAAAAAAAAATAAAAAGATTGATCATTGTAAAGACATCCTGTCCAAACCTGAGCCGGGCTCTTCTGTGCCCTCTGCTCCTCAACCTTCTTTTTCCTTTTTAATCCTGCATTGCTGGTGTTAGCAAGAATTCCAAAATTCTGCTAAGTCCATTTAGCAAGAAGCCCCCTCTCCTTGATGTCACCTCTTAGTAAGTTCCCATCCACTGACCCCCCTCACTGTGCTCCCTGGCTATTAATCTCCAGCTGTCTTTGTTGTATTGAGAGTTAGATCTACTTTCTCTCCTTTGTTGTAACAGTCTTAACATCACTTGCAATAGTTCTGAGAAAGTCTTGCAGTTTTTACAAGTGTCAAAATAATTTTCTCTTTAGCAATCAAGATTGCATTTCTTTTTAAGACTGGATGTATAGACCACATTTTGTTTATCCACTCATCATAGTGCACATTAAGGTCATGTTCACCTTTTGCTCTTGTAAATTATGTTGCTATGAAGAAGGAGTACAAAATATCTATTTAAGTCCCTGCCCTTAGTTCTTGGGGTACATACACATATGCATCATATGGTAACTCTATGGTTAATTTTTGAGAAACCATCATACTGCTCTCCATAGTACTGTACTATATTACATTCCTGCTAGCAATGTGCCAGGAATCCAGTTACTCCACACCCATTCCTTGTTTTTTCTCCATTTTTGAGAATAATCATCCTAATAGCTGTGTAGTATCTGTACTTTTGATTGGCATTTCCTTAATAGTTAATCATGTTGAGCATCTTTTTATGTACTCGTTGGCCATCGATGTCTTCTTTGAGAAATACCTATTTAAGTCCTTTGCCCTCTTTTTAAAATTGGGTTGTGGGTCTCCCTGGTGGCACAAGGGGTAAGACACAACCTATGAACCTGTTTGCAGCCACTGCAGCACAATCCCTGGCCAGGGAGCTACATACATGGCGCAGCAGACCTCTGCTGTCTCGCCTGCTGCTTCCCTCAGCTAGTCTACATGTTCTGTTCCCCACTCTGTGTCTGGTGAATCCTCTCACCCCCCCCACACACACCTCTGGCCTGTACCCCAGTACTTGTATGCATAAATGAATGGATCTTTAAAATAAATAAATAAATAAATAAATAAATAAATAAATAAATAAAATTGAGTTGTTTGTAGTTGCTGAGTTGCATAGTCCTTTAGTATATTCTGGGGTCATCCCCTTATCAGAGAGGCGATTTACAGATATTCTTCCCATTCTGTGAACTGCCTTTTCACTCTTGTTAATAGTGTCCTTTGGAACATTAAATTAGTTTTTGTGTGTGTATTCCAAAGTTGCCACAATAGATACGTAGTACTTTCGAAATAGAGGGATAGACTTTAGAGTTCTCTGTGAAGCTTATGAAGAGTTTTTAAATGATAAGAAAAAATACACACGTTATATGATATTGCTAATTGAAACACAAGAAAACAAGTTTAAAATCCAATAATGAGCTATATATATGCCTAGTACAAAAATGTTGGGGGGAAAAGCAATTTTGTTATTTTCTGTAGATGGTGAGATTGTGGTTGACATGTTTGTTCTTTCTAATTTTCTGTGTTTTCTTGCTCCCTATCATAAATATGCATCACTTTTAAACACAGAAGGCATTTAAGAGGGGGCAAATATTAAGGATATCAAGTAGCAAATAAATCTTTGAAAGCACAAAGAAAAGCGAAAGTGTTTGTTGTCCCTTCTCTTGCCTATAGGGTCTCTGCCCTACTTTTTGGACATGGCAGAGGAGTACCTTTACCCAGGAGGTGGGAAGCAGGGAGCATTAGAATATCATCTCTCTCAGAAAGGGTATTCAACACAGATTTCCAGCTTACTTGCTAACAGTAATTTCCACCTTTTGCTCTTGTAAATTATGTTGCTATGAAGGAGTACAAAAGATCAAGAAACAAATTTTTGCAAGAAAACCTGACGTAAGTGGAGACATTTCAAAATGGTGTCAGGGCAGCCATTTCAGAAGGAATTTTCTTACATACATGGGAGGGGCCAAACCATCGAAAGTCCAAGAAGTTAGCAAGATGAGAATATACTGTTTGAAAAGACTATTAAAAGTGAATATTTGCCTACTTACATCATGTGACCCCTCCACCTGGTCATTCTGCCTTGTTACCTACCCTCCACTCCATCCTCAACCATTACCTCATCCTCCTTTTTCTCTCTCTAAAAAATAAAAAAAAAACTCAGATATTTGTCCCCTTTTGGGACACATTTGTACCCAAATCTGTGCTCCCAGAATTGCAATGCTTTGATCTTCTGCAAACATGCTTTGCCTTTTTAGTTCCCTCCTGATTTTCAGGTTAGCAAGATGAAAGGTTACAGTTCTGTTCTGAAGATAATTGCGACTGAAAACTGCTTCTGCCTTTATGCAAAAGAGAATTCACAGGTGACAAACATTTTCTTTTCCTGAGTTTTTCATCAGCTCACCTCAAGGTAGGAGACTCAGCAGATACTTTCATATGCTAATCTTCAGAATGAAAGAGTAGAAATGAATGACATCTTCAGAAAAGAACTGTAAAGGAGCAGAGTCTTAATTCGTGGTTTCCTTACCTCTCCTTCCCTGCTTTGGGCAGCTGCCAGCGTGTCTCTCTACCTGAGGGGTGTGCATATGCACCTCGCTGTAGGCTTCATTGCTTGCTCTTTATGGAGTAATTAGTTGCTTCTAGGCTGTAATTGACAACTGGACTACAGACTTCCTTGAAGGCAGACGCGGTATTTTAAAAACTGGCTCTTACAGTTACAATCTTGGGGTCACAGCAATGCCTCACTCAGCAACCAACCACCTGGTGGTGTAATCCTGGGAAAGTCACTTCATTTTAATGTGGTTCAGTTTCCAGAGAAAAGTCCAAAGCACCAGTGACCAAAGTGTTCTCTCACTTTGTTGAGGTCTCTCTACTCAAAGCTACCTCCTCTCCACCAACACGTGTACATCAACCAGTGCCCCTCCCCGTCACTGGCTTCACCCTTCTTCAAGGCACCACTACTCCCTGATATTACACTGCCCTGAACGCCTATTTGCTACTTATTTATGTTCCATCTCACCAGTAGAAGGCAATTTCAATGTCAGCAGGTCTTTGTTCTCTTTATTATTCACTCTTCAGCAAACATCACAGTGCCTACCACACAGTAGGTTCACAGTAGTAAATTTCTTTTTTAAAGATTTATTTACTTATGCATACAAGAGCTGGGGTACAGTCCAGATGTGTAGGGGGTGAGAGGATTCACCAGAGACAGAGTGGGGAACAGAACAGGCAGATTGACTGAAATACACTCCTGAGGGGAGCAGTGGGCAAGTCAGGAGAGGTCTGCTGTGCCATGTGGGTTGCTCCCTGGCAGGTGGGGGGAATCGAACTCGTGCTGCAGTGGCTGCAGAGAGCTTCATAGGTGGCATCTTAACCCCTTGAGCCACCAGGGAGGCCCCCACAGTAGTAAGTTTTTATCGCATGATTTAATTAACCAATCATTCAACAAATCAATTATTAAAATAAGTTAGTTTTAATCAACCAATCATTTAACAAATCAACTCTTAAAATAAGTTAGCTTCTAGCCTCCTCGTATTCTGCGGCTACTGTGAGATTATTTCTATGAACTTTAAAATCTGTTCTCATTTTCAGATAGCGCTCGTTTTCATGTCTTCCAGTGTCTAACCTCGCTTGTAGTCCCAACACTTCACATATACTCCGTTACTAATAAATCTGGTAAATAGGTGAACAGAATAATACATAATGTATTTAGAGTCAGTTAACGTCCACTCATCTGCATGAATAAGTGAGAAGCGGGCAATAGATAATTTGAAACAGGAGCTAATCTAAAAAGAATTTCTGTCGACTAAAGCGCGTACCACATTATTCATAGCTGGATCTCCCGAGGGTTGCCACTGGCCCACGAGCCAGGACTGCTCACGCGCTCAGTGTACCTGATGACTCAGTCTTTAGACATTCCACAGCTCCTCTGCCATGTGTTCCAACAAATGTATTCATTTCCTGCTGCCTTTTGAATCCTGGCCTGGGCCACGTTTCTCCATCACTTCCCTTCAGCTCTGATTTACAGGGCCTCTTCTGAAAGCCAGAGGCATCTCAGGCAGCCAGAGCTGGGACAGGCGTTGAGCACAGAGCTCTCCTGGTGGAAAGGCTGCCCAAGCACATGTCCTTGACTCCAGCACAGTGCGTTCCCTTCAGCAAGACTGCAGCTCCCCCAGGACCCCCAAGGTCTCCTGCAGAGCAGAAAACTTTCTGGAACGCTTCATGGTCATCTTCTGTGACTTATTACAGCTCTCGTTTGTTTCTTGAGCTTATTCACTATTCATGAAATATCTCATTTAAAGCTCAGGGCAGCCCTTTGAGGTCAATGGAGATTTTCTTTCCTCTTACAGAGGAGGAAGCAAAGTCAGGAAAGAAGAGGTACCCACCCAGAGCTACGCAGCTACCCCACTTTGCCCCTCCTTTCCCTCAGATATCATCTCAATACTCAGACATTCCCTTTAAACAGGTGTCTTCCACAGACCCGCTGGAATCTTTTTAAAAAAAAAATATTTATTTTATTTATTTATGCAATCAAGAGCTAGAGTGTAGGCCATAGGTGCAGGGGGTGAGAGGATTCACCAGAGACAGAGCAGGGAAAAGAACAGGCAGATTGACTGAAATACACTGCTGAGGGGAGCAGCAGGTGAGACAGGAGAGGTCTGCTGTGCCATGTGGGACCCTCGCCGGCTGGCCGGGATCGAACCGGTGCTGCAGAGGCTGCGGACAGCTTCACAGCATGGCGTCCGACCGCCTGTGCCACCAGGGGAGGCCCACCCACTGGATTCTTGAAGGAAGTTTTATTAGCACTCAGAAACAACTTTTCAATGTAGTAGTGAAGACCAATGAGAAGATGCCAAAATTTAGCAAAAATTAAACAGTGTACTACTCTATTATGTTTTGCTCAGGCCAATATCAGGCATACCTTTGCAGCCTATCAATAAACATTTACTGAGTGCCTGCTCAGTGCCCAGTAATGTTTCAGGCACCAGGAATTCAGCAGTGGACAAAAACCAATACATCTACACCTCCACATATCTTATATTCTAGTTGGGAAAATTTTCCTTCTAGAAGAAAGCAGGGTAAGTTATTTGGTAAGATGAAAAAGTTAAATAGTTAAATAGAAAAGGTTACCAGGGACTATTCAAGGCATTCACTGAGAAAGCAGTATTTGAGGAGATACAAAAGAAGTCAGAGTGAGTCGTACAGATATTGTCAGGAAGAACAAAAGTAGAGACAACAGCAGGCTCAAATGTCCTGAGGCAGAAATGTGCTGGGATGTTGAAGAAATAGCAACAGGCCAATGTGGCTGGAGCAGAGAGAGAAGGGCTGGCTGGTGATGGGTGGGGTCAGAGGTTTAGAGTAGAGGGTTAATCATATTGACCAGAGTTCATGGAGAGTAGTCAGGGTGTCAGGAAATGGACTGGGGGAAAAAATACAGCTGCATTTTCATAGTCAACATGACATGCATGTGGTCTTGCCAAAAACAACCTCCTGGTAAAATGCTCTTATTCAAGTTCAGCCACTAGAGCCTTCTTCCTATTATGTCTTTCAAAATAAACTTTTACTTGTTGGTATTTTTTAAGTATTTTCATTTTAAACTGCATTAATAAAGAGGTGCATATATTACTTCATCTTTAGTTTGTTTTCTAATAGTTTGGTAACTATGTTCAAATATAATTGGTCTTGTCGTCTAAATGTTTATGTTTCCCTAAAATTCCTATGTCGAAGCCTTAACTCTCAATGTGATGGCATTTGAGGTGCAGCCTTTGGGGAGTAGCTAGGTTATAGGAGTATGATCCCCATGGTGAAATCAGTGCCTTTAGAAGAAGAGGAAGAGAGAAATTCCTCTCTGCCTTGCTTGTGCTGCCGTGCACCAAGGAAAAGCCATGTGAGGACCCAGAGGGAAACCCAGGCAGAGAGCCTTCCCCAGAACCAACCATGTGCTGCTCTGACCTCAGACTTCCAACATCCAAAGTTGAGAAAATTTGTGTCTGGTGTTTAAATCACCCAGTAAGTGATGCATCACTTAATGAAATTTCAGTCAGCGGTGGACCACATATGCAGCAGTGGGCGCAAAGGCGATACTGTACGGCTCGTTTTTTGCCAAATGTGGAGCAAGCCACATTGCCTAGTTTTGTGTAATGACACTCTGTGAGATTCACACAATGACGAAATCCACTAGCAATGCATTTCTCAGAACGCATCCCCATCATTAAGCGAAGCATGATAGAATATGGTTATAGTTATCCAGTCTGGGCAGACTAAGACAATTAATTATATTTTGTTGAAATCCTATGTATTTTAGTTTATGCAATAAAACATCCTAAGGAGGAATCGAGGGGCTTCACTGTACTGCCAGAGAGTTCCAGGACGCAAGAAAGTTTAAGAACCCCTCCTATAGGGCTCTTTAAGTCATTACAAGTACCTGTACTTGTATTCCAACTGGGGAAGGGGTGAACAAAGGTGTTGCCGATGCTTCTGTATGTTTGTTAAAAGGAGCTGAGTGACTCCAGAGTTGAGACTATATTTTAAGCAAAATTTTGGGCAAGGAGACCAGTTAGCAAGCTACTGCAATAATCCAAGCAAATGATAATGATGGCTTAGAGTTAGGGTGGTGCTTTTACTTTTTTTCCAGATCAAATTGTAACTACTGAGTAAGGGCTGACAGGACCAAGAGGAGAAATCACCAGGACATTATTGCCTACAAAGATCACTGGAAATTAACTAGAGATTGTAGGCAGGAAGGAGACAATAACTACAGCAGAGTAGCTAGGTACTTAATTTTATAAATGGCAATCCTTTCATCATTAATACATAAAAAACATTTATGGGGCAGCCCATCGCAGACAAACAAGACAGTACAATTAGCTGTAATTAATCCCAATTAAATCCAGTCTGAGTACCTGGCCACACCCCTCTCCAATTCCCCACCCTCTCGGCTTCCGCCTGAACCCCACCTATCACATGAGGTCAACTCTTCCTGGTAAGATCAGGCTCTTTCAAAATCAATTCATATCAGCAGTGCACTCAGCTAGGCACAGCTGAGGAATCAGAGGTCTTGCTCCCAAGGGGCTCCAGACAGGAAGTGAGACACACATGCCACCAGTTATAAGGCTCCAGCCTGAGCAAGGGAGAAAATGCTAAGCAGACAGAGGGGACAAGGGGAATTTGGAAGCGGGAGAAGGCACTGTTGCACGGGGAGACCCAGAATGCTTCCCTGCCAGCAGAGGATTCGCCTGACCCTGGAGGGATGAACCACCTGGGTGCTTCCTTCAAGTGAGAGACATTATCTCCCTCATCTTTGTAGCCCCCATGCCAGTGCACTGCCCCATGAATGAAGGACATGGAAGAGAGCAGCCTTCCCAGTGTGTGCAGAGACAGTGAAGAAGGGACCCTGGATTACTGAGTCACAACATACATGTTGATGGCAGGGTCAGCAAGCTGCAGGCCGGGGGCCAAACCCAACCTGCTGCCTGTCACATGGTTCACAAGCCAAGAACGGGTTTTACATTTTTAATAATGGTGGGAAAACTGTAAGAAAGTTCAGCTTGATAATTTCTATTTTAATTTAGAAATCCAAATCAGTGTCCATAATTAGGTTTCATTGTTACAATAGCAGAATAACTGCGAGGGAGGCCATCTGGCCCACAAAGCCAAAAATATTTACAATGTGGCCTTTACAGAAAAAGTTAGCCAACCCCTGGTGTGGGCAAATGGCTCTCCCTAGAATTGTGCAGTGCACAACCTACATCACCCAATGTGGCAGCCTTGACCCAAGGTCTTATTCCTGTCTTCTGGCTGGCTTCCACAGTGAGCACCTCTTACTTAGTCCACCTCTTCCACTTGATGCCAGTTTCATGCCTTCTTACACATCAGGGATTTTGTACCCATTGCTCAGACTTCCAGAAACTCTGCTACCAGAATAGCACACAACACAGACTCCCTCTCAGCATTCAGATCTCAGCTCAGATGGCTTCTCCTCAAAGGAACTTCCCCTCACCAGTCACTGAGGGCCCTGACTTGCCTTCTTTACACCATTCATTGTTACTTGCGTGTGTGTTTGTAACTTGCTTAGTGTGTCTTTCCCACCAGAATGAAGCTTCAGCAAACGAAGCATTGGGTCTTGTCATTGCTATTATCTCCAGAACCTAGAACAATCCCTCCACATAGTAAGAGCTCAGTGAATATTCCACAATTGAACATAGGAATTCTGTGTTAATAGAAATATTTTAAATACCCATGGATAAGAGAGCTCACAATATTATTCTGTGTATGCTGAAATTTTTCTTAAGAGAACATTTTTTTAAAACTTCCGCCACCTACCACACAGTTGTCAAAGCAAAATAAGGACATTTCCGACAAAAAGCAAACAAATAAAATACCTGAGTAGGCACCAGGGCAAATTACAGACCGCGACACACCTGCTCCCTTCTATTCTCTGCCAAAACGTGGGGCTAGGTATAAGAAATGAAGAGCAATTCACAGAAAAGCAACATCACAGGCAGACTCTTCCAGTTGCAAGTGTCAAAAACTAAATTAAGTCATTAAAAAACTTCATGGCTCATGAAGTTGGAAAGTCCAAGGGGCATATTCCCCTTGGCACAGGGGGGTCAGGAGATCAAGTCACCATCTCCAGGTCTCTGCCTGACTCTGTGCTCCTGGCCATCCTGGCTTCACTCTCAGAAAAGCCCTCTGCTGCCCCAGGGTCTGGAGGGAAGGACCACATAAATCCTGATGTTGGAAGCCCGGACTCTGATTGGTCCAGCTTGGGTCACATGTGCTTCGGGAACCAATCACTGGGGTGGGGGGTGGATGGTCTTGTCAGCCTGGAGCAGTAGGGCAGAGTGACAGCCATGGTCTCCCCAAGCCCACACACACCCACTGAGCAGGATACAGTGAAGCAGGAGAAGTCTCCTCTGAAGAAAGAGACACTCAGCCACATGCAGGACACATGGAATGGGGTTGGTGCCAGAATTCAGCTCCTGACCCTAAACTGGAGCGGAACAGAAGTCAGGACACTCACTCTGAGGTGGATCCAGGCAGGTGGGGTCCCGCTCAGAGAGCATGGAGCTGAGGAACTGTGCTTGAGCTGGTATGGACCTTATTGGGTGACTCAGGTTAAGGAACAAGTACCATTCAGAACCAATGTGGAGAAAGTCAAGAGAAAATTCAGTCCCAGGCATGAAGCCAGTACCAAGAGCACTGCAAGAGCTTGGACTTGGAGTCAGCAACAGCATCCAGAGGAGACTGTCTTCCGTGTCTCCAAACCCAGGGCTGCACAGACACTGAAGGAAGGAATCTGCCTGGGCTCAGGACCCAGAAGTCAATTGCCATGGGGAGTCAGTGTATTCTCTGGGGTGAGCAAGGCAGGAGAGGGGGAGTTTATGACAGATGTGGGCACCCTTCGGGAGGGACAGAGCTGGGGGACTTAGAAGATGGAGGAGAAAGAGAAATGATACAGAGCAAAGAAATTACCTCCTGCCCTGTCTCCCCTCTCATGGCTAACCTTCCCCTCAAGGTTGGAGACAAAGAGACAGTTCACATAACATACTTAGCACAGTGCCTGGCACTGAGTAATCATTTGATATCTGTTTATTTTTCTGTAGTCAGAGCAGTAGTGATAGTAGTATGTTCTGTGAGTGAATGAATGAAGGAGCAGATGAATCCATTCACAGGTATCTATGAGACACTCTTCAGAAGGACATATCCCTCTTACTTCCACAAAGACAAGTTCCTCTTATTATTTTTCTAGTTAACCAAAAAAAAAAAAAATCCAATTTGTGCACTCTCCATCAGCCTCTTGTTGCACTCTGTGCAAACGGCTTCCTTAATTAAAAGATCTTAATCACAGCACAGCTTTTCCCACAGAGCTTTCCAAGAGGAGGCAGGATCTGCCAGGGCGGGTCCTGTGAAGCATCCAAGGGAGGGAGTCACCTACTTCTGCAGGCGCCTTGGAAAAACCCACACGTTCGTTCCTTCTTCCCTAATCTCACTTCTTCTTCCTCCCCAGCATCACCCCTCTGCTCTTTCTCCCTAGCAATTTTCGTTACCTCTGAAAATCACACCCCTCTTTGTGTGGCCCTCAGCCTCTCTGTCTTGACAAGTTTCATTCACTAGGTCATGCCCCACATTGTGCTTCCCTCACCCCCTTCCTTTTCCAGTAGATTCTGCATGCTAAGGCTGGTGGTGGGTGCTGCTTAGGAAGGCTTCGGGTTTGGTTAGTATGGAGGTTCTTTGGCAAACCAACAGGTCGCTTAGAAGATGATTGCATCTTTAGCTAACCCATATACTTCCACCCAGCGGGCTTACCTCAGTCCCTCCTCGCACTGCTCCTTTAGATTTTGTTGCGTCCTTCAAGAAACACACTTCAAATCTCCCTCCTTCAAAAAAGCTTTGATGGTGCTTATATTGATAATGGGATGATGCTGATACCTTTCTTGTATGGAACTCCCTCCAACCTGCAGCTGCTGAGGACTTCATTGGAGGGGACACTGAGCCCCAGCTGGCCTGTGAGAGTGCACCCATCTTCAGAGGGCCTCAGCACCACGAAACTGTCTGCATCTGTCCCCTCCTCCCTGGGAACAATCAGGTAACTGCTTCATGACCAAAGTGGGGTTGGCTTTCCATGAGGCCATATTTGAACAGAATCTGTCTTGCAGCTGCGTTCATTACACTCTAGGCCAAAGGAGTGACTTGACCAGAGTTTATAAAAAGGGAGGGTTTGATCCAGATGTCCAAGAGAATGTAGATGAACAAGGAACTTGGGGAGTGTGGGGCAAGGATCAAGCTGAAGTCAAGGAGCCTATTATTGGGGTCCAGGGACTGGACATGTGGGGAGGACCCGCAGTCATTTCCAAAAAAAAGGCCTACCAGGATCCGAGAATCCTCTTCTGGACTTACATGAATGGTGGATGGGCCACCAGGGAGCATGACTCAGAAGAAGTGGGGAGGAGAAAACAATATTTTAAACTGAAAAAAAATCATAGAAGTCCCCTATTACAGGATTTTTTTCATATAGTTCTTGAGCCTCAGAACCTTCTTCAAACAAAATATGGTGCAAATACCCCAAACAGATGTTCTCTGACTTATTTCATCATCTAGTTCAGAGATACCTTGCCTAACATATATAAATCATGACTTTGTAGGTCAAAGATGATAGAATATTGGTAATGTGGTTCAACCTAATGGAAATGCTTCAGGATAAATTTCCATTGATTTTTACCAACACTGGCAGCCTCACCTTTTACTTTAAATTTAAGGAACCACAAGATTTGCACTGGACTTACTGCCCTTTTCCTTTCTAAACAGCTAACAAACTTCCAGCTTTGGTTTGCATGGTCATTTTCCAGTCATTATTAGAACATTCTGGAAGGGTAAAACACAGTCTGAACTAATGGAATAGGAGCTGGTGCTCTGAAATCCACATCTCAGAGAGAAACAAGGAAAAGTGCTTCTTCCCCATGTAGCACTGTTTTCATAAGGTGAAAGCTGTGTAAGGGAATGATTGCTAAGTTCTCTTCACGGCATCACAGGCAGGCAAAGTGACAGCTGCTACTTTATTTTTACTAAACATATACCACTTTTTATAAAAGTCTTAGAAGCCCATTATAAAACACAATATCGAAAGTATAGGTAAGAAAAGGAAGTGTTCTGATCACTCAGAAAGAGCCATGGTTAATTTGATATTTCTTTTCAATATTTTTTCAAAGAAATAGAAATACATTGTAAATATATGTCAGCATTTAGTGACATATTTCTAACATATTTATTAACTCTTTTGAAAACTCAATAATATATGCTGATCATGTGTTATATCAGTAATACACCTCTATATTAATACACATCTATACTCTCAATTACCGTGTGGTGATTTATTGTGTGGAACAAATGATAAGATATTTAGTCATATGCTAATTTTGAATATTTGGGCTTTTTCCCTTTTATTGTAAATATCATGCTAATAAAATTCCTTGTATATTTATCTCTGCTACTCTGCCCAACTATTTTCTTATAAAAATATTACTGTTCACCCAAAATGGCGCATATGAGGGTGACACTATTGGATGACCGACAACCCCTCATCCACAGTCCCAATTCCTATCCTGCTGTGTAATAACTGTAGCTTTCATTTTTTTGTATTCTGATAACATCTGGGGTCCTGAAAAACTTGGAAGGACTTTCCCTCCCAGGGTTAGCCGCTTCCTGGCACTAGTAAAGAGTTCATGTGCAAGCACAATTTTCAAATAGGAACAAACCAATCTGGAGCCCACACCCCAGTTCCTTCTTTATGGGTTCTCACACTTAGCCACTATCTCCCTGCCCTAATCACCCCAGGGCCAGGTGCCAAACCACTCAGGGCAGCCTCTGTGCCCCAGAGCCCACTGAAATTAGTCAAAAGAGCCAGTCCTGAGCCTGCCGAGCCTCCCTTGCCCATTCCTTTCCATGGAAATCACCTATGACTCTTGTTCACATTTTTCCTTTGGTCCCTCTGCCTTCAAAACTAATCCCAGTGTTTCCCCGTGTGGCCTCCTGTGACACTACATGGGGGTGGGGGGAGGAGAGGCGGGCTTAGGGTCAAAATAAGGGGGGTGCATTTGTATGGGGAATATAACCAAAACGAAAATGCATACAGTGCCTCCCCTGGTGGCGCAGGCGGTTGAGCGCCACGTCGTGAACCTGTCCGCAGCCTCTGCAGCGCCGGTTCCATCCCAGCCAGCCAGCGAGGGTCCCACATGACGCAGCAGACCTCTCCAGTTGTGCCTGCTGCTCCCCTCAGCAGTATATTTTGTCAGTCTGCCTGTTCTGTTCCCCACTCTGTCTCTGGTGAATCCTCTCACCTCCTGCATGTCTGGCCTGTTCCCTGGTTCTTGCATAAAATAAATAAATAAATCTTAAAAAAAAAAAAAAAAGAAAGAAAATGCATACATTGCGCAAAAATGAAAAATGATGTAAGAATTATATAAAATAAAATATATTAAACATAAAAATAAATAAATAAACCAGCGCCCCTTGAAGGAGCTCTGGCCAGCCGACGTTTTGTGTGGCTCACAGTGTGGTCAAAATGGATATTAATTGCCCACATGAAATATCACTGTGGGGAAAGTAAATTGTGGCAGCTCTCATGAAGGGCAATGTGGCAGTATCTATCTAAATTAAAAATGGAGAGGCTTTTGACCCAATTCCTCTTCTAGGAACTTATCCTACAAATATACTCACACTAACGTAGTTCTCGGAAATGACTACATAGAAGGCTATTTATTGCCATACAGCTTCTAAGAGCAAATGACTAGAAACCACCTAAATGCCCATCAACAGAGGATGAGTTATAGGAAGTGTGATACACCAATGTAAATGAATCTTAGAAGAAAAAATGGGCAGAGGGGAATCTCTTTATGGACTGCTATCTCTCAAACTATAAATTACTTTGTCCAATGAAAAGTCAAAGTGTGGTGAGGGCATATAACATGGCCCCATTTGCTTAAGAACAAATGTGATGCATGTTTACTTTCTTGTTTCTAGAAGGATCTACAAGAACCTGGTAATACTGGTTATCTGTGGAAAAGAGAACCTGAGGTGTATCTCTGGGGGATTCAGTGAAAGGTCAGATTTCCACTGAATGTTCTATTTGGTTAACTTATATTTGTATTGTTGAACCACATTAATATATTACCTATTTTAAAATAAAATAAAAACATTATTACCCAAAACATGTTAAATGATGATTTGTAAGGCTGAGGTTTATATTTGGAGTTCATATACATCCCAGAATCTCAAAGGAAAAATATCTCAGCACAGTTATTTCATCAGCAATTCCTTCCAGTGGCTAATTACCTCAGTGTTTAAAGAAACATACAGAAATGGTTTCCATGGGATAAAGTGATCTGGGAAGGTTTCTTGATAGATAATTCCAGCTTGTTCTTGAATAATAGTTCAGCATGTAGAGGAACTATGAGAAGACATTATGTGAGGGCGCAGCTAAGTTACAAGAAGCTGGGAAAGAGGTGTGCTTGTGGGTTGGGGAGAACTGGAGAGGTCAGCTGGGGTCAAGTTACCAACGACAAGCCCAGGCTCTGCTCCATAGGCCACAAGGAGCTACAGGTGGGTTTGGAGAAGGGCAGTGTCCTGTCTTGTGTTCAGCAGTGTTGAAGTAAGCTGGACCTGGCCAAACCACAGCCCGGGGGCGCTAATGACAAGGCCCAATACCCAGAGACCAAAAATGCCCTGTCTTTGGTGGATTTGTCTTCGCAAACCTTCGTTTGCGGCCTTCCAGTTATAGCCTTCTGCCTTAAAAAGGAAACCTTCCTGAGGAAGAAGACAATTACCCCTGCCCCTTGGAGACAGCTGTATTTATCCTTCCTCCTTCCAAGCACCCGTTTGCAGTGGGCGATGATGGTGCCTCCCAGGCACAGGCCAGGCCCATGTAAGCCAGTCCCTCCCCCTTTGCCAGCCCTAATATTTTCTGTTTCTGGAAGGCTCTAAACAGTATCACAAAGCTGGAAAGGAGCCAAGCAGTCCTGGGGTCCCACCCCTCAGGTTCTGGGGCTCTCCTTGCCCTCTTCTGTGTCCTCCCAGACCTCACTGTTCTTATTTTCTGTTGCTCCCCTGTCAGCTCTTGTCCCAGACGTGAATTACCATTGACCACAGGGTGACTGGCACAGTCAGATGACCTGTTGGCCCTGCTATCCCACCAAGGAGTCAGTTACTGAAATCGTCAGTGAGTGTTTCTCTCCCACACAAGAAACCTGCATGTCACTGGGGAAGTGCTTGGGAGAGTGGCATCAAGGAGGAGGGTACAGGAATTTATATAGGGTCTCAGGAGCCCTGAAATCCCGCTACCCACATAGACTTCTCCTCCTGAAACAAGCCCAGCTCGCGACTGGGGGCTCTGGTGTTCTAAATACTCATTTTTTCAAAGAGACTTTAAAAAACAATCTTTTATCGCATTTATATATATATATATTTTTTTTTAGATTTATTTATTTATTTGTACAAGCACTGAGTACAGTCAGAAGCGCGGGAGGGTGAGAGAATTCACCAGAGCCAGAGCAGGGAGCAGAACAGACAGACCAACGAAATACACTGCTGAGGGGAGCAGCAGGCGGCAGGAGAGGTCTGCACGCCATGTGGGACCCTCGCCCGGCGGCGGCCAGGGATTGAACCAGCGCTGCAGAGGCTGCAGGCAGCTTCGCAACCCGGTGCTCAACCGCTGCGCCACCGGGGAGGCCCTTTTATCGCATTTTTAAAATCACATATGTAGTCCATATTGATTACTTTTAAACATCAAAATAAAGAACTGAGCAAAAGAGAGAACATAAAATAACTCATAATCAAACTATGCTAAAAGAACTGATACTTATTATTTTGGCAGATGTCCCTAAGACTTTTTTCCCCAAAAAATAGAATCATATGGCATATTTTGTTTCACAACTGATTTTTCCACTTATTGAATCATAAACATCTTTCTACAACCTTAGACATTCTCTTACAGCCTCATCTCTGATGATGACCCCATATTTAGATGCATTGCAGAGTAGCTAACCAGCAGCAGTCCCCCTCATCATCATTTCATTCCAAATTTTTGGCTCCTGTAGCATGCTTCCCTGAACATTTGTATATACATACCTTTCATCTTGCTCAGTTATTTCCTTTATGATTAACTCCTAGAAAGAAAATCTCTGGTGGAGGGGCATATGCAATTATAGGCATTTG
Source organism: Talpa occidentalis (assembly GCF_014898055.3). NCBI lineage: Eukaryota > Metazoa > Chordata > Mammalia > Eulipotyphla > Talpidae > Talpa > Talpa occidentalis. Next base: position 66,069,668 of record NW_023603184.1, read on the forward strand.
AGTTCTTCTGCCAAATGATAGAAATTAACATCTTTTTCCTGCAAAGATAGATCCCCCATTACAGCATCTTGTCAAAGTGTGGATCCCCTGTGCTGCCCACACCGAACCTGGGGATGGGAGATGACCGTGACCAGCACTGCAGCCTCTATGAAGGATGGAGAGTCATGGGGAACACTAATGTGAATTAAGCCATGTTAGGTACCCAACCCATTGGGTCCTGAGGGGGTGGTGTCATTCATTAGGGGAATGTTTATCTGTTAGAACACTGTCTCCTCAGTCCTCACAAACAGTGAGGACCCCTATATTCAACCAAGGAGACTGAGGCTCAGGTGTGTTAGGATCTTTGCCCAGTGTCATGCAGCTGGGAAGAGAAGAGCCAGATTCAGAGGATCCGGGGAAGAAGGCTCTGAGGCAGAGGGCCCTGAGCACCCTGAGGAGAGGAGGGCTTGAGTGCAAGTCAAACCATAGGTCTGCTACAGGGTAGCGGGGACTGCCTTCTCCTTGTCCCTCGCCCTGTGATGCCCCAGGTCACTGGCATAAACACAGGCCACTCAGAGTCAAGAGCACATTCCCAGGTAACTCCTGAGAAAAGCGCCCCAGGAAAAGTTGACTTGGAATTAGGTTGGAATTAAATTAAATTAAAGACTGGAATTAAATTCAAACCATTTCCATGTGCAGTTGGTGGTAGAGACAGTGCTGGCACTGGGTCACTGACTTTCAGAGAGCTGTTGTGCCTAGAAGGTGCTACACCCCCTCTAGAGAGAGGCAGCCAAGCAGGGAAGCTTTAGCTCTAAGGTTTCCACAGAGACTAGAAGGAACGACAAAAAACCACGAGCTCTAGGCTGCTCATCTCACCCCTTGCACATGAATCAATGTGTGTTCAGTAATATGACTGGAACCAACTATTACACATCAGTGTCTGCAAAGCCAATGTCACTTTTCCCTGCCCCTCTAGGCTCTGGAGTGCTTTAAGACGCTGATGCCCATGTAGAAACATATGTTCTATTGTTGAACAGCAGTTCCACCTGAGGTGTAGCTTTCAGTTACAAGCCAGCTCAGGCAGAAATCCATGTGCATACTTTGCCTGGGAGAAATATTCTTGTCACATAAGAATCCCCCTATTAATCAAAAATCACATTATGGCTCCTGGAATGAAGTTTCCTTTACTACTCTTTAATAATAAGCCTGAGATAAGATAAAATTGGTAATTGCACGTTCTCTTCTGATGGAAGATAATACAAAAGTGGTATAGAAATTTGACTTAAAAGAGTATATTCACTTGGCTAATAGGCTTCCATTATGTGGTCTTTTACTTATTCATTCATTACAATTTTTGCCACATATGGAAAACTTTAATTGGAAGTTACTTATTACATTGTTCCTCAGTCTTAGCTGCAGAGGAAAGTTTTTGATAATCAAAGAGGATGAATGTAATAGAAAGGCAGGATTTTACAGACAGCGAAACCTGCTGAAATAGACCACCTATACCAGTCACAGGAGAGGGTTTTCTCCTCAACAGATGACCTTCAGATCAGAGATTAAGGACTAATTTCGTTTTGACAAAGCTCCATTTTTTCCCAGTGGCTGAAAGTGCAATACGTGGATTCAAAGTAATAGATTAGTATGTGTGTTTTATTTATAACCCATTTACAAAAGCAGCTGACCCTACAATGGGCCTGCTGTCCACAGGGGAGACAACAATCAGAAGCAAGGCCAGCTTCCATTTATAGGCTTAATAACAATGTGCGTGTTTTGTGAGATTTTCCCGGTTTGCAGGTTATGCCATAATTACCATCATTACTGCCTATTAATCAATCAAATCATATTTGCATCGCCAACATCAGCAAGCCAAACTCAAGCAGCACTTTCACAAGGGACTTTTTCTGATCAAGATATAAAACCCAATCAACACCTACCATAGTTCATGCCATTGAAGTGGAAGCTTCATTTTTTCAGGGGTTCAGTGGTTCACATGAGCCCTTGCTGTGGCTGTCTTTCCTGGGACACATCTCGAAGGTATGGACTCAGGACTATGGGTATCTGTGAACCAAAATGAACAATGAGCAGCTTTGTGATTATGTTTCTGATGGAGCTTATGTATGTTGCAAAACAAAAGCATTTGAAGCAGAACTATTTGTCCAAGTTGGTCCTTCAGCTTTAATGTTAACCACTAAAATGGTTGAAAAGTACGTGTAAACTTCATTTAGTCTGGGCAGCATTTCTACAAGGAAAACTGGCAGGAGCTTATCAGCTTCACAGTCATCATCGTCACCATTAGCACAATCATTGTCATCACTGCCATTTCTACCACCACCACCATCATTACTATCAGTACCATCATCACCGATGCCATCTCAGAGATGGCATCAGAGAAAGAGAATATGCTCTGGTCTGGCTGGTAAGGGGTCAACAACCCAGCCTTCCAACTCCTGCCCTACACCAGAGGTGCCAATTGCTTAGAGGGACCAGGTCTTCTCAAACAAGCAAAAGATCTAGACTGAGTTGAATGGAAATTTGTGAATTGACTATTCCTTTCAGATTTAACTAGTCAAATTACAGAACATGGATCCTACTTCAGAGAAGAGTTTTGTAGAAATTCTTTCTCTAGCTAATCTTTCATTTAAGTTCTCCTTGCCCTGAGAGGTCTCTTTAATGAAACCTCAGAAGATTGATAAAACAAGGTGTCAGCCACTCTGTATGAATTATGGTGGCTCCCTTATCTTTCCCTTACAAAATCACCACCATTAAGAGTACACAAAAAATACTCTTGGATGATGAAAAAAATGCATCAAAATAGAAAAGTATCCTACAAAAGATACACAAGGCATGATTTCTAGGAGCACATGCAGGAAAATCCAGCACAAAGAAAATAAGATATTGAGGAAGGTCCACAACTCATGATCGGTCAGCACATCTGAGATACTCTGGCCTCTGTCATTTATTCATCAACAAACTGTGCTAAGCCTCCTCTTGTGCCAATCTGAGAAACCTGAGTCTCTCCCCTAAAGGAGCTCACGGTGAAGGGTTGGGGTCAGAACAGGTGGCAAACAAACCACCAGAAGGTTATAGAAAAAAAAGCATTGAGATCCTACTTCATATCAGATGGGAGGAGACGCTGGAGAAGGACCTCGCCCAGACTGGGAGTATCAGAAAGTCTTATTTAGATGGTACCTGAGTTTAGTCTGAAATGATGCATTGAGGCTACCCAGATGGTCAAAGGAAGGAAAGTAATTCCAGGAGGAGTTACAGCATGTGCAAATGCACAGAGGTTGGAGGAACCTGAGACAGTGATCATGGGAGTGGTGGGAAACTGGGAAAAAAAAAAAACTTGAGTTCTTCAAGGTTATCCTTGAAATCCACCAGTCCCCTGTGATGTATACTGAGTGTGACCAGCCAACACCAGAGCACTGGGTGCTCGGATGCCATGCAGAGGCAGTCAGTGAGGAGCCCTGTACTGCCAGTTTCCCACTAGAGGCCCCTGGAGAACTCCATTAACTTCTCATTCTCAGTTTTCTCATCTTGCAAATAAGATTAATAACACCTGCTCTGAAAGGACAGGGTAAGCATTTACAATAACATCAATGAAATAGCAAAGGTTGCAGGAAGTCCATCAGGGGTTGTCCATCTGTTGCTGTTGTTATGGGAGATCCTGGCTGAGCTGGGATGATCCTGGAGCCACAGAGCAAACACCACCTGTCACATACCTGCCTGCTGATTTCACATTAATAGCGGGGTCTATGTGGTGCCAGTGTGCATACCCCCAAAGACCCTGAGGCTGTAATCTACCCATCATGAGTTCTACCTCTCCTTCCATGCCCACAGATTCTGGGCCACCTTTCCTTCTCTGGGTTCCCTGCCCATGTTCCCCTTTGTTTAAAGAATGCGCCTTCCAATTTTGTCATTAGTAGGAGCTATTATAATTTCAAAGGTAAGTCTGTCGGAAAAAGCTATTGCATTCCCAGGACAACTAGAAGTGTTGGCATGGCCGCTGGCTAGATGGTATGCCCTGCCTCCATGCTGCAGACAGGATGATTCCAGTCGACCACTCTTGTTCTTATCGTTCCTTTCTCCCCCATATTCTTCTACTCAGCCAATCTATTGAATGGGTCTTTTGAAGTAAGGAAATTAACTTTATTCCGAGGATCACTGTGACTACCCACTGTCCCTGACTCTCCACTGCCACCCACTAGACCCTGCCAATAATTCAAAATCAGCACTCAAAGTCCTACAACTCAGGAGACCCTCATTCCTGGGCAGCCCAGTATCAAGGAGGACTTCTTTTTTAAAAAAAAAAGATTTATTTATTTATGCATACAAAAACTGGGGTACAGGCCAGAGGTGTGGGAGATGAGAGAATTCACCAGAGACAGAGTGGGGAAAAGAACAGGCAGATTGACTGAAATACAGTGCTGAGGGGAGCAGCAGGCGAGTCAAGAGAGGTCTGCTGCACCATGTGGGTTGCTCGCTGGCTGGGATCGAACTCGTGCTGCAGTGCTGCGGATATCTTCATAGGTTGCATCTTAACCCCTTGCACCACCAGGGAGACCCTCAAGCAGGATTTCTGAACCCACATCCCCCATGCAAAGTGACCTTGGGTAAGTTACTCACCCTTTCTCAGCCTCCATTTCTCATCTGTAAAACAGTGATCAGGCACCCAGCACACTGTTGTGAATGCTTGTCTCACAGCACACTGAACATTGTGACAGCTGTTTTCTATTTTTGGTGTTAATTTTGACACTGTAGAGATGTCCTGTTGACAGGGACCTTCACGATCCCCAGAAATAACCCACACAGATTCTATCTCCTAAGCCTTTGTTGACTGCAATCTCCCCAACAGGAGCACTGGTTTCCTATCCTTTGTCTCTATCAAACTACTATGGGGAAGAGCCCCAAACCTGGGGGAGAGCACCCTACTTCAGGAAGTTTTCCTAGATGGGCTCTCTGTATGACCAGTCACATTCCTTCTCGGTCTCCTACCTAACTCAGATGAGATTCCAAAGAGAATGTAATGAAGGGACCATTTACAAAACTATGGATAGGACTTAAAGACTCACCAGGGGAAATCTAAGCCCCGGAAGTCAGTGATGGTAGAAAACTAAATCTACCCACTGGTCTGTGGAGTAGGGTGCTTTGGGAACCTAGTGCGAGATGGAGCCAGGCTGGAACTTGCCAGAAACAGTACTGAACAGTATCTGTCAGATAACAGGAGTCAGAGTGCATATAGGTAAGAAAGAAAAGGGAAGGGAATAGATTTGGGGGAGGGGAGCATGACTAGAGACTAACAAGCGCACCCCTGTTAGCCCAACTCCTTTAGACTCTACCTACATATCTAGGAAGAGGTCTGCTGTTTGAGGATTTTCCACGTTTTCCACTTGAGGGTCTGCTGTAGTGACCACATTACAACACACCAACATTCCATGAGGCTTCATCTGCATCTTCTCCTTCCTCTGGATTTCCCTCTACAAGACAGAAAACCAGTCATTTTTTAGCATCTACTATGTGATAAGCACTAAGCCTCTTTTGATTTTCACATAATAATAATAATGACTTGACAGTGAGAATTTAATTATAGATAGACTTTAAGTCTCATGGTTTGAAAATGAGGAAATTGAGGCTCAGAGCCAATAAGAGTCTTGCCCATTATTATTTCTCCAGGTTTGAATCCAGCTCTGACAGAAAAGCAAGCAATTCTGCATCCTAAGACGCTGCCGGTAGTGAAAGGGTGGCAGCTGCTTCTCCCTCAACTAAGGCCAGCTACCTTTCAGGCTTCATTCAGGTCTTCATTATTTGGTCCGTGGACAAAGTTGGTTAATGGATCCATCCACTCAGCCCTCAAATGTGAACTCAGTATGAGTTACACCCAAACACACAGGCACTCTGTATGGTTATTTGTCCAGCCCCAAATCGTGCTGGATGGACAAGCACGATGCATGTCCTTCACCTGCAACTTACCTTCCACAGGCGAGACACCACATTGAAAGCGAAACAAGTGGTGTCGACAGCATGAGGACTCGGGGTACAGTCCACAAAGGGAGAAGGGAAGGCAAGGACCTGACTTTCAGTGTCTGCAGTAAGAGGTCATTTCTGCCATTCTAATTCACAGAGAAGCATAAGAGATTAAGAGGTTGAGTGGTGAAAAAGAAGAAGAAAAGACAAATGTCTGCTGCCATGTGATTTAAAGCATAAACTGTAAGCGAGATTCTCATCTTCATGGAAGTTTCTGGGTATGGTTCTGCCTGAATTGGGGACAGAGAAGGGATGGTTCAGGGTCCTCTCCAGCTTTCATTCTACGAGTTCCGCTCACCAGCAAACTCAGTGCCAGGGTGAAAAGGCAACGGCTGGTTATTTTCAACATGAACACAGAACAGATCTTGAAAGGCAGTGTTGTCCATCCTCCTGCGTCTGGAGGCAAACACGTCTGCTTTGAAAATCGCTCACTATTTTCCGGGTTCTCAGGCCAGGCCCCTGCCTGTCTCTCCAGCCTCCTCCTGTCTAGCTCACATCTCACATGCTGCCACACAGGCAGCCCAGCGCCTTTCCTCACAACGTCGTGGAGCTGGAGAACAGCTGGGCCTGCAGCCTCTGGAGAGTAACTTTTCAGAGGTTGTTTTAGTGGAAACACCAGGGTCCAGAGGAATTTTCTCCTTTGTTTGAAAATGAATGACTTCCTCTTAGGGTTGCTCTGAGGGGCTTCCACCTGAGTTGTGGTAACATCAAAGCCTCCCCACATTTCTGCTCCAGAGGCCAGAGGCCAGCTGGGGCCTCCTCCTGCTTCTTTTGCCCCAACGCCTCGGCCCCTGCTTCAAACCCACCGCTTGGCAACCTGGGGCAGGCCTGTGCGCATGTATAACAGCAGAGGCGGCTATTCCCGTTCGGGAGTGGGTGTGTGTATCCAAAATACATCTCCCTCTTCCAACCCTGAGAAGACAGACCAGAGGAGACAGCATTCAACTAAGGTCTTATGTTTTCAGTTTCAGTTTGTAATAAATATTTATGACCCAATTACAACGAGTAAAAAAAAGCAGCTTTTTTAGAAACAGATACTTAGCATTGTGTTAATTGCAGGCCTTTGCTGGTTTTGCCAATATAGGCTTTATGTTCATTTTAAAACGCTTTGCCCTGATTCTTGCTTTTTTAAAACCATACCTAGTGAGCAGCTGTTTTCTATATGCTGCTGGGTTCTGCAACAGACAACTGTTTCTCTTTTAGCAACTTTGTCAAGCTTAATTTGAGATTAATCTAACTGCAGGTGTCAGGTAAGAATAGGGCATTTGCAACGACTAAGAACCCTGCAGAGAGCAAGGCAGTGATGAGGGGAGGCCAGGAGCAAGGGGGCATGTTGGTCAGATGGCAGCTTCAGGCTGGACCTGTAATGGCAGCTTCAGGCTGGACCTACCAAGCTCACGCCATGGACTCCACGTCTGGGTCCCCAGAGGAGGATGCTTTGCAGGGAGAATGGCAGACCACTTTAATTGCCATGTGCCTCGTGTCATAAAATCTCACAAACAACCTGCATAAATCACACCTTGACAGCTACCGGGCTTGTCCAACGCTAAACACAAGTGGGCTCTTCTTTTAAGTCAAGTCTAAGTTGTAGGCAGCACCATCACCCTCAGCAAACATCTGCAGTTCATCTTATCGTTTGAAGAAATATAGGAGTTTCACTGTCTTTTTTTTTTTCCTTAAGTCTTTTGCAGCTTCTGCTCCTTGATTTGTTTGAAGACCATCTGCTACATATAAAATAGGGAGTGGGGGAACATTTGGGAGATGTACAGCCGGGGAGAAAATGCAAACACTATGAATGCTTTTGTCGGCTTCCACTTTCCTCTCTGAACCCCTAGCCCCTCAGGATCGATTAGGTCAGGACGTCACCACGGGCCCTCGCTGAAGCTTGCTCTGGTGCTGTCTAGTGGCCGGCGCTCTGCCCCCAGAACGGAAGTCCCAGCCATGGTGATCTTGGAAAGATTTCAAAATTTGAAACTACCTGCTGGTGTTCACCTCCACAGCTCCCCTAAAGATGCCCGTGGACTGAGGCATTCAGAGGGGGCCCAGCACCTTGGGCGCTGTTCTTCCCAGAATGTCAGTGAAGGCCCCGTCTTGTCTTAGGAGCGAATGTCATGGCATGAAGTTACCACAGGGTGGTAGAAGCTGTGCGGCTGCCTGTTCTCGCTCGGGCATTCTTCCCTGAGAAACAGAGGGGAAGAGAAACCAAACACTCAGATGCAAATCAGGCAGCCAGGGGCTTCCTGTCCCTCCTGCCCAAACAGAGGTATCCCAGCCAAAGCTGGCCTCTTCATGAAAGCACCAGATGTGACCCCTGAAACCATCACCACCCCGAAACATGCCCGTCCTGGGTTGGTCTGCATTGCTTCAGTTCCAGGAAGCACCATTCCGCTTGCAGGAAATTAATTTAAAGGATGGATTTAACGACCAGGATGGGGGTGGGTTTGTCTTGAAAGCAGAGCTAGAATAGTGATGATAACAGACTTCGTTACAGTAACAGCTCTCCCTTTGCCTACAAGATACTGCCCTTACTATGCTGACCAGAGAGGCTGTTCTAAATCCCAAGCTTCCAACAGTGTATTTCATTTTCCCATCTATCTCACAGGTCCAAGATGCTTTAGTGAATCTTATTTAAGCATTTATTATTTTCAGCAGGATTGTGCTTATCACCATAATTTATAGAAAAGTTGCCTGAAGTACCACCTCAGCCCTCTGTGGGGTTTGGCTTTTATTTCTCCCATACTGTTCTTGCAGGCAGACATAGAAAAAATTTCAAGTGATGCATCAAGCCACAGGTTTTTCAGGCACATTTAAACCACTCTGTTTGCTCAGACTGGTTTAAATCATCATCAGCTTTGTTCTTGCTTTTAGTGGAAGGTGCTTCTCAAGCTGAGTACTTGGAGTCTGACTGGGTGCCTGAGGTCAGGTCTGACTTTGCCTGTGGCTTTGCCAGGGTGAGAAGTCAGGGGGTCCACCCTGGCCCCCTTCATACAGCAAGAGGCTGTCGTTGTCCCTCCCCACCCTCTGGCCGGCCCTGAGTCCTCTCCCAACAAGGCTGTCTGAAAATCGACAAGTAAGCTTGGAGATTTCTTTGAGCAACAGCACAAACTTACCCAACTCTGTCAAGTCTCCGGATTTATGGGACAAAGAAAACTTTACCCTGAAGAAAAAAAAATAGACTTTCCTGTCAATCACCTCCTCCAAGCCAAGAAAATAAACTTGTGCAGTTGTTAGCCACTTGCTGGAAAATTCCAGAAAAGTTGCTTAGAAGAGTTGATTCAGCAGGAAAAGTGGAGGGGTAGGGGTTACAGTACGTCTTCCTCCTGCCAGCGCCTCGATTTCTCCATAGCTGCCTGGTAGACACTTGCGTGTGCTGCGATTCCGGCCATGATTTGTTGGTGCACTTTTATGTCAAAGTGCCTGCATCTGTTGAGGTCTGCTGCACTACCTCTTTGACAGTTCCAGATGTTGTGAAGATGAAATACCTCCTGCTTGAGGAACTGTGCAACTAGGAGCTCTGAAAGGTGTTCTGAATATAGTTTAAAAAGGCATCTGTCTTAAAATAATTTCAACATCTCACTTGCCTATTTATAAGCCCTGTCAAATGTTTTTCATGGGGGGGGGCAGTTTCTCAGTCTCTTTTTTAGGGGGGTCATTCCTACATCAAGATACTTGAGCCAATGAAGTTTCAAATCTTTGCCCTGTTTCTCTCTCTGTCTGGGCCCATCCTTTCAACCTGTCTCTGGGCAATGTTGATATCTTCCTACCTCCATCTGGAAGCAGAATCTTTGCTTTGGCCCCATCACCACCAACAGGGCTTGGCATCGTGAAGGAAGGGTGGAACCAGTCAAGTATCGCTGACCTGGGTTGACTCAAGATGCACGGGGGGAGAGGCAACAAAGGTCCCCTGGGCCAGCTACCCCCTCCCTCAGAGCGCATAACTCACCACACTGCCAACCTCTTAAAATAGGAATGAGACTTGACCCTTAACCAGTACTTGGGAGTGGTGTCTGAGCTTGAGTTTCCTCGGGGCGAAGACCTATTCCCGAGACCACCCTTTAGAAGACGGTTCTCATGAGTCCTGGTGCAGAATCCTGTTATTCTTGGGTGATTTAACTTCCCACTCAGGGAAGAGTCGAGAATGGTACTAAGTTGTAAATCACTCCCCTCTGGAATGGATTTGTGCCAGAACGATTGGCCTGAGCATTCCTGCCTTGCTTGACCATGGTAAAGAGATTATGGTATGTAAAATTCAGCTAAACAGAGCTTGTTTCGATTTCCTACTTTCCTGGTTGTCTGTCTCGCTGTGAAAGGTTAAGACCTAGGAGGGAAACAGCAGCCTTGCTACAGAATTGCTTCCACCCAGGACGACACGTCCTACTCACAGGTGGCCCTTCTGTGGTGACCCTGCAAGGCTCGTGCCAAAGGAAGTCTGTCCCATTAGACAGACATCCATAAGCTTGGACTTTGTTTGGGTGATTTTAATTAGTCCTTCTCACAAAGCAACAAAACCAGAAGGCCCCAAGCCCCAAAGTCTGCCTGTGGTGGTCTGAGCTTGTAAATTCCTGTTCACATGTTCACCATTTCACGCCACTGAAATTAGCCTTCCCTTTCCCCTGATGGCATTAACTGAGTCCTAAAAACAGTGATCTCCTCTTAGCTGATGTGCCTGCCCTCCTGGGGAGTCTTCCTGAACAAGCTCAACCCACATGGATTATGATTTCTCAAGCTGCAGTCTCTCGAGATATCACCTTGTGATCCAAATACCTGATTATTTTTAAGATTTTTTTAACTTATTCCTGCTATTTGACCACATATGTCCACCAGCCTGCTGGAAGAGGGGGTTCCTAGAGATGAGAACAGTAATGTGCACAGTCAGCATCATTGTCTTCAAATCACTCGGAGTCCTATTGCTTTCTGGAATGTAAATTTCCGGCATGTGAAGGAACCAGAGTTGCAGTCCTGCATGCCCATGGCTGGTGGCGCCCAGGCCGTGCAAGCGGGTCAGCATGTGAGAGGCAAGGGTACCATGACAGGGGCCCACACCTGAGGCCCCACCCCTGCTGCAGAGAGGAGGGGGCTGCCAAGATGGTCAGAGACAGACATGAGCAAAGACATCTGCAAATTAACAAATCCCAGCCTCTGGAGCCATGTCATGCATTCGTCTTGCTGAATAAGGTAGAACCAGAAAGTAATTTTGATTAGCGTTCACCCAAGCTATTTATCATAGGAAATTACACAACTGCATTCGAGGCTGGGATTTTTACCCAGCTCTTCCAGGTCACATTGCTGTGATTTCACAGTGGGAAGCAGACATGTCAGGAGGTAATTCCCCTTTGCTTGACGGCTGCACTGTGATAGTCAATATATATATGGGACGCTGAAAGAAGATATTTTAAAATCACAAGCTCAAGAAAACAAATCAAAGGAAAAAGCCTCCTCCTTTCATTTCCCCCTACATGAAAGATGAGGAATACATTTTTCCCAAGTAGCAGGCTGACCAAAACACCAGCAGTCCTACCTGAGAGTAATTCCCTCTCATGCAAAATATGAAAGAAATAATTGAATCAGAAGGTTTACTCTGGGTGATGGAATCTTTATTCAGAATGATTTTCCTTACAAGGAAATACCTTTGAATTAAGACGAATATTCTAAAAGTGGCATTTGTAAATCTGTGTATAAATATCTTCATACGTGTCCACACATTCTTTGCAAACAATTCATTTTCTTTCTCAATTTGTGCTGCCACCAATACACAACTTCTGAAGTTTTCCGAGGCAATAATTTTTGCAGGTTTGTGAATTTTCTGAGGTCTGTAGAGGGATAGAAAATGCTCGAGAGTTCCATTTGAGGCCTGGAATGCATTTTTCAAATAGGTAACATCAGACCAAATCACTGCCTTTTATCTGCTAGCCTTTGTTAGAAAAGGAACACTCATCACAGAGTCCTGCGCTATCGCTTGAAACACTTGGAGAGATTGTCTTTTTCCCCTTTTCAGAATCTTTACCTTACCTCCTGGCCCAGTGGGTGTGTCCGCAGCCAAATGGAGAGACTATGGGCCTAGCTAACCTAGATCTGGAAGAAATGGTCACTCTCCGCCCAACCCTCCGGAAAGCAGGGCTCCCAGGGGACGTGGAAGGCAGACAATTTGAGGATTCAAATGAAGGTCAAAATACCCACAGTGGGCCTCCCCGGTGGCGCAGCGGTTGAGCGCTGGGTTGCGAAGCTGCCCGCAGCCTCTGCGGCTCCGGTTCGATCCCCGGCTGCTCCCCGGCCACCAGAGTAGGGTCCCCCATGGCGCGCAGACCTCTCCTGCCGCCCGCTGCTCCTTCTGCCTGCTCTGCTCCCGGTTCCGGCTCTGGTGAATTCTCTCACCCTCCCGCGCTTCTGACTGTACCCAGTGCTTGTATAAATAATAAATAAATAAATCTTAATAAAAAAAATACCCACAGTTAAGCATGGGGAAAGTATTTCCTATCATTTCAGCCATCTCAACCAGCAGCCTAGGAAGAAGCTGTCCCTGGAGTGTCCAGAATGACTGTATAGACAGGGCTCAATTAGAGGTCTCTGAAGACAGTCATTTGACTTAACCCCCCAAAAATCAGTGTGTGAGCTGCATGATTTCCCACTACACTACATCCAAATAACTCTTATTCTATTTGAAAATATCTGAACTTCTTGTCACTTGCATTTACATGTTTCAAATTATTTGTGTAAAAGTTCAGTTTTACTGTGCTCTGATATTGACTGGACACATTATGAACTTCTGAAGGACAAAGAAGCCTTCTTTATCCACAGGAGACTGGAATATCTTTTTGATCGTAGCAACTTGCGGGGCTTCGGAAACACCCGGAAGCACACAGTCTGCTCTACTTCTCCCCAGATACTTGGTGTTGTAGATTCAGAATCCAGCTACTGGTGCAGACAGAGGCAGCCTTAGAAGGCATCCCCTCCTCCTGTCCGTGCGAGAAGACAGTCCCCACGGTGCCTAGCCTCACGCTGGCCCACACAGGCGCTCAGTAAATCCCTAGCAATGCAGTACTTGTGGAAAATCGGTGTTTGCACATAGTGGCTTCCCAGGGACTGTGCTTGGAGCTTGATGTGCCTTGTTTGGAGGGGGCTCAGCAGCTGCCTCCCTGAGCCTGGGGATTTCTCACTCAGTGGAGGAAATCCTCTAAGTATTTACAACCATTTAACAACTGCCTATATCCTGACAGTTTTACTTCCCAAATTTCTCATTCCTCTTGATACACGGCTCTCAGCCTCAAAGCCACCCTGCCTCTGACCTCTGCTTGCACTGATCTTCCTGTTTCCCTGCTCTGATGCCCCTCGACACCACCCTGACCCTGTGAAGGTCCCTACTCCACGTGGCGGCAAGAAGAATCACACTCTTTACAATGCAGATCTGCTTAGGAACATGCAGTTGCTTCCTAGTGCATTCAGGTTCAGGTTCAAGATCAAAACTCTTACTGGAAACTTCTAATAAGAGTCTCATAACCTTCAGCAAGATAGGAATCTCTCACTGTCTCTGCAGGACAGAGCCTTTGTCTCATCCCAGACATCCTCTTGGAGCCCCAACCACACTGGGTTTTCTGCATTGGCTTGGGGCCTTTCACCTCCTGCTTTCCTTTCTTGGGGCATGGCTCCCAAACAGCCCTCACCCCGTGAGCCCCTGCTCCAATGCCATGTCTTCTCAACAGCCCTTTAGCAGTTTAGATGTCTACTCTTCCCCACACGCATACATCCCTACAATAGCCCCTATGGTGCCCTTGAAAGTATGGCCCTGTATATCAGGTGGTTTGATTATTACAAATTTTCTTACTAGATTGCAAGCTCTGAGTCTACTTAGATTGAGGAGCGATGCCAGTTTTGCTCAAACTTGCATCACCAGTGCCTAGCACAGTACCTGAAGAACGTGGCATGTAATAAGTGCTCAATAAAATGGGTTGGGTGAAAGCTGGCAGGCTGACAGGTAGGAGAAAGGAGGGAAGGAAGGAATAATGAGAGGCGGAAAGGAGGGAGGGAGAATGCTGGCTTGGTGGAGAAACAATAAAAAGCAACACAAATACTATGAGAATTCCTCCCCATTTCTAAACCCCCAAATTCCTGAATCTCATGTATATTACTTCTCTTATCTCTATGCACTTTTTAATGAATCAAGTATACGATGGTACAAAGACAAAGAGGAAATGAGGTCAATGTCTGGTCCGTCCATGATTGCTGGTTCATCTATTCATTCATTCCACAGACACCCCTGTAGGGTAAGGAAAAATGCCAGGCTTTTCTGCCCTCCTGCCATCAGGATAGATGATGGATCCTTGAGGTCCTGAATGCATGCCTGATGGCGGGCACCTGGAGTAGGGTGTGGGCATAGGTAGATGGGATTCACCTGGGCTGAGACTGTGCTTTTTTTAAGGGTGGCGTCACGGGGATGCCAGCAGCAGCAGAAGCCAAAAGAGAAGCCGAGAGAGAAGCAGAGAAGAAGCAGAAGCAGAGAATGCCAGAGAGCCCAGATAGAGTGAGGATTTGCTGGGGGCTGGGAGGACTGCCAGCCTCCTGATCCCCCAGGACCCCTGCCTGCCATATGCCTGGTGAACCCCAATAAAAGACCTGAAAAAACCCACTAAGGACTCTGATTCCTCCTTTACCCGGTCTGCTGGATCCGAAAAACCTGCTCAGTGGTCCAGTCCTGCCCTTTACAACCCCACATGCCAGGCCCTGTGTTCTTTTCCGGTGAGAAACACAGCACAGCAGTTAGAGCTGATGCCACTCAGCTGACTCTATCTCACCAGGGAACCTGGCCAAGTCAGCCACCCATTCTAAACCTGTTTCCCCTCTATAAAGTAGAGGAATTGGGTGATTCCTAATGAACCTCCCAAAGTTATTATCTGTTGTCCCAAATGAGATGATGATGACAACCATCATGATCAAATCATCACCACCAATTGAGCACTTGGCATATGCGTGGTGCCATAGGTGTTCCCCATGTGACCTCGTATGATTCTCAGCTGTCCTGGGAGAGAAGTGCAATTATCTATGGCTAGCTTAGAAACAAGGGAAACTAGGCAAAAGAGGCTACCTGTCTTGTCAACAGTCACAACAAGAAAATGACAGAATTGAGACATAAAAAAAGAACCCCCTGATTCTATTTTTCTACAGGATCTCAAATCACTCAGTGCCTTCTAACAATGCCCGTCTCCCTGGGCCATGATGGAAGAGGTGTAAGCACATTCATTTTGGGGGTTTAAAGCAGGTAATTATCTCCACTCTGGTTGAACACCTTCACTTGATTCTTGGGAGACCAAGATGTCTGACTGCTTAAGAGGATTCCAGATGAAAAGAAAGAGCACCAGAAAGCACACACTCCCTCCTGACCAGTGTTGTCAGCCAAAATGCACATTGTCTGGGTGCTAGTTTTTGCCAAGAAGCAAGTTTCTCTCCCAAACCTTCACGGCCTCTACTGAGGTCATGAATTGGGGGGTTTCAAGAATGATATGATTTATTTGCCTCATAACTACTAAAAATTGGAAGATTTTACATAAAATTCCATATTTGTAACTTTCCTTGAAAAATCAGAAGACCTAATTCTATCCCATATGGCAACAATCCGCCATAGCTGAGTAGGAACATCCCTTTCAGACACACATGCCGTCTTTGTTTTACCACAGGCTCCTCCATTCCTTATTGTCTCACAAGGACCCTTGCAGGCATTTGAGCTTGGCAATCCCAGAACTCAGAACTATCCAAAGACTTTAGCCTCATATTGTTCTAAGCCCTTTGCAACCTGACCCCTCATTCACCTTTCCAGTTAACCTAAAACCCCTGCTCAGCCATCCTTTTGGAGTCTACCTACCCTAGTCTCATTTTGATTATACTTCATCCCTTCCCACACTTCCACACTCCCACCCCCAATTATATTTGATTCCATATCACTGGATGTTTTCTTTTTTCATCTGCTTCTGCAGTAACTGCTCAGTTGGAGTCTGCACAAAGTAGAAACTGTCTTTTTTTCAGATCTCTGTGCAGGAGGGCTATTAAAGAGGAAACTCTTGCCTGTTTCCTTGCCGCTAATTGAAGCGTGGTCCATGGACCAGCCACTTTAGCATTGCCAGGAAGCTTATTAGAAAACTACTATCTGAAGCCCCACCCCACACTACTAAGTCAAAATTTGCATTTTAATAAGTTCTCCCCAGGGAGCAGTATAGTCATGTGCCACATAAACTTTTGGTCAACAACAGGTTACAGATACTATGGTGGTGCCTATTCACAGCCTATGTGCGGTAGGCTATGCCATCCAGGTTTGAGTAATTATGCTCAACGACTTTTGCACAAAATCGCCTAATGATACATTTCTCGGAAGTATACCTGTCTTAGGCAACATATGACTACATGACTTTAGAGTTTGAGAATTACAAATCAAAGCCAGGCTAATTTGCAGGTGAAGGTACTCACTCCTAAGTTCACCCATATCTCTTCTCCAGGACACTCAGCTTCTCTGATGGGATAAAAGAGTAAGCAAAGAGCTGCTGTCCTAAAAGGTCAGAATGAAAGGACTCAGGGTCTCTGCACTGAAGACACAATTACCCTTGCCTGGTGGGTGCTACCCGCTCTATGCTGCATCAGGTCAGCCGTCAGTCCCAAACCCCAATGCTTCTTAATCTACTGTAATGGGAGGGAGCTCGAGTAGATATGACAGGAATGTTCTAACATAGAATGTGATCTTGAGCTCAGAGAGGGACCCAGAGACTCTTGGGGGTGCTGGAAATGGCCTGACACAAAGGAGGTATGTGGTATAGAGAAGAAGCAGAAAGTGAAACACAAACATGGAATGAGTGTTACAATAGCAGGATCATACTGAAATACTGCCTCTCCTGATGGAGTGCAATTCTGCAAACTATCTAATCTATCCACTTATTTATAAGTGTCCACTTATTTATAAGAGTTTCCTCTTTAACATGTAATGTTTTTAGGTTTGAGACAACAGGCAAAAATCCATACTTCCAGCAGCCTTAAAAACTAGTGCAAGGGGCCTCCCTGGTGGTGCAGGGGTTGAAGACACAGTGCTATCAAACTAACTCCAGTCACTGCAACATGAGTTTGATCCCCAGCCAGAGAGCCAACCCACATGGTGCAGCAGACTCTCCTGTCTCTCCTGCTGCTCCCCTCGGCAGTGTATTTCAGTACATCTGCCTGTTCTGCTCACTAGTCTATCTCTGGTGAATCCTCTCATCTCCCACACCTCTGGCCTGTACCCCGGTCCTTGTATGCATAAATAATCTTTTTCTAAAAAATCTAGTGCAGGGACACCTATGTATTACAGCATCTGTTATTTACAATAAATAAAGTATTACCAAAACAGAGGAATGGATTAAGAAGGTGTGGTATTGGGTGTGCATACACAATGGAATACTACTCAGCCATCAACAAAGATAAACTCATGCCATTTGCAGCAACCTCACTTATAGGGGGAATATAGGGAACCTGAACAATTGGTCAGGAAAAAAACAAAACTTGACAGCTGTCCATAGATCTGAGGCATACAGCAGCGGAGAGGGAGGAAGTGGGGTAAAACAGGGTAGGGAAGAGCACAAGGTGATGACAGTGATGGTTCACAAGTGATACGGATGTGGGAGAACTATGGGGACTACACCTGAGGGGAGAAATAAAATACTGTACAAAAATGATCAATGAAAAAATACAACCCAAAGAACGATGTAAGAAAATTAAAAAAAAAATTTTAAATAAAAAAAATGTAAAATATTAAAAAAAATAAAACCCACTAGTGCAAGAAGACAGGATAATAAGAAAAAGAAGGATGGGGAAGGGGGATAGAAAATGTTGATGTGTTTTTTTAGACTAATTATGATAAAGTAAAAATCAAAATCAACAAGTAACTATGGGCCAGAGATACATTACGGGGGTGGGAGGAGGAATTGGGATCAAAACAAGGGGGGGTGGGAATTGTATGGGGACTAGGACTAAGATGAAGACGCATACATTGTGCAAAAGTGAAAAATGATGGAAAAATCTATAAAATTAAAAAATAATAATTAAAAAAAGAAAAAGGAAATGTTGATGTGTGCCCAGGGGTCTGTGGATTTGAGGTGGAAGAAAATTCTAATGACCTGGAGTCATAAAACCTTGAAGTGGGAGAAAGAACTCTCTTCTGTGCTGGACAGTCTCATCCAATCTTTGGGACAGTCTTGTGAGGTAGGGAGCCAGACAGCCTTGAAGGCCGTCCCCAGTGAACCCAGCCCACTGGTGGTGTCACTTTCTGTATTCCTCCCCTTCTGTCAGAGTGGGCCGCACCTGGTAACAAGCGTCTAACAAACAACACGTCAAAGGTGATGGGCTGCCACGTCCAGAATTAAGTAATAAAAAGATTGGTTTCTAATTCTCTCTCTCAGCAACTCTCTCTAGCTTCGCTCTGGGTGAAGCAAGCTCCTGGCAGTGAGCAGCCCATGGCTGCAGGTGGCAAGGACCTGGCACCTCAGGTCAACAGCCAACTGAGCACCTGAAGGCGCAAACTTGTGAGTAAACTTGGAAGCAGACCCTCCCCCGTGGGGCGCCTAGATGCCTATAGTGCAGCCCACACCCTCTCTGCATTCTTGTGAGCAGGCTGGAGTGGAGGCAGCCATAAGCACCGCCCCTATTCCCAGCCAGTTCCTGTGAAGTTAAAAATGTTTGCTATTTTAAGCTATTACGTTTCGGATCATTTTTTTAATACAAAAAGCAATACATTTTATAGGCAGGTACTATGATTACCTCCATTTTATAGATGATAAAACTGAAGCAGAGACATAAATTAACTTGCCCCAGGCTATAGAGCAAGTGTCAGGGCTGGGATTTGAACCCTGGCAGGCTGATTCCCAGTGCCAACACAGTGAAGCATCACATGATAGTCTATCAACGATTGCATTTGACTCGAGTATCTAATTGTATATCTGCTACTCTCATCAGACTTCGCTCTCCATTTCAGTTCTGCAGGCCTGGCACCTGGTCAGCACCCGGCACTTAGGAAACAGCCCAAGTTGGCTGAGTGAACCGGGAGGCGGAAGAGAGCAGCACAGGACTCTCCTCTTGGCTGGCCTTACACCAGCCTGGGGTAATACAGTAGGCCTGCAGAGCAATGCCCCAAGGCCTTATCAGCCCCAAGTCTCCTGCATGGAAATGGAACCCTTTTTTTTTTTTATTATTTTCTGTTTTCTGAGAGGCATACAGTCCAAGAAAAGCATGTTCCATTTGGTCCAAGTTTAATGTCTTTGATATGATCTGCTAATCTTTTTCAGGTGCATCTCACACTCAGGAATCTTTATTTGGCTTCCACACAGCAAGTTGTCTCTTGTACCAAAAAATATGTGACTTGTATCTGTTTATCTTAAGTAACCACTGAAAGATATGTTTATAACTTTATGGGAATGTCCTACAAGCCTGTTAACATCTGTTATTATTGTGTGTACAATTTCGGAGATGGCTCTTTCGGAGCATTTTTTTAAACAAAAATCCAGGGAGATTTTTTTTTTTTTTTTCATTTTTCTGGTGCTAAATAAATGGTAGTTCCTATCTCCCACGCGTGAGGCTTTGTGCAGGAGGGTGGGAAAGTCCAGGCAAGGACGCAGGCAGCGGTGGGGCCCAGTGGGGGCGGGGCTGCTGGGGCGGGGCTCCCGGGGCTGGTGACTGGGGAGGTGCAGAGGGGGAGGGGGAGGGTGTGGTCTGTCACCCGCAGAGCCAGGGGAGCAGAGCTGTGGGATGCTGGGAGCGAGCAGGCTGTATCCTCCCTCTCTGCCACCTAGTGCTGCAGGACTTGGTCACTGAGCCTCAGCTTACCGATCTATAAAATGGAAATTGTAATAAACACAGTGCAAGAAGAGGTTGGGGGCCTCCCCGGTGGCGCAGCGGTTGAGCGCTGGGTTGCGAAGCTGCCCGCAGCCTCTGCGGCGCCGGTTCGATCCCGGCTGTTCCCCGGCCACCAGAGGAGGGTCCCACATGGCGCGCAGACCTCTCCTGCCGCCCGCTGCTCCCCTCAGCAGTGTACCTCGGTCCTTCTGCCTGCTCTGCTCCCCGCTCTGGCTCTGGTGAATTCTCTCACCCTCCCGCACTTCTGACTGTACCCAGTGCATGTATAAACAAACAAACAAGTAAATAAATTAATTAATTAATTAAACATGCCTCTATAAAAAAAAATTTAAAAAAAAAATTAAAAAAAAAAAAAGAAGAAGAGGTTGGCCTTGAGTAGGTTCTCTATAAGTGGCATCTTTTTCCAACACTGTTTAATTAACATATTGACCTGGGAGTGACTGAGCCAGAGAGGAAAAGCTGTCAGAGGCACCTGAGAACAAATCAGTGTGCGGCCTGAGAAGGGAGTTAACGGGATCCTTTGTTCTGTGCTGGCCCCTCGACCCCTGAATTGTCCTCCTCTAGTGGAACCTGGCTCTCTCGCTGGAGGTAAGCACAGGAAACCTTTCCTGGAAACAGGCAGTACTTGGCTCTATGACATGGGTGCAAGAAAGGAAGACTTAGCACCACCTGTGGGTGCTGAGTCCTTTCCCTAGTGCCTTGCAATTCCAGAAACACCAACACGTGCTTTCTTTTTTTTTAATTTAATGGACCCTTTCTTTTAGCAGTTTTAGGTTTACCAAAAAAAGCCATAGTGAAAAGTAGCAATTCCCGTCTGCCCTTACACACAACCCACGTTCCCATATTTTTAACGTCTTGCCGTCGTGTGGTATATTTGCTATTGAAGAGACAGAATTGATATATTTTTATGAACTAAAATCCTTAGATTCCTGACATGACATATTGATCATCATATGCATCATTTTAAAATGAAATAAGAGGAAAAAATAAAAATGAAATTTTCTGATTTAAAAGTTATGCTACGCAATCATTGCTGTCTTTCATGCACAAATCTCATTGAGGATCACAGGACATAAAGAGTTTGGGTCTCACGGCCAGGAAAGGTGATGTCTTATGGATAAACCCACTCATTTTCATAATAAATTGCTTGCTTTGTTTATTTTTTGCTTTGGCTGAGAGGAGGCTCAGAGTGATCGCTAAATGTGACAGGATTTACAGTAGGTATTTCTTCACACCCATGTTGCTCCTTATTTTCTCCTACAAGCCTACCCCTATTTTCCCTTCACTTTAATTTCCTTGTTGGTTGAAAGGCGAGAAATGGGGAAGAAACTAATAAGAATACACAGGTTTCTTTTGTGTTGGAGCACAGCACGTTCTGAACTGACTTGAGCTACCAGAGCCCTTCCTGAAGTCAACCGCAGAGGGAAGAGGACACTGACGTCCCAGCAGCCATCACAGAACTGTGGGGGCTTCACTGGGATGCAGAAAGTGGTTGGGTCCCATTCCAAGGAAATAACATGTTCTAGTAGCGAAGTCCCTGGGGCCACTGATGAGTGATAGAAAATGAGAAATAATCTTAAAATAAATGAAATAAATAAAATGAGAGTAAATCCTCATGGAAATATATTAAGTTTGCCATGGCTTACCATGAATTGCTCAACCCAGTTTTGTGCACTCAAATACCAAAAACAAAAAATTGAAAAGACTTAGCAAAAAATAAAGGGAAAAAAGATGCAATCATGCTAAACAATAACAGCATGTTCTAAGCATCAGTTGTTATTATGTACGGCCATGGCATGCATTTGTACAATAAGTAGCTCATGCATCATTATACCCATTTTGCTGATAAGAAAGTTGAGACTTGATACATTTAAATTCAACATTTAAGTTTACATAAGGATAAGGCTGGACTACCTTAAGTCATCCAGTTTGTGATACTTTGTTATGGTAGCCTTATGAAACTAACACACTTGGGGGCAGACTATACAGCCGTGACCCATGTACCCAAGATGCATAATGCTGACTTTGCAGTAAGAGTCCAGGGCCAAGGTCCATATCAGTGGGCAGCTCAGCTGCACAGGATCATTTGGGAATACAGACGGATGAAGTCTTTGCCATCTTTAACAAGGGGTTTCCATGAATTCCCTGGTCCTCATCATTCCAGCCCAGGAATACAAAAAAGGGCAAGAGGAGTTTGATCAGTTAGACAGAAATGGCTGTATCAACTGTTCATGTTCCACTGAAAGGACCCTAGTCAGATGACTCATTCCAGAGGTGACAGGGGCCTAGGGGGTATGGGGCAGTTGGAAGACAGATAGCCATCCATCCTCAATGATTAAGGTTCCTATTGAAAGAGAAATCATATACTTATTCCCAGGAAGGCTAAAGCCAGTAGGGGGAGGGTTCGGGGGGAGGAGGGGCAGGGAAATAGAGTTCAACTCTTCAGTCATTCTTTTTATTTATTTATTTTTGTTTTGAAGATTTTTCTTTTCCCTTTTTTAAAAATATTTATTTATTTATTTATTTATACAGGCACTGGGTACAGTCAGAAGCGCAGGAGGGTGAGAGAATTCACCAGAGCCAGAGCGGGCAGCAGAGCAGGCAGAAGGACCGAAGTACACTGCTGAGGGGAGCAGTGGGCGGCAGGAGAGGTCTGCGCGCCATGTGGCACCCTCCTCTGGGAGCAGCCGGGGATTGAACTGGTGCTGCAGAGGCTGAGGGCAGCTTCACAACCCAGCGCTCAACCACTGCGCCACCGGGAAGGCCCTCTTCAGTCATTCTTGAAGGTAATGGAGTTCAGAGGTGAATGAGGTCAAGGCTTCTGGGGACATAATAACAAATCAAGGGTCACAGAAAGACTGGATATACCCCATAGGGTTTAGCCATAGGAAACCCAAAGGAATGCCCAATTATTTTATGCAAACATACTAAGAAAACTTAAATGGAACTCTTCCCCAATGTTTCTTGACTTTGGTATGGTCTGGAAACCTATTTTTTGTCGCTCCTAACAAGAGTCTCCCACTTGGTTTCCTGTGCACCCCTGAGGGGAGAGACCCTCAGAAAGACCTGGAAGAGTCCCCATAGGCCACATTGCCTTGTCCTAGACCAAGTTCATAGCCAGCTCTACCGTAGAGTTATGTTGTTCTGGGCACAGGCTTCTGGCACAGAGACCTAAAGAGAGAGTAAAATCAGGATGGCATGACCAGGATGGTCCCCTAGATACCAGAGAGCAAGAGAGTCATGCAACTCGGCTGACTTACTTATTTGCTTAAACCTTTGCTTTGGTGGTAAAGTGTCGAGAGGATGAGTTTGGGCTCAAATAGAGCAGGATTTAATCTTCCCATGTGACCTTGAGCGAGTCATGCATCCTCTCTGGGCAACAATTTCATCCTCTGCAAAACAGACTTGCAGAGCCGTTGTGCAGAGTGAATGAAACAGAATCTGACACAACCAATGCCAGTTACCATCCTTTTCCCACCTACCCTCAATTCTGATGATGCCACCAAATGTCTTCTTAGAGTGAGATGTAACCAAGGACAGATGACAGACTGGAGTGAGGTCCTACCTGACACCACATTTCATACTTTCATGCGATGAAATATGAATTTTAAGTTATTGTTAATTTCAAGTTATTGTTCACCACCTGCACTCCCCACACTTCTACCCAGTAAATTCCTTCCATACTTCTAGGCCAAGTTCATAGCCAGCGCTACTGTAAAGCCTTCTCAAGTCTTCAACTAGGATTCCATGTTCCCAACTTGAAAATAAACCCATCTGAGAACAGACTTATTATTCTATCTTGTTCACTGCTATATTCTGAGCACTTGGGAGAGTGCTTAGCACACAGCAGGTGGTCAGTTAATATCTGTTTAATTAATTAACTAATTAATTAAACTTTGCCTTCACCTTCACTAACAGCCCTACTGATGCTCTCATCATTCATTCATTCTCTCCTCCACCAACAGTGTGCCCGTTGAGCAAGGCCTTGTGAGGAATGCTAAGATGGACACAGTCTTCTCTCTGGGAGCTTGAAGTCACTCAGAGGCTATCAGACACCTAATGTATACATACATGTGATAATCAAAAGAATTCCAGCTAGAAGTAATAATATTGCACAGGGGTTATTCAGAGGAGAGGAAATTTGCCTTTCATCCAGGACAATGTTATTAAATGAACATTATAACAAAGAGGGTCCCCATTCTAGCACATCTCCAACAGCACCTTTAGTTACTGCCAGCTCCTCCAAAGGTTTGCAACTTACTGTAGCCGAACCATCCCTACTCTTTGGGGTCCCTCACTCTCTCACCCTACTGCCTGTGCCTAGCACAGAAAAGCCACTTGAGTATCTAATGCTTTAGAGTGTGCTTATTGCTTGCAGCAATTGTTCCAGCAGAGCATTTCTGAGTTGAAGGAGTAAATGTGTTTCTGAATGTCACTTCCTTTTAGAAGGTGAATAAATCGGGGAACAGTGCCAGCTCAACACAGGCCTCATTTTCCAGCTGAGTTAATGTGAGGGTTTTTGCTCCAATTCTGCTCCCAGAGCCAGAGGCTGAATCTGGAGTCCTGACATTTGATTTCTTCAAGTATCATTTTCTAATTTGATATAAAAATACAGACATTTTCACACTTAACTTGACTGGGAGCACATGCATGGATGTACATGGATCCAGGGATGTGGAATCCTGAGAGAAGAGACTTTTATCTACAACCATTTGCCTATTGCTTTCTTGTTAATGGCAAATCATTCTGCAAAATCCAGTCCACATCCTTATTAAACCACTCTCTCCCCAAAATTCACCTGTGTTAATGGCCCCTCATGAAGACAGGGGATATCTATTACGTAACATACTATTATAATACAAACAAGACTTCTCAACCTAAGAATGTCTATCAAGATAGCCTTCATAATCACAGTTAAAGCAATGGCCCAGAAGCAAGGAAACTTGTGCCAGGGCTAGACGAAACTCACCTCTTCCAGAACATTCTTCTGGCTCCTCTACTGCTCACCATTCTATCCTTTCTTGGGATTTTATTTCACTGGTGACCTGCTTCAAATGATTTATATATATTTAACACATGCTTGGTATACAAGTGACACCAGTAAAAATTCGGTCATAATTACTATTGTTACAATAGTCCACCCCAGTATGTATTTAATCTTAAATTATGCTTGCTAAAAGTCACATGTAAATATCTTGTATTATCCAAACATCTTAATGTATGGGAATAATAACTTAGTTCTCTACCCCTATGGCTATAGACCAAATGTTTAATATTATTATTTTTAATTTTTGTTTTTCAGTTTTGAAACCATTAGTGTATATGCATACAAGTTATCTATAAGAAGAAAATAAAGGAGAATTCTCTGAAACATCAAATACCAGAAGGCCATATTGAAGGCATGACTAATGAAGATTTGATCAACAAGGAAATGTGGTAAGCAGGATTCTTTAAAACACAAAAATGATCCAGAGTCAGAATAAAGGAACAGTAGGCAGAGAAAAATGTACACGAAGGGCACATTCACAAAGAAGAGCAGAGAAACATAGTGGATCACAAATATATACAAGTATAACAGCAGTCCCTCAGGTAGGGCTGTGGCTGTTGATTTGTGTGACTGTTTTTAATGGAAGGGATTGCATGGGAGTAAAGTGTCTGGGATAAAACAGATCCAATAGACAGTAAAGATTTCTTTAAACTATCACAATTCAAGAATGATATGAATACGAATATGGAAAAGATTTAGAATAAGTTTGCCAACAGGTCCTAGGAAGAAAGACAAAACCTTCAAGTGGCTTGTTACTCTTGAACCTAAAGAGAATGATAACAGGAGACTTGGCAATGTCTATCTATGAGCAGGTGGGGCAGAGAAAGAAAGGTGAGTGATGGTCCCTCTCTCTACTGAGTCCCAGAAAGGAGGAAATAGACGAGACAAATTTAGGTTAAATGTCAGCATTAATTTCCTGACAATGGGGTTGTTACATGTGAAAGCGGTTGACCCCCAGATGCTAGGGACTGTCCTTCAGTGATGTTCTTTAAAAGGAAAAATGAGGGCCTCCCTGGTGGCGCAAGGAGTTAAGCACCACACTGTGAAGCAATCCACAGCCTCTGCAGCATGAGTTCGATCCCCAGACGGCCAAGGAGCTACCCACATGGCGAAGCAGACCTCCCGTCTCGCCTGCTGCTTCCCTCAGCAGTGTATTTCAGTCAGTCTGCCTGTTCTGTTCCCTGCTCTGTCTCTGGTGAATCCTCTCACCCCCACCCCACATCTCTGGCCTGTACCCCAGCTCTTGTATGCATAAATAAATCTTAAAAAAAAAAAAAGGAAAAATGACACTCCTGCTTTGAACAACGTAGATAAGATGGCCTCAAAGCAGAAGGACCTAACAAAAGACCTTTGAAACCCCATGTGCTCATCTACATGTGCTATTTTATGCATATCAGTGAGGTGAGGACTATTCAAATGCCTACCAAACACTTAGAAAATGACACTGTGCCTCAGTACATGCTTCTCCCTGATAGAAGCAAAGTGGATCTAGCATCACCAATAAACACCACTACCAAAACAGCATTTCTGGGAACAAACGCCAAAACACCAAGCTCAGCATACAATGATGTTGGTGTTAGTGTCTGCATTGGTGTTCTCAGTCTATATCCATCCAAAAAGACGGCAGTTGTCTTAATAGTACTCAGAAATGATGGAGCTGTCCAGCCTGGGCTGAGTCCACCTTGGTCTGATGGCATGGACAGTCTTGGAGGCTGGCTGAGCACACAGGCGCAGAACTCAGATCCCAGTCCGTGTCTGACCCAACTTGCTGTGTGGCACCAGCAGACCTCATAGCTTCTCTGAATCAGTGTTCCAGCCATGAAATGGGCTACCAACAAGGACTGTTGTAAATTAGGATTAAACGACTATGGAAAATAATAGAGCCCTGTAGCAATGCGTGAAATCATTACTGCTAAAGTGGGTTTCCCCAAAGGAACCCTCCGCTACAGAAGAGGCTGCTGATTTGGGCTGAACTGGATTAAGCTGGTAGTCCAAATGAAAGCATTTGGACCTGCCTGAAGGAAAGACCGGGGTGAATCTTTGGGTTTCCGAATGCAATTAGCTCCCTAATTGGGGACGAATCGATTATAGTGAAATTGGGAGTCACAGCTCCCTCTTTCTGCTTCACGTGAACACATATTTTAGACAAAGGATTTGCTTAAAGATGCTGCTCTGTTTAGCAATCAGCTGATCATTTTTCACAGGAAAAGATTTCTGGAAGAGAAAGAAAAAGAAAAATACCGGGTGGTCTCACTCATAGCAGGAATCTAGAAAACTTAAATAAGGGACCAGGAAAATGAATAACTATAAGAAAGTGAAAATCATAATCAACAAAAACTATGAACCAGAGACACTCTATGAGGGGTGGGGCATGGGGACGGGAGGGATTGGGGTCAAAATAAGGGGGTTGCAATTGTGTGGGGAAAATAAAAATAAAATTTATTTTAAAAAAAAGATTTCTGGAAGAAACCTGGGCAGAAGCAACAATAAGAAGGATGACCTGATTTTCCAATGAGTCACAAAAATCACTTCCTCATGAGGATGTACACGTGTGTTTGGAAGTCATGTGATTCATTTTTATTATGATGATGATTATGAAAATGCTCCGAGAAGTGTTTCCAGTTTAGATCTCCAATCTGTAGTAGAAAATACCCTTCCCCTTTCCCTGTCATCTTCTCTGAGAGCATTCTTCAGCCTTCCTTTTCCCCCTGACTTGATAGCAGAAAATCCCAAGGGTGAAAGTGAATTCACTGAAGTTGCACATAAAGGGACTTGGGAAGCCATCAGTGAAATCAACCGTCCACTAAGGCAGAATGATAACCATCAACATGGACCAGAATATAAGGGGATTGCCATCACCAGGTGACAGCTGGCAGGTGATGAGCAGTTGTTGCATCTTTTTTTGCACTTCTTTTGTCAGAGTGATGTAGATAAAACAGGTAGCTTTGGTACATAAGTAGCAAAGGATTTGGAGACAGGAAAACTGTTCTAATACCAGGATTGCTGTGAATTGACTACGAGGCGTTGGCAAGGTTTCTCCAGGCTTCAGTTTCTCCAACTACAAAGAAGAGAAATTGAACTATGGGAGCACAGGCAAATTCTCCTGTGCACGTTCCTCCTATTAATTGACAGTGCTACTCAGTAACTGTATTGAAAAGGATTCTGAGGCTGCATCCTGGCTCACTAGGAAAGAGTGTTATGATTGATTAATGATGCCTGCCACAGCACAAATAGCAGCTGTGGAGTGTGTGCTATGGATTTGTCATCCTTGAGATGAACAAGTTTGGGTCTTCCACTTTTGCAGTTCACAGTTGTGGGATTCTATGATGCCTTCATAGAGTTCATCAGAACCAAGAGAAATCATCAAGGCCCTCTCCTTCCCATTTTTAGACTAAACTGAAGTTTCTTCTAGCCCACCCCCATTTCCAAATTGCTTACCTTGAATATGCCTTTCTCAATCCTATCCTGGCTCACGTTTCTCAGCACATACCTTACTCTGTCCTGCCATTTAACATGATGTGAGATGACCCCACCAAACAGGAGAATAGGAGTTAAAATATTTATTTCATAAAATCCCGAGTGACACAGCCATATGACATGACTTAAGGTCACTAATACATCATAGAGAGAAATGGGATATTGAATCAGGACTCCTGGATTGTAGCCCCAGATTTGCCATCAGCCTGACATCTCACATGCACCTGCTTCTCCGAATGACTCTAAGCTTTCATTTTTCATCTCTTTGGGTGGTGTCCTCACTGGCCTCTTCACCTATGACTGCTGTGAGGCTATGGCTGCCCCCTAACTTTTATTTAAGGAACAAATTACCCTTAAACCTAGAACTTCAGAGTTAGAACTGAGCACAATATTTTCCCTTGGATGAGGAAAACAAAGCTTGGAGCAGAATGAAACTTCTTCCAGGGATCTGGGTTCAGAATCAGGTCACCAGGTGCCCAGGTGTAGCCAGAAGTATTACCTTCAATGGTGCCCTAGCCCCATCTTACTCTCTGCTACTTGGATCAGGGTTGCATTTCCATCCTAGACTGGAGGCTCCTATGGCCAGGGGGCGGCATTGGGCAGGCAGTAGCAAGACAGAAACCATAGAGATATTGGTTCCCTCCTGGCCTTTCCTCCACCCAGGTGGGCCCCACACCTGTGCCCCTTCCATCAAGGCATCCAAATCCTTTTCTATAGGCGGAATCTTACACTGCCCTCCTGTACTCTCTTCATGCTGCCTTACCTGTGAACCACCCAGTGTATGTTAATTTATGATGATCTCCCTAGTAGTCTGCATCTCTTGCATACAGTCCTAATCATATTTATTGGCCCCTAGTCTTCAGAGACAACTGGAGGGTGTTCACATCCTCACACTTCAGTTTCCTCCTCTTGATTAAAAGTAAACAAACACTAAAACTAAACTAAATGTAAACATGAACAGCAATGGCAGTGGTATGCCAGACATCCTCTCTGCTTTCCTCATCGCTGTTCCCATTTCACCAATGGGACAACTGAGGTTTAGAGAGATTAGGCCATTCACCTACAGTCTCCCATAAAAGAAGAGTTAAAATCGGGAAGTGACCCTAGCAGGGGAGGCCAGAGACCCCCCTCTTCACCCACCACTACTGGAACCCCCGAGTGTGTCTGCCTTGACAGATGGCTGTGAGACACTCACTCCCCCGCTTCCTCCCCACTCCCAAGCCAGACTCCTGCACGCCCAGTATTCCCCAGGAAGCTTGGTCTGGACCCTTCTCTACACTGTCTTTGGCCAGTTACAACCCAAACTCAAGGGCTCCAGAGGGACTCCGGAGGCGATTTTTCAGAGGCTGGAACCTCAGGTGCTTTAGGTCCCCTTTCCATATTTCCAGCTCTCCACGGAGAAGAAAGATGACAAAGAGCAGCAGCAAGGTGTTTCAGACAAGAAGGACCCTAGCAGCCCTCAAGTAAGCACAGGCTGGAACTAGAAGATGTTTTGAGAAAGGTTTAAACTAACTCAAGGCTGGCTGGGCAGCAGCGAGAAGTCAAGGCTGCCTGTGCCCCACAACAGGTCACCACCCACATGGGTACCCCCGCCCAGCATGTCTCCCCAAGGAGCACTTCTTTTGTCCTTCCAAGAGAGGAAGAAGCAAGGGCTGATCGGCTGATACATGCAGGTGCTGAGCAAGGGTTCACAGACACCCTCAAAATCAGGACCACTCTGCGTGGTGGGTGCCGTGAGTCCCATCTTACAGATGAGAACACAGGGGCTCAGAGGTGAAGTGACCTCCCCCAGCCACTCCTCCAGAGTCCAGAGCGGCACTAGAGTCATGTATCCTGTGCCCTATTTCCCAGGGGAGAACTTGGGGCAGAACTGGGTAGCAATCCAGCAAGCTGCTGCGTGAGGAAGATGCCTACCCTGACTGGGCAAAAATGATCCATCCCTGACAGGCCTGTCTCTTCCTCCCTCTTCCAGGCCCGCTCCTCCTCGGGATGGCCTCGGCTGTAGACACACAGGCAAATGGAAAGCTTATCTCAGCAAAGGAGGCCACCAAACAGAGCCTCTGACCCCAGGGTCTGGCCGCAAGGGGAAGGAGTGGGCTGCAGAAGCTGACCTCTTTCCAGCCGGGGCGGCCCAGGGCCAGCACTGAGGAGGAGGTGAACTTGGTGTCAGTGTTGCTGGGCCAGGAGCTGCTGGAGCTGCCCCAGGCTAACAGCCACGTGCGGAGTGAAGTTAATAAAGTTGCATCCTAATAGTCTCCAAGGTCTCCTGAGCCTCTGTTCCCGAAGGGCCCAGGCATCAGGATGTGCTTTGTTCATTTATTTTGGCAAGTCGAGGTCTGTATGCTGCTTGCTGCACTTCCCCGTCTGTTTTGCAAGCTTAATAAAGTCTTCGTAATGAGGCTTTCCTTCAGTGAGGCTGTGCAGAAGCCACTAAGAAATGGGGCAAAAGTGACAGGTTTTTTCTTTTTCCATTTTTTTAAAAGAATTATTGTGTTTGCAAGAGACAGAGGAGCAAGAACTAATGAGCTTCTACTCCATTTAGAGGCTATATTCCCCATTTTATAAGGCATGGTCCCAGGGGCACCCCACTTCTACTTGATTATTTTCACGTTGATCACTCTCTGGAAATGGTGTTCCAGGGGAAGGCAAAAACACACATTCCTGATGACTGGACACAGGCTCCCTAAAATGTACTCAGGGGTAACTGTTCTGTGTGGCTCCTTCTGTGTGGCCAGACTCATAGCTGGATACTGATAGAAGCTACAAAAGAAAGATGCTGAGGTAGAGGTCACACTTGGCTCTCCCAAGGATGGGAAGTGGCAGGTGAGGGAACAGTGCATACAGTATATAGTAGGTCCTCAAATGACATCTATATGTTCAATATCTTTTTGTTTCAATGTTGATGAGATACAGGGACAAAAATGATTCCCACCAGAGTCACCATCTGTGGAACTTGCATGGTCTCCCCATGTCTGGGTGGTTTTCTCTGGGTATGCAGGTTTCCTCCCACACCCCCAGCATGAGCACGTGAGGTTCATTAGCTATCTCCATGGCCCCAGTCAGAGTGTGTGGGTGTGTGTCAAGGTTGGGGAGGGGTGCCCTGTGATGTGAGGGAAGGGCGTCCTGTCCAGGCGGGTCCCATATTGCACCCTGAGCTGCCCCATACACTCCAGCCACCCTTGACCATGAACTGGAATATGTGAGCTGGGAAATGAATGAATAAATACAAATGATTGTTTAATACTAGAAGTCTTGGGGTCTTTATTTAGAAGTTTGGTGATGTTTTGTGACCAGAAATGTACTGTAAGAACTTAACTAGTTTATGTCCATTAGCCTATGACAAAATTGGCTGCATTAAAGAATCTGTCAACAACTCAGAGGACTTACCGTTCATTTAAGGGTAGATGGATGGTTCAGCCAGTAAGGGCAACTGCAACTGACTCCAGGGGAATGACTTCTGGGTCAAGGTTCCTCAGAGAATGCTTCCTAGAAGAAGATCTTGACTTCGGTCTGGAAGACAAAAAAAAATGAAGACAACTATTTGCTGAACATCATGATAGGCATATTACCCACCCTATTTCTATAGATAAGGAAAATAACCATAGAGTTAAACAACTTGCCCAGGAATCAGAACTTAAATCAACAAGTGTCTGACTGCTGTCTATACTTTTCCACTTCTCATCATGATCTCTGAGAAGTGTAGGACTTGGCTTAGCAAAAGAGACTTAGAGTGAAGTTCACAGACAGAGAGAAAAAATTATTTTTTAAAATGTAAAAAAAAAATGGACTTTCATCCACCATCCATCCATCCATCCATCCACCCAGGGTGCCTATAAACCAAGAGTAAATTCTTGGAGAATCCAATTAAAGTTTGAAGACGTCTTCTGTCAAGGAAAGTGCCATGTTATCTCTTGCACTGATTGTATCAGACTGCCATAATGTTACCACAACTGAGTGGTTAAAATGACACAAATTTGATACCATCTTACACCAGTGAGAATGGCACATACTAAAAAAACTAGCAACAACAAATGTTGGCGAGGGTGTGGAGAAAAAGGAACTCTCCTGCATTGCTGGTGGGAGTGCAAACTGGTCCAACCGCTATGGAAAGCTGTGTGGAGATTCCTCAACCTGCTAAAGATGGAGCTTCCATATGATGCAGCAATTCCACTCCTAGGTATTTATCCAAAGGACACAGAAACATCAATTCCAAAGAGCACCTGCACCCCTATGTTTATAGCAGCACTGTTTACAATAGCTAAGCTTTGGAAACAGCCCAAATGCCCAAAAATAGATGACTGGATCAAGAAGATGTGGTACATATACACCATGGAATATTACTCAGCATTCAAAAAAGAGAAACACATGCAATTTGCAGCAACATGGATGGCGCTGGAAGGGATCATGCTCAGCGAAATAAGCCAGAAAGAAAAAGAAAAATACCGGATGGCCTCACTCATAGCAGGAATCTAGAAAACTTAAATAAGGGACCAGGAAAAATAATAACTATAAGAAAGAAAATATCAAAATCAACAAACAACTATGAACCAGAGACACTCTATGGGCTGTGGGGAGCGGGGAGGGGAGGGATTGGGGTCAAAATAAGGGGGTTGCAATTGTATGGGGAATATAAAAAAAAATTTATTTTAAAAAAATGACACAAATTTATTTTCTCATAATTCTGGTGGCCAGAGTTTGGCAGGGCCATGGTCCTTCCAAAGATTCCAGGGGGCAACACTTCCTCAGTTCTTCCAGCTTCTGGTGACTCAGGTTTTCCTTGGCTGGTGGCTGCACCATTCTATTCTCTGTCTCATCTTTGCATGGCCTTTTTGTTCTCTCTCTCTCTCTCTTTCTCTCTCTCTCTCTCTCTCTCTCTTTCCCCCCTCATTTTCTGTCTTTTATCAGAACATTGACTCTTATCAGGTCAGTGGATTTAGGGTCCATTCCTGTCCAGGATGACCTCATCCAGAGATCATACATTTCTTAGAACTATGAAAACCCTACTTACAATGCAGTCACATTACTAGGTCCCAGGAGTTAGGACTTGGATATATCATTTTGGGAAACACAATTCAACCCACTATACCTGCTATGTTGAAAAGGTAATTGAATCCATTTCACCCACGTGACTGTTCAGTAGTCAAATATATAAAGCAGCTTCAGAAGGCCTCCCCGGAGGTCAGAAAACACTTCTACCCCAGTGGGGAGCCAGATACAGAGGGTCAGCCCTGTGGCCCCTCCCCTCCATCCTTTAGAACCCTAGTTAGTCTAGGGGTGTTGTGACAGGTCTCAACCATGGCTATGGGCATTCTTTTCCTTCCCATTCTTTGTAATGTCTTGCAGGTGTATGTTTTTGAGGCCGCATGGCAGAAAAGAACAGCTTCAGAGTCAGGTGAGCTGAGTTTGAATTCCAAGTCTGCCACTTATCTGCTCTGGAATATTGAATAAATCACCTACCTATTCTTGCCTCAGTTTCTCCATCTATAACATGGGGAAATAATAGTGCCTTTCTAAGCATAGGATAGACAACATAATCCATGCAAATTGTTGACATAGTGCATGCTGGCTAATGAATTTATTGAAACTTTATCATGCTCATTCCTGCAACTCCAGTACCCAGCACTGAGTTCTGCCCATCAGGAGCCTCAATAGATGATTACTAAAAGATACATTTATATAGAGTCAGCTGAAGCTATAAAATTGTGAAAGGAAGTGGATGCTATTGGTTAGTTTCTCAGTCTTCTTTGCTGCCTACTTCTCGAATAACTCTCTATACTACAGAAGATGGAAAGCTAAGAAATACATTTCCCAAAGTCCTCTACAGCCGGTGTGCTGGATGCCATTTGAGTTCCACCAAGATTTGGAAGGCAGAGAGGAAACAGAGGCACTTTGGGGTGTTTATTTCCACCACCACCACCCCCCTCCTTTTTCCCTTGCTACTAAGGAAAATCAGAGAGTAAGGGTTTTCTACAGCAGCATTCCAGAATCCCCTTTTCAACTTTCTGGGTATCAGGAGACATGTGGAATAGTGGAAACAGCTTTATGATTCCAATTTCTGCATATAGGGTCACAGACACTCCATGGTGGCCCTAGAGCACTCCTCCAGGGGTGGATTTTATAGGGCAATGGTCAGGACTCATTCCTGGAGCCCACCCTGGAGCCTACTCCTGCCCTCCCAATACCTTTGTAAGCATTTTACTTCCTCCTATTCGATTTCTTCCTGGTCAAATCACCAATACGTCTCTCTTTCTGCTAAGACCACACCAGCTCTGTTGCTGTGGCTTTATGGCAAATCTTGAAATAGGGTTCTGTGAGTCCTCTAATGTCATTTTGTTTGTTTAACATTGCTAGCTTAGTGTAGATGCTTTACTACGCCATATAAATTTTACAATCAGCTTGTTGATTTCTACCAAAAAATGTCTGCTGAGCATCCAGATTGGATTTTCGTGACTCTTGCTTAAAATATCTAGAGCTGTGGGCCTTCCCTGGTGGTGCAAGGGGTTAAGATGCAACCTATGAAGCTATCCGCAGCCACTGCAGCACGAGTTTGATTCCCAGCCAGGGAGCTACCCACATGGCGCAGCAGACCTCTCCTGTATCACCTGCTGCTCCCCTCAGCAGTGTATTTCGTCAGTCTGCCTGTTCTGTTTCCCATTCTGTCTCTGGTGAATCCTCTCACCACCCCCCACACCTCTGGCCTGTACCCCATTTCTTGTATGCATAAATAAATAAATCTTAAAAAAATATCTAGATCTGACTTTACATCCTGCTCTCTATCGAGACTAACAAAAAACCTCCTTCTGCCATTCACTTCTGGGCTGTCCCTCCACTCAGTGAGCCTGTAGGTCTCTAATCAAACTACTAACAAAGCCAAGAAGTCTTTCAGCTTGGTTCCAAATTCTGAGCCATCGGGCCCACTGGGCAGTTGCTGAATTAGCCCTCTCCACTTAGTCCTGCTGATGCATTCCTCAGTCCCCTCTGCCCTTTCCAATCGCCTAACGCTCAATTTTTCTTCCCTCACGTGGCAGCTCCTCCTCCCCCAAGCTCCTTTCTGCCACCTACCACCTTAGCTTAAAGTTAAAGAACCTTTGAATCTACAGGCAGATTTATTTTTATACAAGAAAGTACAGTTCTAACCATTTCCTTGATTTTCCTTCCCATCTACCCCACCTACTACACTACCATTCAGGCTCCCTGGCCCAATACACAAAGCCACAAACACCCTCCCCTTGTCCTAGAGAAAGAGATGGCCAAATCCTTCCTATTCTTGGCCTCCAAACTGCAGGCTTCTGCAGATGGGGAAATATAAGGTGTGAGGCCCCAGAAAGTTCATAAACTTTTATGCAGATTGGTTTTAGTCTGGTTTAAATTAGGCAACAAAATAGAATTTCCAGATGTTCTATTTGGAATTAACTTGGCTACAGAGAAAAGGCTACTAAGAGGAGGAGTTGGTAATAGGGTTATTTTTACATTCCAGAAAGGGAGTCACAGAAAACATCTGGACATGATTAGATGAGAAGAACCTGCTGGTTGGCACATTAAGAATCCTGTTCTCATTTATTCTGGTTGAGGACATGCAAAGGTGCAATGAAACATTCTCAAGCCACTGGGAAGAGAAAGAACCAGTGCCATGG
Source organism: Talpa occidentalis (assembly GCF_014898055.3). Classification (NCBI taxonomy): domain Eukaryota; kingdom Metazoa; phylum Chordata; class Mammalia; order Eulipotyphla; family Talpidae; genus Talpa; species Talpa occidentalis. Next base: position 66,105,686 of record NW_023603184.1, read on the forward strand.
TATTTTGTCCCAGTAGTCAGCTAAGATTTTGGTCAGGTATGGGAAATCTTTAAATACTAGGCCAGTGCTTCTGAAACTTTAATGTGTCCAAGAATCCCCAGAGGACCCTGTTCAATGCAGGTTCTGACCTATGGATGGTGCTGAGGCTGAAACTACATATTGTGGAACGAGGGGCTAGGATGCTAAAGAAAAGTCCCTGTACAAGAAGTAATTTTTAAGGACCAGACAATTCTCCAAGGGCTCGAAGAGTGAAGAGAAGTAAAGAAAGAACCTATGAAAGTTAGGCACCATCATATTCTAGTGAGAGTGAAACATGGATGAACAAAGAAATAAAGCAAAAGTCAGTAAATAAGATCATAAATCTTTGACTCAGAGTTCTATGGAAGCCTTTAGGAGGGGTGGCTAATTTCCTAGAAACTAAAGAAGGTATCAAATTAACCAAGTCTTGGGGTTGATGATGTGTCAGGGAGGTGAGAGAAGGGAATGTCTTGTGAAAGGAACAGTATGTGAAAAATCCCATGTGACATGAAAAAAGTCACATGTTTAGGAGCCAGTGAACTATGGCTGGAACACATGGTGAATGAGAGAAGAGTTAGGAAGGTATATGGAAGCCAGACTGGAAGATCTGGGACCCTTGCTAAGGAGTTTGCTAATTTCAAATAATTACAGGGATCACATATGGTCTTTGCCATCATTTTATATGATGAAGTTGCCTATGGAAAATATTTTTTGTTCTTATTTTTGTTGTTTTTACTTCATCATGCTACACAAAGTAATGTGCTAATCGCTGGAGTAAAATGAATAACAGAGAGTATCTATCTTTATTTAAATCTATCTTTACTTAATTTAAATCTATCTTTACTTAAATGTGCAAAATAACAAAACCAAACAAAAGGTCAGACAAAGACACCTTGAAAGCTGACCACAGATCTGATGCATCCAGGGAGGGAGGGGGGGTGCGTAGAAACAGGAGGGGGAAGAGCACAATGGACTATGACCAAGAAGGGTGATGTGGTGGTGTGTGACCAAAGGGGAGAGAGGTTGTCCAATGGAGGATTACTGGGACTTGGGTTGTGGGTGTGTTGAAATAACATTTGTGTGGAGGTGTAAACCAACACTCCACATCATGTGTGCTGTGATGTAAACCAACATTGCCTCAATAAATATAACTTTAAAAAGTAAGAAAAATTGTCTACATTGAGTAAGAGCAAGAATGGCTTAAATTTACATCAAGGGTGATTATTGCCAAGGAAGGAATGAGAGGCCTTTGTCTTTGTTTCAGGAATAAATAGAAGGCCGTATGCTTGGGACACCTAAACGCTAGCCAACATGGAGGCAAGAGTCAGACTTGGGGCCTCCCTGGTGGTGCAGGGGTTAAAGACAGCGCTATCAAGCTATCACTAGCCACTGCAACACAAGTTCTATCCCCAGCCAGCCAGGGAGCTAACCCACATGGCTCAGCAGACTGCTCCTGTCTCTTCTGCTGCTCCCCTCAGCAGTGTATTTCAGTAGATCTGCCTGTTCTGCTCCCCACTCTGTCTCTGGTGAATCCTCTCACTCCCCCATATCTCCTGGAGTGAGCAGGAGGAGAATGTAGTCAGGACAGAGGTTACCCCTTAGCTGAAGGTTGAAGGGCAGGTGGGATCTAGCCAGGCAAAGAAAAAGAATAAATCAGGTGGTTGGAACAGATAAAATTATGGAGCCTAGGGATCTATAGGTCCATTTGGCATGGAAAGGGTTGTAGTGGAGAGAATGGGCTGGGACCAGGTAGGAGATGAGTCATGACCCTTAATCCTTGCAACAAGCCACAAGTTGGTGTTGTTACCCTCCTTTTTATTGATGACAACACTGAGGCTCATTGAGTTGAAATAACCAGCCCAAGTTCACAGAACTAACTTGATAGAATGAGACCACGTTCTTCCTCCTGCATCTGTGTGGCTGGCGCCCTGAACTCTCAGCTTCTCTGCAACTAGGAAGGAGGGGACATTCCAGAATGCCTGCCAGGGCTCTAAGTCATTTCACTCCATCTTGGTAATCCCAGGCACCAGCAGGCTGATGCGACACCACCTTCAGGATCTCAAAGCTGTGACCCAGAAAGAATCCTTCCTGAAGGTCAGGTGTGCGCAATTTGAGTTTGGCACTTGTGAGGTGTTGATTGAAATCACCAAGGTGTGTCTGAGTGTAGTGTATGTGTCAGGGCCATTAAAGGAGACTAGAACGGTGTTGAGGCCAGCAGAGCAGAATATCCCCAGTTCGTGGAATGCTAGCGCACAGACTGGGGTGCACAAACCAAGTGACATTACCAGCCTCCCTGTCAGCAATCCATCCCCAGCCATTACTGCTACTCCTGAGTCACCGCCCAGAGCCTTCTCTGCTTCTCTATCACCTGTACACATCAACAGAAGTCAACATGACATTCAAGAATCACTTTCACCAACACACACATACATTTGCTTGATTGTTAGTCCCTATGTCTACCTGCTTACCTGTTCTGGACATTTGCTTGTGCCTTTTCCAAGGGAGATTCTCTTCCTCTTCCCCTTCGTGCTGACAACCCAGTCATTCTTCAACACACACTGAGTTCCTCACTCTCGGGGAGATTTCCTCTATCCCTTCATTTGAAATGAATCAATCTTCCTTCAGTCCTTCCAGAAAACATGACTCACATTTCAGATCTGCATTTCCCAAGGAGGCGGGACACTCAGTTTCTTTTCTGAAACTGGCAGATTAGCTTCCAGCTGATGGGGAAGGTTCATCTCTGTGGCGCCCCCTGTGCCAGATGCTGACCCCTGCAGACAGGGTCAGCTTATTAATGTAGTTGAACTTGAATCACAGTGTTTTCAACATGTGTCCTCCCTGGCTGGCCAGACGCATCCCAGGTTGACAGTAACACAATGATTGATTCGTGGCCAGAGGAGGCGGCAGATCCAGCTGCAATCTGACTCACCGTGCAGGTGAGTTCTTAGCCGCTTGTTAGTAACCAGGGGTTTTGTAAACAATGGTGTGCTAGTAAATATTTAACAACTCACTCTCCAGGGAAAAGAAAGTCCTGATTTATACATTTGCTAATTTCTATGGTATAATACAGTCACTTTGGCTGAATTCTAGATACCAAATAACTTTTGAAAGCTGAGCTGGGAAGAAATGCTGACAAGAAGCTCTTGTGAGCAGGTCAGAGCCAGTCCCTTCACACCTGTGTGTGTAAGGCACCAGGGCCTCACTGCTCTCCATGCACAGATTTCTGATAATGATATTGGCTTCCTGATTATATTATCAGATGGCTCTCCCGTCTCGTTCATCTTCTTCTAAGAGTTTATGCACTGGTCTGGTCAGAGTGGCTGGGTCGTTCCTGAGAAACAGGAAAACAAGACACTGTCAAGAGTCAGGACACAGGGGCAGGAAGGCCAAAGAGACATGGATGGGATGGAGAGTGACAGGAAGAGAGGCAGGACCCAGGGCTCTGAGAAGCTGGGCCTCCCTGTTGGCCTAAAAGTTAAGTCTTAGTGCTGCTGTGGCCTGATTTCAATCCCTGGCCAAGGAGCTGACCCACATGGTGCAGCAGACCTCTCCTATCTTGCTCACTGCTCCCCTTAGCAGTGTATTCCAGTAAATCCACCTGTTCTGCTCACCATTCTGTCTGCGGCAAATCCTCTTACTCCCTGCATTACAGGCCTACACCCCCGTTCTTCTACAAAATAAATAAATATTAAAAAAAAAAAGAATCAGAGAATCACCAACACCAGCACTCCCTGCCCCAGCCATCATGACACTCCAGTTCACTCTCAAGCTTAACTGTGCCAGGGAGAGGAGGCGGAAGAAGAGCCCACACTTTCCCACGGCTGCCCAGGAGTCCAGCCACATGGACCTGATCAGCTCTCCTGTCACTTCCAAATCTCTTCACTCATCCAATTGTCAGCCTGTGCCCGCCTCTTCCATGAAGCCGTCCTGAGATTCCAGCCCCTTTCCTCAGAGTCCACACCTCATAATTCTGCAGTGCATATCATTCTGGATCTTTTGCCAATTCAGTCACCTCCAGAGTAGGATGTGCGGAGAAAGAATAAGAAATTCTCCATGTGTTAACTATCCTTTGCAAAAGTAACACATACTTTACAAATATCTACTGTGGGATTTAGCATCATTGCCCTTGAGGGGTTATTGAGTCAGAAACTCATGAGCTGTATGATACATGAGGAATTCAGAGGGGACAGTGGTTGCTCCACAAAAAGGTGGAAATGACAGTGGTCCCGCACCCCTTAATTATTTCAGTATCTTGTGACATGGACAGTTGACGTAGGAGTTACAGTCACACCATCCTATGGTAGAATGCTACAACGCTTTGTAATGAGGTACTGGATGGTCATGAAAACCTTTTGTATCTTAAGAGGACTGTGGCTCATCTGATGCTAAGTACTATTTTAAAGGTGATTGGTTTTAAGATGAGGAATATATTTTCTTTTACAAAAAGTACATTCTAAATCTGGTGGGGTTTTTTTTTTCTGTGATAAAACTGGTTGTCATAGGATAACAGCTGGAATATTCTTAATTTAAAAAAAAAAATCTATCCTTTCCAGGTCAAAGTAATATTTTAACAATGAGTGATAAATAGTTGTTTTGCCAGAGTACAGCAGCTCTGTGTGTGCAATGGTGTGTGTGATAGTGAAAGCACTCTGAGAGCAGACATTTGGAACTATGCCCATAGATGTGTGATTTTGTTCTGAGATAACATATGGAATACCTTTCCTGAAAAAGCCCTAATATTTGCACATTTTAAAAACTTGGAAACAATTTCTTACCTATTTCAATTTTTTCCAGAGTAAGAGCTTCAGTGGATCTTGAACCCATTTGTTAAAAATATAACTTTTGATTAGTTTACAATAATTGACATTAAGGGAGATGGAAACTGACTAGCTGACTAGATGAATTTTAATAAAAACCTTTGCATAATTGCTCGATGCTATTTTTTTTTAAATGAGCATCTTGATTTAGCCAGCATTACACTTCTTCCATTTGGATTTCGGTGTGTTTATAAAGCTTCTTTTTTCAGCTCTGACAACCATTAAAACTAAGTATTTTTTAAATGAACTTCAAACAAGAATGTTTAACTTGGGCCTCCCTGGCGCAGTGGTTGAGCGCTGGGTTGTGAAGCTGCCCGCAGCTTCTGCAACGCTGGTTCGATCCTCCGCCACCTGGCGAGGGTCCCACGTGGTGCGCAGATCTCTCCTGCCGCCCGCTGCTCCCCTCAGCAGTGTACTTCGTCAGTCTGCATGCTCTGCTCTACTCTGCTCTGCTCTCCGCTCTGCCTCTGGTGAATTCCCTCACCCTCCCGTGCTTCTGACTGCTTGTGTAAATAAATAAAATAAAAATCTAAAAAAAAAAAAATTATTAAAAAAAAGAATGTTTAACCAAATCAACATCAAAACATCGTCAAATACATTGTTCTAAAATGATAATCATTTTGAGTGAGAACAAAATCTTTCCTGCCATTAACAGATAAAATTATTTTTAAGATAACTAAAAATTATTACTTAATGCACAAAGGTGCATTAAAAGGTCAAATTCTCTTTCATTTCTATAGTATTTGGTTTACTTTGTATTTCTTTTCTTTTTATGTCTAGTTCCTTTTCTCCTACTAATAAATAAAATGTTTTAAAATTTAAAAGTACAACTTCCTCTATTTTCAGGTCACCCTGAGTAGTGTCTAATTTTGTATATGTTTATCTGGGATACATTACTAAAAATATTATATATATTATAAATATTACATTATACATATTACAAAGAGATGTAGATGGTTTATAAAGAAGTAGTCATAATGGGAGACTGATGGGAATGCAAGATCAAAAGTGTTTAGCAATTACAGAAGCCAGGAAAGGAAACAAAGCTGAGTGTTAATCAACAGATGGGGTGTGTGTGTGTGTGTGTGTGTGTGTGTGTGTAATACTACTTGGCTGTACAAAAAGATAAAATCTTGCTATTTATGACAACATGGATGGACCAAGAAGGTATTATGCTTAGTGAAATAAGTCAGATGGAGAAATACAAATAGCATGATTTCACTCCTATGTGGTACATATGAGAAGCCAAAGAAAAGAATAAATGAAATAAAAAAAATATTTAGACTATAAGACAAAATTTCCAGAAAGAAAGAACAAGGGGTGGGTAAGTCAGGAAAAAGGATCAATAGTGTGATGAAAGTTGGAATTGGACTTTTAGTGGTGAACTTAATATGGTATACACACATGTTGGTTTCTAAAGATACACACCTGAAACTTATAAAATGTTATAATATGATGTCACATCAAGAAAAAATTTAAAAAAAAATAAAAATAAATATTTGGATGAATTTTTAACTAAAAAAAATAAAAGTGTTTGGTCATCACTTGTGTTTCACACGCATGCCTTACCTCACCAAGAGACTGAAGTTTCCCTGGGACAACAACAGTGACAATTCTTCCACATCTTCTCTCTTTCACCCAATGCCTGGCCATTTCTGCCCAGAAAGCATTTGTTGACTGAGCTGTGGCAAACTTGGAAGGATGAATACAGTCTTTGGGGATGTGGCCCATCCCCTGGTCTGGGAGCCTGTGCTCAAGTCATAGATTTGTCACTAGTTTGTTCAGTAACCTTGGTAATGGGTGTTTTTTCCTTAATTCTAAAAATAAAATTTCTCAAACTTGAGGCTTTTATGTGCCAATAGGATTTTTGCCATTTTCTCATAATTCCCATCCTCTAATAAATCTAAAACTTCTTTTAAGTGACTCATTTTTTATGAACCTAAACAATAATAGCTTGAAATAATGGGGTTGTTGAAATAGTTATCCATGCCTACCAAGTATGAAAATAAATACATGACTATTAAAATATGAATATAAAAAACTCATGTTCTTATTAGCAAAACTGTGTACACTATTTTTGGAGGAGCACAGGATCCAATGGCATTTCTAAGGTTTTTTTCAGCTCTAAGCTCTGGAGTCCCTAATTCTATGAATGCAGCGACCCCCAACTTCCTTGGAGCCCTACAAATCTGGCGGTCAGGCTGGGTTTGAGATTCTTACCTCATTTCCCAAACAAGGGAAATACTTCCTGTTCTCCATCTAGAATCTGAGTTCAGACAAGATTTGGGGACTAAAGTTGGAGACACTTTTGTCCAGATCCAACAAGTTCTGCTGCGGTGTCAACTGCTCCAAACCACAGCAATATAATACTCTAGCCATGAAACTGATGCTTTTTTCTTAAATTGCAAGGTTTGAGCTCCAAGTTCCATTTCCACTACACACACAGAGCTGTTGTGACAAGACTGTAGAATTTGTTTTTTTTTTTTTTTTTAAAGATTTATTTATTTATTTACACAAGCACTGGGTACAGTCAGAAGCGCAGGAGGGTGAGAGAATTCACCAGAGCCAGAGAGGGGAACAGAACAGGCAGACTGACGAAGTACACTGCTGAGGGGAGCGGTGGGGGCGGCAGGAGAGGTCTGCGTGCCATGTGGGACCCTCACCTGTGGCCAGGACTTGAACCAGCACTGCAGAGGCTGCGGGCAACTTCTTAGCCCAGATCTCAACTGCTGAGCCAACAGGGGAGGCCCAAGACTATAGAGTTTTTGTGTGAAGTGATGAGGGGACTGAGCCCCCTGCTGAGAATCAGTGGACTGCTTTTGGAAGCTTGCCTGCAATATCATTATAGGAAAGTTGCCTAAAACATCTTGGGCATAAATGGAGCCATGACTGGTCCTTCCATCCCATGCATGGAGAATGGAGATAAGCACATGCACCCTTGCGCTGTTATTCATGCAACAAGCACTGTGATGTCTACTCTCCTCCAGGCCCCGTGCTGAGCATCAGAGGTACAGCAACAACCAAAACAAAGAGCTTTGTCCTTGTGAAATTTACATCTTACTGGGAGGAGACACACTGTGAAGACAATACATCATCAAACAGTGTGGGCCATTAAGAGGTGGAGAAAATTAAAGCAGTGTCAGGGAGATGGGATCTTTCTAAGAGTCAGAGACTCATTCTTCCTGAGACAGCAATACCCCTGTGCATGCTTCCCCTCAGCTCCCTTCCTTCTCCCTTTATGTTTGCCCCCAACTTCTAATCCCACACACACAGGTCAGACCCCACTTCCCAGGTCACACGGTAGTATGAACCAACTTCCATTCCTGAACTCAGGTGATATTTCCCATCTGGTCCCTGTCACAGCAGTTCTTCATAGGATAATGGACTGAACAAAGACAGAACTGGGGCCTCAGATTCACCCACAACAAACATAGAAATCTAAGCAATCTGGTCGTAGGAGCTTCTTAAGTCGCTCAACTTACCTGGAAGATCAGATCTCCTTTTTTATGAAATATGGATGTAGGACTAGATGATTTATAAAGGCTCTACTAGTACTAAAATTCCTAAGTTGAATTATGCCAAATAATAATACAAAAAAAGTTGAGATTAGATGTTCCTAGGATCATGTAACTGACATTAACTGTGAAATGGGGACTGAAAATGGAATTGATGAGTTTCCCAAAGCTGTCACTAATCAAGTACCTCAGGAATATAGTCGCCATAAGACACATGACATAACAACTTTGCATTCCTATGTGGGCTCCCCCAGAGGGGGAGCCCAGAATAAGCCTCTTGTCACACTGGTATGGAAACCAGAGATCAATCAAGATCCTGTCAACCTCAGGAGATTTCTCATCAATACTTAAAGAATGCAGATAGTTTTGGGTTGAGGGCAGTGAGTGTTCTGAAGGCTAGAAGACGCTTCTGCTCTTGCCCAAGTCTCTCACCCCTCCCCTATCAAAGAAGAGATAAATATGCCTTAAGCTCCTACCTTTTTTCGTAACTGAAGAAGCAATCACTTTTTTCCCTTTTATGATCTAGGAGCATGTAGTTTGGGGGTCTCATCCAAGGGTAGATTTATCAGTAAGCAGGTTCTAAGTGCCTAAGAATCTCATCTTTACTGAGTAAAAATAAGAATAGGTTACCCCTTTCTTGCTTGTCATGTGAAGTCTCCCCTTCTCTGTCCTAGATTCCCCAGGTCCTAAAATGCAGGGTAAACATTTCTGGTCTGGTCCATTATTCTTTAGAATTTATAACCATGTGAATTTTCCAAACTTATGTTATTAAATTTATTAGTTTTCTTTTGCTACCCCACTGATGCTGTTTTAATTACTCATCTAGCAAAAGAACATAGAGGGGTAAGGGAATGATTTCATTTGCACTCTGACTCCTGTTATCTGACAGATACTGTTCCAGACACTCTTCCAATTCTCCCCACACATTCCTGTGAGAATTGGCATATACCATCACACAACACTTTACACAAGATGAAGCACCCAATAGTTTCTTCCAGGCTCCTGCCTTTTCTGGCTCCATACTGTCACATGTCTGTACAGGAGAAGGAAGAAGGGTTTCTGGCCCAGAGGTCACACCCACATCTGGTCCACAGACGTGTTTGGTCTGCCCCACACAAACTTGACCTATGCCATCTTTTCAAAAGATATTAAGCAGGATCTCCCCGGTGGCGCAGCGGTTGAGCGCTGGGTTGCGAAGCTGCCCTCAGCCTCTGCGGCACCGGTTCGATCCCCGGCTGCTCCCCAGCCACCAGAGGAGGGTCCCACAGGCGCGCAGACCTCTCCTGCCGCCCGCTGCTCCCCTCAGCAGTGTACTTCGGTCCTTCTGCCTGCTCTGCTCCCCGCTCTGGCTCTAGTGAATTCTCTCACCCTCCCGCGCTTCTGACTGTACCCAGTGCTTGTATAAATAAATAAAGATTTTAAAAAGAACCCTGCTTAATAAAATAAATAAATAAATAAAAGATATTAAGCCGTTACCAACTAATTTCATACTAAAATAATAATAATAATAGTAATAATGTGGCTCCTTTTGCAATATCCTAGACTTTGGCTCATATTTATACAGGTTTTCTGGAACTGAGCCACAGTCACCCTCTGAGACAAGACATGACCACACCAGTTTGCTACAGACCCCACCACTCTCTATTGCCATCTTCACTCACTAAAAATACTTGTCTGGTCTTGTTCTGGACCCCTGACCTTTTCAGGACCTTCATCATAGTACAAGAGGATTTCAGGATCTAATGAATAATGGGAAACTGAAATGTTCTTTTGGCAAAGTGGGCTCTAATGAACAAATATCAGATTTCTGTGAGCTAAACATGAAAATAATAGCTACCCTTTACAGAGTACCCAGTCCATCCCTAGCACCAAGTAAAGCACTCTACACAGGTTATTTCATTTTGTCCTCATGCAGTCCCTAATAACCTTGATTTCCAAAAAGGACACAAAAATTCAAGAGAGAGTAAGGACATATACAAACTCATACCTTTGGAATTTCAAGTCCAGAACAACCCTACTATTTCTTAAGTCAAATGTCCCTGGCCACTCACCTATTTGTACAATAGTTTTGACTTTTCTAAGATGCAGAAATGTGGATTTTATTCTAAATTAAATGCTTAAAGGGGTCAACAAAATTTGTTTACTCTCCTACCTTGGTGGCAAGCATGTCTGGGGGGCTGGGCAGTGGGACAGAGGCGGTGCTAGCACCAGACAGTGCTAGCCAGACAGTGATAGCCTTGCAACTGTTGAGCCATGTCGAATTTGGGAGTGTATTGGAGACCCACCAACAAATGTGTCTGTGTCTTTTGCAAGACTTCAGACATTCCAGGCCACCAGGCCGATCAAACCAATTTAACGGGGCTAGAGGTGAGAGTGAGCTCAGATTTGCTCCAAGTGAGGCTGTGTCTGAACATGCAAAACAGTGCATTTCTCACTGACTGGTCAATACCACACCAGCAAGGAGAAAATACAAGAAAAAGCAAAGTGAAAACTGCACATGTTGCTTGTGTTAAATTATCCTGGTGTTTGCTGGTCCATTCTTGTAATAGACGATTCTCTAAAAGCTGCTCTCCCGGCCCCAGTCACAATGGGAGAGCCATTCTTTGATTCAGCGCATCCCTCCTGAAGGTCATTTTGTGCAGCAGCAGAATCAAACATGAGTGTTGCTCTGGAGAAACTCAGAGGTCACTGGGGATGGACAGACTCTAGAAGAGACAGACTCCTCTAGAAGTCTGAAAGAGAGCGTTGGGTCACTTGGCCACTACCTTTGTGGTTTCGGCAGCTTAAAACCACTCTGGTCCTCATGCTAAAAATGTAAATATTAAAAAAAAAAAAGGAAAGACCACTTTGGAATTCAATTTCCCTCTCTCCAAAATGGTGACAATATGATACCTGCCAGCCAGGGTTATAATGAGTACGACCTCACAAACCACCAACAAACTTTAATGCTTATCTTCCTCAACAAGGGTAAAGCCACTGAGGACAGATACTCCCCTTGTCCCCCTATTTTGTACCCCCAAAGAAGCCTAAGACCTTGATAAACTCCAAGATGACTCAAAGTCCGCACTCATGCATTGGGGGGTGAGGAATGATGCCAAGACCCCAAATCTCAGCATACTGAAGCAAATACTCTACATTAAAATCTGCTCAACAGAAGAGGGAGACCCTAAAAATAGCTAAGATTTTTTTTTTTTTTTTTTAAGGAGAGAGCGCTTAATGGCCTTTTGTAAAGAACAACCAGAGGGAGAGTTATGGATTTTAATTCAGTTAACACACCGTATTTGAATGAGTCCTTCCTACAGTCAGGCAAGAGTTATAAATATGAATCATAAAAAGATGAAGCCACCCAAGCACCCCCAAACTCCTCAGATCTCCTAAGATCACAAGCTGTACCAAATGCTTTGAGCCTGGATCACATCCTGCCCGTATTGCAATGTATTTGCTCCGCACATAGCAGAAGAACAAGGAAAATTAATAAGTTAAAACTCCCGGAGGGCAAAGGACCATATCTTCTTCCATGTGTCAGGTCTATTTCATTTGGTAATATATTATTGTAGCCAAGTTTTGTGGTTGCCACTATCTAAGGATGTGGGTACAGACTGGGAGCAGGAGAAGTCACGTCAGTAAGTGGGCATCTGAGGTCCGAGTGGCATTGACCAGCAGTCCCAGGTGGACCCAGGTATCCACGCACACTGCCAAACAGCCTGAGTGCCTGCGAAAAAGATAAGCCCTCTGGCTCCTTCCACAGCTCAGAACCCGGCTCTGCCTGCCCCATCTGCTCAGCTCGCACAACAAATGAGTCAGCGCAAAAGTTCTGAAACCTCAACCACCTCTATGTGAGAAGCCTCCAAGGAAGGGGAAAAGGCTGTTTACCAAGTGATGTTTTTCAAACCCACTTTCAAAAAGTTAAGAACGACATGCAGATCAGCAACTCATAGCTCTTTCCTTCTTTGGATTCGGGCGATAAGCATTTGAAGGTTAGCATTAGTGTTTTTCCTAAATTAAGTGGCGTTAATCTATTTAATTAACTAGAGAGACTAAATTGACATCTGCCTGCTTTGCATATTTAAAGAAGAAATATGTAACAGTCTAAATTTCCTGAAGCTGGGCACTGATGATCTTTCCATGAATTGGTAAGATTCGTAACTCCACAACCAAATTCTAGCCAGTTCAGAAATTGCATGTCAAGCCCCTCAGGGTCAGGTCTGATGTCAGATAATTTTTCTGCTCCAGTTGGGGTATAGGCCAGGACAGTGCATGAAAACAAGAGGCCACGGTTTTGTTAAGGCTGGATGTTCCTCCCACCCGGAAATCTCTCCCAAACTGTAAGTAGCTGAAAACCAAGCCACATTCTTAAATTCCAGTGAAAAAATATCTCACCCTGGTTGTGATGAATTTGATACTTCTGTGCTCTGTGCAATATGTGTGATATATAATCCATATCACGATTTCTAATCCTAAATGTAATATGCATCCTGGAAAGGGAATAATTCTTTGCTAATCTTTTTGAGTTTATGCATTTGCTGTCTGGGAGTACTCAGTTCTAACAAATCCACGTTTAGCCTTCAAAATTGCTCATGTACATTGTTTATCTATCTCGTAATGTTATCAATGAAGCCTGGTTATTTATTGATGAAGAATAAAGATAGTCCTATGAGACTCGATCTCTGATTCTTTAACAATTGCAATAACGAAGTCATTATTCAGGAAACTGAACTCCATTCAGAATGAATTTTAAATTCAGTCCCTATGCTTTCTGCACAATGAATTGAAAGTTCATGAGTTTTATGACCTTATGACGGTGAAGATGAATTCTGGGGGATGGAGGGTAGAGAGGATGGAGGGGGGACTAGAAATCTATTGGATTGTCATACAGAGAAATAACTGTATAAAATTTTAATTATCTATCTTGAAGTAATAATAAATGTTTGATGAGATAATAATGAGACATGCAGGGAAATGTTAATGAATGTGTGGAACATAAAGAGTTTAAATAAAAAAAGAAGCGAAATTGCTCAGTTACTATTCTTGTATTTGCAACAGTTTTCTGAAGTCAACCAGAGGATGCTTCATGGGTCATACTTTAGTCAGGATCATATTGCATTTGTTTATGGTGGAAACAAAGATCTTTGCATGTTTTCCCCTCGCAAATCTGTTACCAAAATAACGCCTGGATTTCAGTGGAGATCTAGAGCCTCGTCCTGAGTTAAGTTTTACACTTTTTCCATGTCTTCTCACCGGGCTGGCTCCTTGTCCCTTGCTGCCACTGTCGAGAGGATGTCATAAGGTCCAGGATGGTAGGGAAGGCTCATGTCTCCGTTGTCACCAACAGACACTGTGCTGGGATTGTCCCAACTTAATTCAACAAAAATTAGAGGTTGTTTTCTCTTTCAGTGGAGTTGTTTACTTGGAAAAACACTATATAATTAAAACCATTTTATGGAAGAACAGAAATGATGCAAGAACAGAAATGATGACTCAGGACTCAAGATTCGCTGTTGGGGGTGGGGTGAGGGGGGTCTACTCAAGCAAGAAATAGAAAGTATTGGCCAGATGGGACACTTGCATGTAGTTTTTATTTTCCCTTTATGCTTACAGAGCACTTACCCCAGCACTCCTGGAAGGTATTTGAGAGGAAAGGCAGAAACAGCTAAGTAGAATTTAAGAAAGCCTCCAGACCAAGGACTAAGCATCAACACTGAAGCCAGAATTGAGCAACACCTCTGCTCAGGAATTTGCTAGGGAAAAATAGTGGGGGAGCAGAGGAAAACGATCATTCAGACCTGACTCCAGGTAATTTTGTATTGGACTCTCACCAAAATATTAAAATGACAAAAAGGAACTTTTCATCTGCTAACACAGAGTAGTTCAGTCTAAATCTCACCACAGTAAGAAGTAACTTTCAGTTAAGCATATTACAGGTATTAGCTCATCTGATCCTCAAAACCTCAAGAGACAGGTATCCCTAGGCCCATGTTGCAGATTAAATAACTCAAGTGTGAAGAAGTTGGGAATTTGCCCCAAATTACAATGCCAGTAAGTGGGCTGAATTTTAGTCTCTTAAGTTAAAGCCTGTGGGCTCTCTTTGCACTAAGAGTCCCCCCACAGGACTGCTGGGGGGCAAGGGAGGTGTCTTTGCTTCCACACCACACGCAAAGCCTGCACATTACAGCCCTTCCACACCTGCGTGTGTGCTTGCTGCAGAGGTTGGGGACAGACGAACACCTGCACTGTCAGGCCTTAGAGGAGAGCTTAGGTACCACCCTGTTGAGTCCCTCACTTTGCAGACCAGGAAACCCAGGCCTGGCTGAGGCAGGGGTAGAGACAGAAAAAATTTCTTTGCTCAAAGCCTGGTTTTCAGGCTATAACTGCTCATTCACTTTCTACTGACTTCCTAACATCAACGCCCCCAGACACAACCTGTTAGCAGGATTCTACAGCTTAGTGCATCCAAGTGCAGGCTTGAGGGGATGCAGGGGGGAAGGAAGAGAGTAAGAGAAACAAACAATGAAAAAGAGAAGAGAGAGGAAGGAAGGAAGGAAGGAATGTAGGAAGGAAGGCAGGAAGGAAGGAAGGAAAACGTGCCAGAATTCAAACAAAACATATTCTGTCAGGACTGAATTCCTTTCTGCTTGCGTGTGTCACCGACTCAGCATTTGGAGGGCGCACCAATGTTCTCATGAAACTAAGTCGCTTCAAAATGCACCATTACAGCTTAATATATCCAGTATGTAATTTGTACTTAAGGAAGCTAGATTTAGGACTGTTCCCCCCTCCACCCTTCAGACTTCCAGTCACTGGTAGGAGGGAGGCCTCCAGGCTACCTTTGTTTTTAATCTTTGATGCTGGTGGCAGTTGTCGGTCTATAGATTACATCAGAGGTCCTTGGGGCCTATCCTTTGGGAGAACTAACACAGGAACAGTGTGCCTGAAATTCTGGAGTGATCACCCAAGGCCCAGAGCCGAAGAGGTCCCCCAAGTACTTTATTCAGCAAGCGACCAAATCAACAATGACCCCTCTCTCCGCTCTAAAACCTTACTAGCTGGTGGAAGCCGGCTCTGAAGGTGCACGCGAGGCTGATTTTCCTTCTAAGGTCTGCTCAGTCCTGCCCGAGATCTATCTGGGGGTTCACATAGCTCCTCACCAGGCGAGACCAGGCTGGGCCTAGCACAGCCACCACCTCCCACCGGTCTGCAGATCAAGCTGGGTGGTGGGAAGGACATAATTTAAAACTGTTGCCTAGTGTTCCCCTAAGCCAGGCCCTACTTTGAAGAAAAAAAAAAAACCCCTTCATCCTCAGGCAACAGCTGGAAGGCTCGGCTGAATGGCCTGGGCTTCAATGTGGAGGGTCACAGGGTACTGATCTAAGGGCTGAGAAGTCTTGCTCACCCAACTGTTGACACTCAGTAAACGGGGCAGGCGGGGCTGCTGTGGGCATCTGAGGAAGAAGGCCCCCACCCCACCCCCAGCCAGAGAAAGAATAGGAAGCGACTTCTATTCAGGGTTCACAGGGGTCCCCAGCCCCCTCCGCCCCCTGCCAAAGCCACCAGGCCCTTTCCCTGCCTCCAAGTTACCTTGTATTATAACAGGATTAAAGTATATTTAGCTCCTCTATTAGCATACTTTAGCCCTATTTTGGCCTACTTAAGGCTTCCGGCTGGCTTTGATCAGTTTTGCGTTCTACTGGCCAACAGGAGGGGGGCAGGCTGAAAAAAAAAAGTGCAGAGAGGGAGTCAGACTGTGAAATTATCCGGATGCCCCTTCTCTTATTCCCAATATTCTGTGGCTTTTCTAAAACGACCCAGTTTACACTCAGAACGGGCAGGAGAGGGGGAAGGTAGCAGGAACCAATAATAATTAGGTCTTCGTTGGAAGAAGAGAAAAAGGGTTTGAGCATCTCCTAAGAAAAGGAGGGGGGGGACCCTATAATTTCTACAGTGTCTGCCTTTTTATTGCTTGCATTTGCATATAAATTAAATCCATATTGTAGCTTTAAGGCAAGCCTGGGCTTAGAATTCCACACAGCTCGGGGTCCATTGTCTTACATCCAGTTCTAGGCGGCAGCAAAATGAAAAGGGAGGGGAGAGCAGAGGAAGGAGAAAGTCAGCTTTGTAGCGTTTTTAATTGCCTGTTTGTTTTCTCCGCCAATTACAGGCAAATTAATATTTAAACTTTGGGAGGCTGTAAGGAAGTGCTTACAAAATAGGTTTAAGATTCCAGGGTGTACGGCCTTCCGCTTTCGCGGTCCTAGGGTTGAAATTTCATGGTGGTGAAATAAAAAATCATCATCGTAATGAAGCAATAGCTTGGACCTAGATCCTCTTTCTCTTTCTCCTCTCATTGTGCCAAGGGCGCTGAGATTCCATTGTGCTTCTGGAATGATCTGGGTCTGCCAGGAAGGGCCCCGAACTGGGTGTTGCCTTCAGCCATCCTCAGTTTTCCTGTTGACCAGAGGTCTGGCCCAGTCGCTCTGCTTTGTGAAACGTGGCCTCAGATGAAATTCTGATTCCAGAAAGTGTGGCCAGGAAGCCTTCCGATCCCAGGTTGAGATCATTTCAGAAAAACACACACTCTCCTAGCAAACACAGCAGCATGGAGGGGACTGCAGGACAGCGGTCTTACGGGAGCAAGCAAGGTAGGAGAGGACAGGCAGGGTGGGGAGGAGCAGGGATCTCCCTGGCTTCTGAGCCTGGTCCAGCCATAGAAGAGAAACACCTTGTAAGGAACCTCTGACTCAAAAAGCAATAATTTGTACGAAGTTCTCATCAAATATCGAGGGGACAGAAGGCCCTCGCCGGGCCCGTGTACCCTGAACGTGGGATGCGTTGATTTTCTTTGTTTTTCAAATTAACACGTGCCATGTGTGCTGATCTCGGCTCCCAAAATGTTGCTCCCCGTGATCGGGGCTATGGAGGTGTGTTGTCTAATTTGGGAGGAGGGACGGAGTGAGTTACTGTGGTTATTTAATTCCTCTAATAAATCTCCATCTTGACATTATTTCAACGATCGCTTCCAAGACGTCCTTGGCGCGCCTGTGGACTCCATTTCTCGGGAGCCCCCTCCCAGCCAGCGGCTCCAGCTGCTGCAATCGCCTGCGCTTGTCCACTTGTTCTGTCTAGACGTTTTCTGCCCCTACCTTCTTTTTTCTTTTTTCCTTGTTTCCATAACGTTTCTTTTCTGGAAAGAGCCTCAAACAGGTCGCTGCTTCCCAAGCACAGCCTCCCCCAGCCCTTTTTTTGTGCTCCGAATCTCAAGGAAAAATTCATGATTCACCCCCATGATACAGACACCCGCTTCTATCCTCTTGAAGGGCCTCTGGATTTAATTTTCATTTTCTTCAAAGACCACTTGAAATGCTCCGAGTTCCTTGCTGAACTGGATGGATCTTTTATTTCTTTGACATAAGGCCTTGGGGAGTCCTCAGTGACCTGGTCCCATGTGGGCACTTTGGAGGGTTGCAGGTTCCTGGGAAACAATTGGGTCTAACTGGGTGTGTCCTGCCCAGCTACCTGAAAGGCATCTCTGGAAAATATAAGCTGCCCACGTTTGAGATGCCCATCCCAGCACCTCCCACCGTGTGTCCGAAAAAAGAAGAAAAAAACCTCAGCCTGATGTCCGAATTTTTTAAGATCAGTAATATTAGATTTATCAAGTTACATCAAAATCAAAATAAAAAGAATGATAGCTAATGTTCTCAAATAATTACTCCAAGTTGTGCTCTGTGGGAAGTGCTTTAAAATATAGCGTATAACGTATATCTTCTTTTATCCTCACAGCAACCCTAGATCAGCTCAGTCCTATTATGATTCAAATTTTACATTTTATGTAATAGAGAGAGATTAGGTAATTCACCCTAAATCCCACAGCCTCTAATTTGCACAGCTGGGATACAAACCCTGACCCCCTGTCTAGACTCCAACAATTAACTAAATCATCCACCACATTCCCATAATGCTCCTGGGCACAAGGTGCATGCTGTGGGCTCTGCATCCACCCCTCAGGCCAAGGTGAAGCCAACCAGAAACAGACTCAGAGAGGTGAAGGGTTTTGCTCCTGTCTATTGTTAAAAGCTAAAGTGAGCATATTAAAATGTTTCTATTGAGCAGAAATGATTCAGATCAGGTAGTGCTGAACCCGAAGTGCTTAGGGGCCCTCCATGAACAGAAGCCAGGAAAAAGGAGAGAAGCAAAGCAAGGGATTTACTTGACTGGCTCTACTTAAAGCCTATGGGGCTGTCTGAGATTGGTTGTCCTTAACATTTTGATTTCCTAAACCTGAGGCATTTCCAAGCTTAGATTTGGTTTGCTGAAGGAGCCTACCCTGGCATCGGAGGAACCTCAGTCCAGTGACCTCCTGGTTTTACTAATTTCACACTGTTCTTATGTGAGTAGACCTCACTCTCAAACCCAGGGCAGTGTGACCCGAATGTCATGTTCTTTGCATGGTAGCACCTGCTTGTGCAGCGGTGACCTCACCTTGGAGAAGGCATGATACTTCCGAACCCACAGCCAGCTGACTGCCTCACTCAGTGCCTCAGCACAGCTAGGCTCGGTCGCCAAGGGCCTCACAGGCTCTGCAGACGGTGAGTGACACCACCGTCCCTGTCCTCATAGACCTTATGCTCCCGGAGAGAAGGGCAGCAGGCAGACAAATAGACACTTGGAAATCAGTCTATGGCTTGACCTAACTTTGTTTTCAAGATAATTTGAATGTTCTGTTTTGATTCCAGTGTGTTTGGGGGCTCCTCCCACCCCCAGGCCTTCTCTGGCCCACAGTTGAGCTTGTCTCAGACACAGCCTCCTTCTCAGGCCTCTGCCTCATCAGGGTGGCTGTCACCCAGGGTGAGACTGAGATAGGGAGACAGAGGGTGGGGAACTGGCTGGGAGATGCTCCTTTCTAAATCGCAGGTAGCTAAACTAAATGTTTATCATTTTTTAAGCCAGAAAAATTACACATATGATACAAAAAATCAAAAGAGACAAAGAACAATCAGTGAAAAATCTCCCTTTACCACCTATCACTTCGCCACCTAATTCTCCTTCCCAGGAGAAACCACTGTCATTATTTTGATGGGTATATGCTTTAAATGACAATCTGTACATGCATAAGCGATTCCATATATATATATATATATATATATATATATATGTGCCTTTGTAGGCACATACACACACTTATGTACATAGATATTTTTGTTGCTGTTTATACAATGGAAGCATCTGTCCTGCAATTACTTTTTTTTACTTAACTATATATATATATATATATATATCAGGGAATATTCCCTATCCATACCGGTAACTATCTATTTCCTTTTAAATGCTATGTAATATTTACTATATGACTACACCATCATTTATCTAGTAAGGCTTCTATGTGAGTAGTTCCTTAATTATTTGACTCAACTCTTGCTGTTCCCAATGCTGTAGTGAAAATCCTCCTATGTGGTGACTTTGCAGGTTTGCTAACATGTTTGTAAGGAAAAGTCATGAATATAAAAGGAAATATGCATTTTTCATTTTGATGATTATTTACCAAATTGCTATCCATGGAGATTTTCATCAATGAATACTTCCACCAACGTTGTATGAAAATACCGTGTTGGCAGCATTAAATGATATGTAGTTTTTTTGTCTTTGCCAGATAAGTAAAAAGCATTAGCTCATATTTTAAATTTGCATTTCTGCTGTTATGAGTGAAGTTGAGCAACTCTGCAGATGTTTAAGAGTCATTTGAAATTCCTGACCTGTGAATGATGCATATCCTTTGTCCATGTTTCTATTGAGCTGGTCTTTTTATTTTTTTATTTATTTATCTATTTATTTATTTATTTATTTATAATGGCTATATAGATATATATAAATAAAAGAAATGTCCTCTTCCTTGGTGAGATGAGTTGCAAACACTTTCCCAATTTTTCATTTCATCTTTCTTGTGGTGCTAGGTGCCAGTTTGTTGTTTTTATTTCTCTAAGTGGTCTTAGAGGCTGCACTCTAGTTTTAATCCCGTCCCAAATGATGAGCTACTTAATAAACACAATAGTGTTGGGGATGCTGATGCTATCCTAAGGAATCGGAGGTGTTCAATGTCATTGTTGAAATCCCAATTGCCAGTAATTCAACAGTCTCAGATCTGCTTTCCTGTGGCACAAGGAGAAAGAATAGCTCTATATAAGCCCCTGGTATATCCTGGCATCTTCCTTCTCTGAGGCTTGCCTGTAGCCTTGGGATTCCCAAGGATCTTGCTGCCCACTCTGCAATTGGGCACTGTTGCTGGATGCAGACAGAAGAGCCGTCTCTTTGTCAGCAGAACCTGGTTCTCACTCTCAGCCACAGATTCCTGGCCCCCACTTTTTGGCAATCTCTGCCACCACCTACGCTGGGCGGAGGCACTGAATTCACACACAACCCTTTCTGGCTTTCAGAGCACAAAGCAGACAGGAATCTGGGTCACAAATGCAGCATTTAACTTCAGCCCTCCCTCCCGAAACCTCCAAAATACCACCTTGAACATGGAACTAAAGTCCCCGGCTCCGTCTTTGGAATCACTGTCTAGATCTAGGCTACAATACTTGTAGTTGTGTAGGAGACAACATGTTTGTTTTTTATTACATGGATGATATGAGCAATTTACACTTGGGAGTGTGGGATGTGTTAATGAGTTCCAAATGACATGGACAACGGTGACTGTGCTGGCCTTTGGCATTGCCATCGTGGTTTTCAGCTGGTCTATATCCTCCCATGGGGAATTTATATTTCTTCCTGGCATCCATCTACCTCTTCTCTGGCTGCCATGGAGACAAAGAACTCCTTCGATGGCTTTGAGACTGGCTGGTGATAGTCAAAGAATTCCTCTCGGGCCCCTGCTTGGGGTATAAGAAGCCCCGCCTCCCTCTCACCCTAACCGACAGCCTCAAATGGCATTTGCTGAGGTCAAAAGCCCCTCTCCCCAACAAAACAGTCAAACCTCTCCTCTGGCCTCACAGTAAAGGCCCGCCACCCTGACACTTACACCATTTCAAGGGCTCTGAGGTCTTTGCAAAAGGGACTGACTGTTCTTTTCACCCCCGAAGCTGGCCAGACATTTCAACCTTCAGAATTACTCCTCTGGATTAGAAATAAGTAAGACTATCATATCCAAACAGCTCCAATAAGACTGCCTGGTTTAAATGGCTTGGGCTAGGGCTGGGTGTTGGAGACAGAGATGAGTGGCTCCAGGTGTTTTAGCAAGGCAGCCTGAGTACACAGCAGTGAGCCAGGGGACAGCACCGGCTGGCTAAAAGCCTTGCTGACGTTCACCTCGGGAGGCCCAAACAGTGTCTGACCTTGATCAAAAAGATGAGCTGTGGGACAAGGGAATTTCATGGCAGTAACAGCTCCGTTTGTGGCTTCAAAGGGGGCCAGAGAGAACAGGGACAGCTGGAAGGAAGGAGTTGCCCAGAACATCCTGGATTACCTCCGATTTCACCAGAAATCAAGCAATGGTCCAGCCTCGATGCACCTTTACAGCCAGAGCGACCCCAAGAACCCCTGACAGTTCCGTGCTAATAACAAGCTGGCCTGCAGTGTGCAAGCAACTAGACTAATGCCTCTGTGTGCATGATTTTACTTCAATTCAGCCCCTCTAGGAGGAAGATAAAGCAGGCTTAAATGAGTGGAAGTATTTATCCAAGCTTCCCCAAGTAGGAACTGAAAGAGTTGAGATTAAAATGTTTGGGTCCGTTCACCCAAAACTCTTGAGTTCAACCAACTGCACTTGCTGTTTGGGACAAAGACCAGAGCGTCACAAGTCTCTCTCCTTTCACTCTGCCTCCAGCATCCCCTGTCACGCAAAACATAGCCAAAGCCTCTGCGGAACTGGACCCCAAAGACATGACCTTACTATGTGTTCAAGGTTCTCTATGGAGCAAGAGCCCCAATGATGGCACCAAGTCACGCAGCAGTAGGGCCAGACAGGTCTTCAGAAATCATCCTGTTTCACAGAGATGCAAATGTGCTCCAAGGAACGTCAGGCCCTGTGGTCTCACCAGCCAGGGGCTGGGCTGCAGGGGCTTCCATCCTCAACCTGATCGATGCCGCTGTTGTGAGACTGAACTTTTAAATAAGATGCCATTGAAACAAAGGGATCCTGGGCCGCAGATGTTTTCCAAGCCACTGATGAGTGTGGTGAGAGGATGTAAGAGGGTCCAGCTCCATCAGAGCCTGAGGCGCATGCAGTGCTGAGGGCAGACCCCAGCTCTCTCTGAGGAAGATCTGAGGTCCAGCTCCATCCTCAGTCTTGGAGTACTTGGAAGGAAATGTGTTCTTGTCAGGCAGAGCACACTCCAGGATGCCCGCCTAGGGGGCTCCAGGGGGCCCAGGGGGCCTGTGGGCCTCCAAGCACTGAGGACAAGCAAAAAATTGTTTATGTTTCAGATCAAAAGGCCAGGGTTCCAGCAACAGCTCACACACAGAAGAATGCCTTCAAGGCTCTGCCTGTTACAAACCAAGTCTAGCCGGCAAAGCATGGATTTCTGCTTGTATCTGAGTGATGGATGTGACCTTGACTTCCCTGAGTTTCATTTTTGTTCAGCTGCAACATGAGACTCATCATACTTTCCCTGCATGATTTGCATTTATGGTGGGACTGGATGCACCTTATTTGATCTCCTTGTGCCTTGCTTTTTTGTGTGTGTTTGTTTGTAAAAGGTGGTTTATTATTCTACCTACTTCATATTCTTGCAGGAGTTAAATAACTTAATATCTGTAAGGCACCTAAAACAATGTTTTGCACATACCATATGCTCACTAATATTGGCTGTGGCCATTATTGTTACTCATCATGTTAAATCATTTGTGATGGACCATCGCACACGCAAGCGTGTGTGTGTGTGTGTGTGTGTGTGTGTGTGCGTGCATGCACGCCCTTGTTCTCTGTAATCTTCATTCCTTGGTACCCCATGGTCGCTGAAATGTCCATCAGCCCACAGGGGAAGCTCAGTCAATTCAACTCCTGTTTCATTTCTTCAATGTTCTTTCATTAAGCACCTCCTTTGTGTCAGCAGATACTGAAGACACCCAGGTCCCCAGTGGGTCTGGCCGAAAGCGATTACTATTTTGAATTGGCTAAGAGTGTTTGCATAAATAAATAAATCTTTTTTTAAAAAAAGGGAAAAAGAAAATAATAATTGTGGGCACACAACTGGGACTATTTGGGCCAAATCTAGAAGGCCTTGGACTTTGACAAGGAGTTAAAATGACATTTTCTGGATAACTACCCTGACTCTCCACCCGGGTCGCCTGACAAGAGAAAAGCAGGCAGCTCTTTCACGTCTCCCACAGCAGAAGGGAAGCTCTGTTGGAAGGAGTCCCCCAAGCCAGCCGGCCATGCAGGCCCATAGTCCCCTTCCACCATGCGCACTCCCAGAAGTGCGGGGTCTCTGTGGCTGGGTCGCCACATGGCCGCAGGCCCCAATCCTGGGCTTGGAGTCTTGCCCATCTGGCTGGCATTGTTCCTTCCAGCTCTTTGTCTCCTGGCTTTCATCTCTCCGAAGCTTCACTTTGACTTTTAGGAGGGGCCTTCCAAGAAGGGGTTGCCATCATATAGCATGCACACATACACACACACACACCCCTACTTCTGTCAGGTTCATTTTCATAGTAATTTCCCTCAGCCGCTGCCTGGGCTGCAGTCCCCCCAGCAATGCATGCCTCGGCAGCCTTGATGGTCCCCATGTCCTGCCACGGTACCTGCCCCTGCACACAGACCCTTTGGAAATCCTGTCAAAGGGGCTTTACAGTCGAGCACTTGTGGGAAATTCTCCACTTCCGGAGTTTTATTTATTTTTTTTTTAAAGACTTTTTTTTTTTTTTTAAGATTTATTTTTATTTATTTATACAAGCACTGGGTACAGTCAGAAGCGCGGGAGGGTGAGAGAATTCACCAGAGCCAGAGCGGGGAGCAGAGCAGGCAGAAGGACCAAAGTACACTGCTGAGGGGAGCAGCCGGGGATCGAACCGGCGCTGCATAGGCTGCGGGCAGCTTCGCAACCCAGCGCTCAACTGCTGTGCCACCGGGGAGGCCCGACTTCCGGAGTTTTATTGCACTCTCTTGTCAGCTACTAGGGCAGGTAGGCCAGCACCCTCTTCACAACAGCCCCATTTGCTTTTACACCCACTGTCTTCCCCAGAGCCTTACAATGCAGCCATCCTCCTCACGCCCTCTCTGACAGGATGACAAGGGGAAGCTACTCTCTCCACACCACCTGGGCCAAGCTGAACAATCTTAGTGCTCAGGAAGGCCAAGGGGATAATCTGGCAGCTTCCAGGCAAGTTATACCAGGACATCAGTGTGTTTCCAGAAATTGAAACTCAAAATCTATTCCAGAATCTCAGAGCTGGGTGGTCAGCTGGGTGGACACTGTCAAATTTGAGTCCTTGCTCCTGTTACTTGTATATGACAGTGTCAGGAGCTGGACTACGGTGTGACATAACTCCCACTATTTCCTGGGCGCTCCTCCAGTCCTCACAACAGCCCTCTACCAGCTTTGCCTCCTTAAAGAGAAGAAACTGAGGCACAGCAAGCTTAAGAAACATCCCCAAGATCCTTTGGAAACAAAGATAAGAATTCAAGTAGGGCCTCCCCAATGGCGCAGTGGTTGAGCGCTGGGTTGCGAAGCTGCCCGCAACCTCTGCAGCACAGGTTCGATCCCGAGCTGCTCCCCGGCCACCAGAGGAGGGTCCCACATGGCGCGCAGACCTCTCCTGCTGCCGCCCGCTGCTCCCCTCAGCAGTGTACTTCAGTCCTTCTGCCTGCTCTGTTCCCCTCTCTGGCTCTGGTGAATTCTCTCACCCTCCCGTGCTTCTGGCTATACCCGGTGCTTGTATGTATGTATGTATGTATGTATAAATAAATAAATAAACAAATAAATAAATCTTTAAAAAAAAAAAAAAAAAAAAAAAAGAATTCAAGTAGTATGGCTTCCTCACTCTTTGCCACTGCCCTGTGTGTCTGGGGAAGCAGAGAACCAAGATCTAGCTCTCCATTCATTTGCTGTGTGACGTTGGACAAGTCACTTTAGCTCTCTGAGTTCCTGAGTAAGAGAGAGGAAATAGCACTTGCTTTGTGATAACAAGCAAGAGTGTAATTATAAGCCTATCACCAATGAGGGCTTGATAAATTAATCCACTCATTCTTGTCTGAGTTTTATAAAATCCACTTTGCCCCAACTTGATTTAAAGTGATTGCATCCCTTAATCCATTATTAATAAGAACTGCTTTCCCAGCTAATATATCCTGCTTCACTATGGAAAACTGTTAAGTTCTTATGAAAGAGGGACCTGCAATAGGACTTATTAGGGTCATGAAAAATTCATGGGTGGGGCCTTCCCTGGTGGCGCAGCGGTTTAGCGGCTGCCCGCAGCCTCTGCAGTGCCGGTTCGATCCCTGGTGGCCAGCGAGGGTCCCACATGACGCGCAGAACTCTCCTGCTGTGCCCACTGCTCCCCTCAGCAGTGTATTTCGTCACTCTGCCTGTTCTGTTCCCCGCTCTGGCTCTGGTGAATTCTCTCACCCTCCCGTGCTTCTGACTGTACCCAGTGCTTGTATAAATAAATAAATAAATCTTTAAAAAAAAAAAAAAAAAAAAAGAAGGAAAGAAATCCATGGGTGGATTTGCTGTGAGGTGCATCTCCAACCTGAACTGGGCATTTTATGTGCAGACGCCTATAAAGCAACAGGTGGCCAACCTATTAAAGCCTCTATGACTTTGTACATGCTGTCTCCTCTTCTCATATCTTTCAAAACATGGTGTGGGCAGCATTTCCTTCAGGAAGTCTTCCCTGACTGCATTCATGTTTATTCATACCCAAGACCTGGATGTCCTCCATGCTCTGTTCCAGCACTTACCACTCTGTTTCAGGGGGCTGTTTCTCATCTTCCTATTCAGTGGTCCTCATCTTTCCAAACTCAACAAAATCCCCTATGGAGTTTTTTAAGCAGACACACACCATGGCCACCTCTTGGAGTTTTGGTACCCACTAACATAAGACCATGAAATCTGGATTTAAAGAATCGCAGGGGGTGTTCTGCTGTGCTCCAGCAGTGGGGGATCCACACAGCCAGTCCTGGGACCTGGTTTCCATAGCAACCCAGTATCAAATAGAGACCAGCACTTGGTTGGTGCTCAACAATTACTCCCTGGAATCATAAGTTTCTGTATCTCTGTTCCTCCTAAGCCCCAATTTTTACCAATGCCTTTCTTGAGAAGATGGTAGCAAAGGGGTTGGGAGGTGGAAGGGACAGAAAAGATCCTGGCAGATAGAAGGGATCATGCTCAGCGAAATAAGCCAGAAAGAAAAAGAAAAATACCGGATGGTCTCACTCATAGCAGGAATCTAGAAAACTTAAATGAGGGACAAGGAAAATGAATAACTATAAGAAAGTGAAAATCAAAATCAACAAAAAACTATGAACCAGAGACACTCTATGGGGGGTAGAGGGCGGGAGGGGAGGGATTGGGGTCAAAATAAGGGGGTTGCAATTGTATGGGGAATATAAAAATAAAATTTATTATAAAAAAAATAAAATGCAGAACAGGTTATGTCAAAAAAAAAAAAAAAAAAGGAAAGAAAAGATCCTGGCAGAAAGGAAATAGAGGGTTGGCAATAACATGGCTAATTCAGGCCCCTGAAGGATCTTTTAAGTTTAATTATTAACATCTTCGATCTTAATCCCCTTGCTTTGGGTGGTTCGTGATGGTTCTCAAAAGGGTCCCCCTGTGAAAGAAACAGGGCAAGGATGATAAACCCCATTTCACAGATGGTCTGAAAGAATTTTAGATAAGGAAGAGGTTCAGGAGATTATTCTAGAGCTATCCTATTTATTTTCACATCAGGAAAATGAGATTCTGATTGTTAAAATTAGAACTCGGGTCTCAAACATCCCTAGTCATCTGCTGCCTGAAGGGTCAAGTAGCCCAGCATTGAGCGGCAAGGAGGCAGTGGGGAAGGGATCCACCTGCCAGCTTGACAATGCAGTTCCGCCTCCAAATAGATGCCCCACACACCCTGCCTCCACCTCTCTCTTTTCCTTCCCTGCTCTTGATGGTTTCAGAGACACCGCGAGGGAAGTTCTTGCTGCGCTCTGAGGCTCATATGGCTGCTGAGTTGGCAGAGTGACTTCAGCCTTCTGCAGCTCTCTGGATGTGTCAGGAACAGTCTGTGCATCTCGCCATTAGTCCCTCAGCTCAGTGTGCCCATGCCTGTGCCCTGCCCCCTGCCCCCTGACTGCCAGGATGGCTTCTCTATGCTGCCCTCCAGCACAGCTTCTTTGCTTCTGCCCTCCCCTGCACCACAGAGATCCCCAGAGGTTCTCCTCTATCCAACCCCCAGAGCCCCACTCTTGCTTCCTCCCACACAAGAGACCCTAAATCTGCACCTCTGGCCCACATGCTCTCCAGTTCTACTTAGGCCTATGGACACACCCAACTAACAGTCTCACCGCCACCCATCCAACTCAATACACCCGTGACAAATCTCACTGTAGCCGTCACAGAAGACAAGGCTGCTTGACCCTGTTTTAGGGAGCAGGTTGCTCCCCTTCCTGCATTCCTGCCTCAGCCGCCCAACTCCAAACCTGGAAGGAGCCCCAGCTGCCCAGCCCCAGCCACAAGTCTTCCACTCTGGCTTACAGGCACCCTCTCCTGACTTCCTCCTCTGCTAGCGCTCCTTCCTGCAAGCTGCCCGCCACACATGGCCTCAGCCCACCAGCCTCTCTCCCACACCCTGGGTCGGGGCCCAGCAGGCCACGTCACTGGCTCTGCCTGGCCTAGGGCTCCCCAATTGCAGGTGCTTCCGGAGGGACAGGGGAAAGGAAAGTTTCTCTTATACTGCCCATCACAGTACTAGATACTAAATAAAGTTTATGATGTTTTTCAAACTGTTTTATTTTGCTATAGCTCAGAATTTTTTAAAAAATTATACTACAATCCAATACACACACACGTATATTTGGAAAAAACAAAGTTTCAAAGGTTCACAAAATTATACTAACCCTTATTACCCAGGAGAGACTCTGAGGTCTCCGATGCACTTCTATTTAAGTTTGTCTATTACATATTTTTTAAAAGTTGGTTGCAACCCAGTGAGCTGATTTCATGACCCACTAATAAGTCATGAGCCATAGTTTCAAAGTAAGTGGTCTACTGGAGTGGAATTTAATTATGGAATTTGCATTTTGAGCCCATTGGATTCAGATCTGGTCCTCCTCGGAGGAAAGGCTCAGGAGAGGGAGGTTTTCTGCGCCTGCAGGTCTGTGTGTCTGGAGTTTGGATGAGTCCCACCAGCGAGGTGAGGTTGCTTGCAGTCACCAGATGTGTGCAGATGTTCATGGATCACCAGGGTTGGGGGGCGATAAGTATATTGGGACAATAACAGAATCCTTATGGGAAGGCCCATAAAGCCAGAAGCTACACATGTAGATGTGCTCAGAATTGTCCAAATAGGTGTCACAGGTGAGTGGATGGACAAGCACTTACTCTGTGAGAATCCCTGTGTAATCAAAAGAACCCCCATGGAATTATAGAAGAATCACAATGATCCAACAGCTCTTTTCAATGTTCCCTGTAGACTTGGCCCTACTCACCCCACTCTTTCTGGGCAGCTCCCCCTTTTCTTGGCAGTGGGGAGAAGCCTTGAGAGCAGCCAACAGCGGCCAGTCCCTGGAACCCAATCATACTTCTGAATGTCCAGGGAGAAGGTGCGCCACCCTGCGGCCTGGTGGGGCCACAGACTCACAGTTCTTTGGGGAAACAGCAGGAGGAAAAGAGAGGCATACAGTCCCCACTGGCCAGCAGCACATGCCCCTGAATTCCTCTTCCCTTCCCTGCGTCTCTGGCTTCCACATCTCCCCTGACCCTCATGGTCGCGAAATTGACACTACTGTGCACGACTTCTCTTAATCACATCTCTAAGTCTCTCCTTAGCCACAGCATGGTGGTCTGCATCTAATAGTTCAATACATTCCATTTTTACCAATAAAAAGCAGCAAACCTAACACACCCAGGTAAGCCTGCTCACAAAAGGGTCTGCTGTTTGTATTCACCACCTCACCTAAAGGAGCCTAAAATGTGTAAATATGCAAACCCTGAGCAGATCAGAGCAACCCAGTCCTGCTCAAAGTCCTGCAGGGGCTTCCTGCACTGGGACTTGGATCCTTCCCACCTGAGCCCTGACCCCCAGGCAAGGCTGCCCAGCTGCCTCCCTCATCACTTCTGCCTCACACGGATCCCACATGCTGGTCCTTGGCTACAGGCTTCTTTTTCCAAAACTTCACATGCCCTATTCCTTCTCATCTTGCAGAACTTGGCTCAAACATTAATTATCCTCTCAACAGAGTTGGCGCCAGAGGATGGGCTTCTAGGAAAGCACACATTCACTTATTTCTAAAGAGCTTACTCCCAAGACAACTCCAGCTTAAGAAAAAGGATTTTGAGACAAAGTCGGGTCCCACTTTCCAACCAAATACTCCTCCAGACCTTTCCACATAAAATTCAGCTGCTACCACTAAAGGCAATTTAATTACCTGTTATCCCTTTATAAAATTTATAAGTATGAAAAACCACCTATCTATGCCTTTTTCTGTTTATTGGGGTCTTTCAGACTAGGCTATAAGCTGCATGATGGCAAGGGCCTTGTTTAGGTCTGTATTCTGGAACACAGCAGACTCTGTGTTCATTCACATCTGCTGAATGAATGGGTCGACCATCAATTCGCTAGCCTCCAGCCAAGGCCTCCTTATGTAGAAAGGGTGGTACCCATCATCAGTGTCTCCAAGTTGCTCAAGAACATTTGAAAGGAGAAGGAAAGACAGGGAAGGAAGTGAAATAATGTGTATTGAATCACAAGACACTTTGCAAACATGATCATGTTTAATCCTCATAATAGTTTCAAGAAATAAATATCAATATCCCCATTTCACAAATGAGGGATTGAAGGCTCACAGAGGTCAAGAGGCTTATCTAGGGCCTCCCCTGGTGGTGCAGCGGTTGACTGCTGGGCTGCGAAGCTGCCCGCAGCCTCTGCGGTGCCGGTTTGATCCCCGGCTGCTCCCCGGCCACCACCCGAGGAGGGTCCCACATGGCGCGCAGACCTCTCCTGCCGCCCGCTGCTCCCCTCAGCAGTGTACTTCGGTCCTTCTGCCTGCTCTGCTCCCCGCTCTGGCTCTGGTGAGTTCTCTCACCCTCCCGCGCTTCTGACTGTACCCAGTGCTTGCATAAATAAATAAATAAATCTTTAAAAAATAAAAAATAAACCAGTTTAAAAAAAAAAAGAGGCTTATCTAAGGTCAGCAGTTGGGAACTGGTCTAAAACCTAAACTCCAGGCACCATCACCCCACCGCCGTGGTCTCCACCTGCTCCCTGAGTCACACATACCCCCGAGGCACACTGTCAGCCATCCAAACTCCTCTGCATTCTGCTCCCACAGTCCCCAAGCCCTCACTGACAACATCAGCTATAGTGGAGTTCCCCCAAACTAAACACCAGAGGCTCTATCCATGAGGGCATGACAACACCCCTCACTCAGTGTTGTCAACCACTTATGATTTTGTGATCACAAAGGTAATACAGACTGAAAATGCTGATACCAAAATCTAAAGAAACAAAAATACCAAAGATTGTATCTTCCCGATGTTTCTACCTGTGTCCACATCATGTGAACAAATGGACAGGTGCTGGAAGGGGTTGCAGAAAAGTGGAAAATGATGGCGCAGCGATGGAGTGGCAGTGCTACACTGAGGGTTTACTTCCTTAAAGATTACTTAATATTTTACAGTGCTTATTTGCTATTTTGGCAAAGCTAATATTAGGAGAGATGGAAAGTGAGAGAGAGATAAAGGGAGAATGGAAGGTGGGAGAAAGAAAAAGAAAGGAAAGCAGGGCGGGCGGAAGGAGAACACTCCTTTGCCAGTGCTTCATGGCATCTGAAAGCTGGCTAGAGAGCGAGAGTGCTGGAGCGGCCCCTGCCATCTCTGTGGGTAAGCCTATCCTTTGCAAGATCATTTGGGGCCTCCCCGGTGGCGCAGCGGTTGAGTGCTGGGTTGCGAAGCTACCCGCGCCCGCGGCCTCTGCGGCACCGGTTTGATCCCTGGCTGCTCCCCGGAGGAGGGTCCTGCCGCTCGCTGCTCCCCTCAGCAGTGTACTTCGGTCCTTCTGCCTGCTCTGCTCCCCACTGGCTCTGGTGAATTCTCTCACCCTCCCGCACTTCTGACTGTACCCAGTGCATGTATAAACAAAAAACAAATAAATAAATAAAATATGCCTCTATTAAAAAAAAAAAAAAAAAGATCATTTGGATCAGCTCAGCAGCCCCCTGCTCGAGGTGGGCAGAGAAAGATCTCTGGTAACCAGAGAGAGGAGCTGAACTTAGGTGTGGAGAAGAGGCAGGTACCCAATACCTGTCACCTGTTTCCAAAGCAGCAACCATGCATCACTCCCACCTGATTCTCCACAGGGCTTAGCTCCCCCCATCACCCCAAAACCAACATCCCTACTCCCCCTCTAACCTTTCATATGTTATCTCTTGCTTCCACATCTCTGCTTTCCAAACCTCTGCTCCACATCCATTCCTCCTTCAAAAACCAAGTCAAAACTCTTTTGGAGAGTTCCTGGATTACCTTTCACTAGATAAATCTTCAAGAAGCTTGATATTGTGTGCCTTCTTCATATTTTAGGATATTCATCATACAGAATTAAATCTTGGATATTTAAAAGAGCTTGGGTTTGTTTTTTTTTAAAGATATATTTATTCATTTACACAAGAACCAGGGTACAGGCCAGATGTGCGGGAGGGTGAGAGGATTCACCAGAGACAGAGTGGGGAACAGAACAAACACACTGCTGAGGGGAGCAGCAGACACAACAGGAGCCGTCTGGGCCGGCCAGGATCGAACCGACGCTGCAGAGGCTGCGGTCAGCTTCACAGCGAGGCGCTCAACTGCTTGCACCACCAGGGGAGGCCCTGGAGAGCTTGGGTTTTTAAATTCGGCTCTGCCACTTCCTAGCTGTGTGATCCTGGACAAGTTACTTAACCTCTCTGAGCATCAATATCCAAAGTTATAAAATGGAAATACTGATACACCCTGAAAGGTTATTATAAGCAGTCAATGAGCTAATGTGGGTGAATAATCCCGCAGACTGTAGGGCAAATAGGAAGCAGTCAATATGCTAATTCTTATTATTATGATGATGTGTGGCAGAAAATTCTGGGAAAGTAGTCACACAAGTGTATTCTAAACCTCACCTCTACCTGAAGTAGAAACTCCGGGAGGAAGAGAATTGTCTCTTCTAAGTCAGGGAACCTCATCCCTTTTCTGTTGGAGCCT
Source organism: Talpa occidentalis (assembly GCF_014898055.3). Classification (NCBI taxonomy): domain Eukaryota; kingdom Metazoa; phylum Chordata; class Mammalia; order Eulipotyphla; family Talpidae; genus Talpa; species Talpa occidentalis. The sequence continues at coordinate 66,138,398 of NW_023603184.1, forward strand.
GCAGCCCCATATTCAGGAGGCAACAGATCTCTAGACTTTTCTATTTCAGCTCTGGGACTCTGCCCACCAGAGCTGGGCAGCCTGTGCATCGGAGAGTCTGGACCAGCAGGATGAGAAGGAGCCAGGCCAGGCAGGGGTGGGTTCCTGGGGAAATGAGGACTGTTCTGTTCCTTGAAGTTCAACGCCTGGGAGTCACATGAACGCCCACCCTTGTCTCTCTCCCCACACCCCCACCTGCCCTGCCACCCCCTCCTCAGAGCCTGTAGGCCCCCAACCATCTCCCCAGGAAGGATTGTACGTTGTTCCTGCTTTGGCCCATAGTTTCAAAGATTTTACCAAAAGCTAAGCTATAATAATATTAATGATAATAATGACTACCGTTTACTAAAGGACAACAATATGCCAGGTGTCTTACAAATGTTATTAATCTTTAAATACTTATTAAATAATAATGAATTTATTTTCCCATTTTTATTAATCAAAGACACATGGAGCTGCCAATCAGAGCCTCTGGTCAACATGAAACAGCATCTGTGAGCACAATGAGGTGCTAGACCTCCAGCCCCAAACCAGGAGATACCAGGGGCCAGGGCAGCCTTAGCAAGTGGTGCAGATATACTTCCAACAATCACCTGAAAACACTGACACTTTTCATAGGTCCCTCCTCTGCACCCGTCCACCGCCCCCCACTCTTGTCAAGGACTTTGAGCAGGGGGCTGCTAAGCTAATCCAAATTATCTTGCAAAGGATAGGTTTACACACAGAGATGGCAAGAGTCTTACCCAAGGTCACACAGCAGGTGGCAGGAGAAGCTCTTCTAACCCCAGTGCTGGGCTCTGTGCCAGAAAAGCAGCCAGGCCCCCCAGGGGTGATGGTCAGGATGGCCTAGAAGTTGTTGGACCTGTATCCTCCTGCCAGGGGACTGCAGCCTACCCTCAGCTGACTCGAACCACACCCCTCTGCATCCACCTCACCCAACTCAGCCGGCCCCTCCCCCTCTCTGAGCTGGAAGACAATTCTCCCTCCTTAAAGAGAACCCCCACATCTAGCAGGAAGCCAAGCACAGGTTCGGCTAGGGCACCCACATGCAATTAAAAATAACTAAAAATTTAGTTATAAGGAAATCCTGGAGAGTGTTCATGTCCCCACGATGGCTGTGTTGATACTGTATGTCAAATGACAAATATCAATTTTTGTTCCCAAAAAAGGTTTTTGGAGCCTTTGTTTTACTGCTCTCACATGTCCACGCCTTTAGGGTGTTTTCCAGTTTCCCTCTGTATTCAGTTCGACTCTCTTCCAAGACCCTTGTTTCTAGAAGAAAAGGTGGGCATCCTGGAACTTTTTAAAATATATATATTTCTTATATATATTATGTGTGTGTGTGTGTGTGTGTGTGTGTGTGTAGTAAATAAAAGAAACACATTTGCTGCAAATTAGGACTTCTGTCACCAGAATTTATTCTCAGAACATGCTTCATGGTTAATGAAATTCTATACATGTCTAAACATGTGTAATTTTTTTTCATGATTGTTATCCACCCATCTACATTATAAAAGAAATTCATAAAACACAAGTAGAAAGAGTTCAGTAAGAAATATACACTGCCATATCCTCCCTCCCAGACTTTTTAACATGTCCTTAAAACCAGGCTGTTGGGTTTACATCTGGAGAACCAGCCTTACTGTGCTTGAAATTCAAATAAATATTCACTTGAAAGTGGCCCCTGGCCCAGCACCCCTGGAGCAAGGTCAGGACGGGCTTCAGGGGGCCGGAGGGGTAGCTATGGTTGGTGTCCTGGCCATAATGTCTCCAGAGTGAAATTTTCAGAAGCCCAGAACTTTCTAATCCAAGTGAATTTTGTCCCCTTCCAAAGAGACACACTGTGAATGCAATCATTTATTCCAATGATACTGCTGTGTTTAAAACTCCTCTGAGTGCCTCTCCTGGATGTATATTGGAGCCTTTGGCACACCATTTTAAAAATCCTCGGTTGGTGGAAAAGTTTCCTCCTTCAGGGAGGATCCAAGTGTGGGAAAGTAGTAGAAAGTCTCTCTGAGGCAGGTGTGGCAAATAAGGCCAGTGATGAGACTGGGAAATATGATTTTTTTTAGCGAGAATGAAGTTCAACTATGAAATAAGACTGCATGTGTCTTGTGATGGGCACATGTATGAATATGTAACTTGTAAGCTAACTCGTAAAAGTAATCCGCAAAGGGAGACTCTTTAAAGATTTTCAGCAGTTGCAATATGCTGGAGTAAAGGCAGGTTCGTTCAAAGTCAGTGCTTCAAAGAGGTCAACGGTTATTTGGAAATAAAAGCAGAAGTGTGCAACCCCGGTATGAGATCCTGACTTTGGAGAGACACTGGGTGACAGAAAAGTAGGGTGGTCCCCCTGGGGCCTGGAGTAGGGTCCGGTGGGTGGCCAGGCCCTGGCTGCACACGTGTTCCAGGAATCCCCGAGGGTGGAAAGGCTTCCAGGGGGCTGGCAGCCCCTCCTTCCGGGCCTGGGGGCTCATGGGCTCTGTTCTGAATGACACAGCTAATTAAGGTAAGTACTATTGCAGCTCTGGGCTGGAGCTGCCGAAGTGGGCTAGCCGTCCTTGTGTCACAGTTTCCAGATGAATCCATATTTCAGGGGTTAACAGCTCATCTGTAAATAAAATAAAATGTGCTCTGGGCTGCAGCCAGGTAGCCCCGTCCTGCCTTTGGCCTGAATGTGATTAGCACATGGGGGAGTTGGGGGGAGACAGGGAGAAGGGGAGCAAGGGCAGTGGGAGGAATTCTCAATAGGAGATTTTTAAGACCTCTGACAAGTGATTTTTGTGACTGGTTTCCAAGAAGAGCTTTCCTCTTGCTTTCTCCTTCCCCAGTGCTCAACTTTTGAAATTAAACCCATTTTGAAGCAAAACTTAACATAGCATGTTACTTACTACCCAAGACTAGAAACAGAATTGTCAAGGCAGGGGCACCAGACAGGTCTTAGAAGTGCACAAATCTTCCCTGAACACGCCAGGCCAGCGGGGGTGAGCCGCTCAGACCAGCATCAGGTTTCTCCCCAGTTTTCATCAGAACCTCAAAGGTGCAACGGAGAAAGACAAGATCCAGCAAGATAACTGTACTGAGTCTATAGCCTCCAATAGGCTAGCAGCACAGGAGGTGAGGATACCCCTAGGGCACCTGTAGGAAAATCACCCCTGCAAATCTGGTGGTTTGACATACACTAAATTTGTTTTAAAACACTCTACCATCAAATACATTTCATTGTTATTTTATTTTCTCGGCTGTGAAGCCCCTGCATCTTCTTCAAGGGCGAAGTAGCCCCATAGAGCTACGCAAACCTCACATTTAACCTCACATCTAACCTCAGAAGGAAGACTTCTGCCTCTTGGGAAAGTACTCCGTAAAAAGCCAACTTGTAAATTACACCAGCTATGATAATCATAAAAAAAAGGCAACAACTTTTCCATAAATCTAAAACTCTTCAAAGATAAAACGTTGATTAAAAAAAAAAAGGCGACACCATTTAGGTATAACATAAGCCTGCAGAGCAGAGAACCATCAATCACACCGGCTTATGTTTTGTCTAATTTTTCAAAATACCCTAGGTATGTGTACAGGTGATATTTTTATGTCTATTTTATGTCTATCAATTTAGTCTCTTCAATACACTCGGCATGGTGAGGCACATGGGTTACATTAAGGGCTTGAAAAGTTTTCTCACATGCAGCAATACAAGAAACAACTCCCAGAGTATGGACTTGTCTGCTTGTCTGCTCCCTTGTTAACGTTCCCAGCAAGTTTCCCTTTCTTCACCCCAATTTCAGCATGTGGAGAAGGCATTAGCCAGCATTGCAACACATTATTTCCTCGTTCCAGTCAGGTAAGGAAGAACAGTTGACTATACTTTTAAAAGTGTGGTCATCTTTGGAAAGTGTGTTTTTTTGGTCTTTATATATATATATATATATATATATATATTATATATAATACATATATATTATATATATACAGCCCAACTCGTAAGATGCCTGTCATGGCTTAGCCTGATGCAGCACTCCTGAAAGCCACTCCTGAACAATGTTTTTCTTCCACATTAACAAAACAACCACACACACACACTCACCACTCAGCGGTGATATTTCCACTATCCTTGTTCAAAATATTTTTAACAAATTACTGCTACATTGGAAGTTGCACAGGAAAAGTTACACAGAGAAAGGGTTTTGCTCGAATCTAAAACATAAATCAACATAGGAATTTTCTGTTTCCATGAAAAGGTTTCTAAGACGTGTACAGAAAATGAACTTCCAATAATTGTCTCCACAGTATTAATGTGTATCTTCTGTTGGGAGAAAATCTGTAACCTCATCAAGGAATAGAATTCAAATAAATTTTCATTGTCCCACTGCACAAAGCTAAGCTTAAGCGAATCCTAATTTGTTATTCATTCTTCTTGTTTAATTCATAATTTGATGCTAAACGTGGTGACACAGCAGTGTCTCACAAATTTGATTGCATCTGTCCTCAGATACATATTTCTCAGCTACACAGGCTAATGTTTTACACTAAAAATGTTTTTAGGCTTACAGATGTGCGACATAAATGGACACTGGGGGAGTTATTTTTTTATTCCTAACCAACCAAGATTAATCTGGCATCAAATTTAGGGTCTCTTTTTTTGCAATTTTTAAAACTCTTTTTCACTTTTTTCTTTTCCATTCTGGCTACCTGCTTCTCAGTATTTCCCAGACCTTATTTGAAGCAAAAATTCCTCCTGACAAATGCTCTTGGTTTAAAACGAATGTTTGCCCAACTGGGTAAGTGCCATATAAGTAAAAAGGCTTTTGCAAAATATTCCACAACCTGATTTTCAATTTACTGCATCATCAGCTACTTTTATGATAATATTTAATCTACTGAAACAAAACCAGCCTTAGAGGGGGAAAAGCAAACAACAACAACAAAGAGAAAGTTTATTTTTAGCAGATCCGCTAGCTCTCTTGTAAGGTGGTTAGTGAAAACCGAAACCTCACCTCTTCTTTTCTCTCTCTCTCTGTCTCTCTCTCTTCTATCTCTCTCTCTCTCTCCCCCCTATCTCTCTCCTTCCTTTTTTCCATTTATTTCTTCCCTCTTCTTTTACCCCCAGTGGCTGAGCTAATCAAGCTAAAGGTTCTATTTCACTAAGTATAGTTTCAAGTCCCAATAAGCAGAAGGCTCCATGAAAGGAACTATATACCTCCACCAAAAAAAAAATTTATAGAGTGATGATAAGTGTAAATAGTCAACCATGGTCCAGATGTGCAGCAGCCTGAAATGAAAAGAAGACTAGTGAATACGCCATTTCATGAGGTCAAGTTTGGAGAATTTGGCTCAGATGCCCCAAGTGCCAGGCCACAATGGTAATAATGTCATTATTTACAAGTCTGGAAAATCAGGGAAGTAAGATAACAAAATGCCTCAAAATTTGGCGTGCTCCTTCAGCTCAGGTGCTTCCCACTTTTTACTCCAGACTTCATTGTTTTGGAGGTGTCTCAGACGGGAGCAATACAAAGCTAGCCTAGTGTTCTGGGGCTTGTTTTAGTCTCTCTGTCCTCCGTCTGTTAAAACAGATTTCTTGGGAACTAAACAATCTAGTGAGAGCCAGAAGCCTATCCTATTGCCACGCAGAGGAAAACGTTCCTGAAAATCTCTGCCCTAAAGATGCAAACTCTACTGGAAGCTGAGCCAGGCACTGCTCCCAGTCCAAAGGTGAGCCCCTCCATCTGCTCCTGCCTTTTTACACTCCAGCCTGGATTAGGCAGCACAAAGGCACTTGAATGGGCCCCTTCCTGAGGCAGAAAACATATTGGAAGTTTTGCCTGCGACTTTAGTAGAAAACGACCCTTCCCGGGAGCGCTGTGCTGGTGGCTCCTTGTTTAGCAAAGTAGAAAATGTCACTGGAGCATGAGTCTTGGCAACAGCGCGAACATGCCCGCACATACCCTCTCCTCTCCTCTGTCGAGCAGCTGCTGCAGCTGCAAATCGCAAGGCAAGCTCAAGAGGATGAAAGAGGCCAGCAAGCCCAAATCTACAGCGGCTAGGATCATGGCTGGTGCGGGAGAAAGTTCGAGTTGAGTTAGGATGTTTCCCCTGGAAATGAAGGGAAATTTCCTTTAAGCTCTGTAATTAGCTTGTTTGAAAGCGCTCGGATTCACCTCCCCACCCCAATTCTTACTATCATGAATTTTGCATTATTCTATGCACAATAATGCACATAAAATTAAATAAACAATCTAATTAATTTAATTAAAATTAAATATTAAACATATTGTGTATAAGGAACCTGCGCCTTTGATTTAATTGGGCAGGAGTACCCAAAGCAGTTTGGGTAACAGCAGAAAATAATTAAAAACAACAAGTACGTTCGCCTCTGGGTACAAGAAATAGTTGGGGGCCTCCTCTTGAGAAAGGTTTATTTAATTAAAATTAAACTAATCTTTGGAAAACATTTGATAAGCATTTCATAATACAAATCATAATCCAAAAAATGAGGCTCCGTCTGCCTCTCCACAATATAGGAAAATCATGTTAAATAATTTATCTGCTAGGAGTTACTCCTCCTTTACACACACACACATGCACACACATACATACATACACACACAGAGTCATTCAATAGACAGCATGTTTGCTAGGTTTAAATTCTAGGTAATACCTGATTCCGCTAGAATCAAAATAAACATGAACAAAGCGCATTAAATAATATATCCATAGCAAGAATTCAGGAGACTTTGCTTGATTTTGAACTAGGTGTGGATTTTCAGAACCAGCAAGTCCCCATCAGAAAACAGCTTTGTGAATTTATTTAAAAGGAAAATGCAAGTATTTGGGTAACTCACTATCCTGCCCGGAGCTAATGTAACCCCAAAGTACAGAATGAGCTGGCACCTCCAGTCACCCTCTGATACATTTGATTTACAAGGTATCGCCATTATGCTTCATACCAGGAGAGGAAAACCATTTATATTCCAACTTGTTTCTTCCGGTTGGTGTGACTGCCTCTGTGATTCACTTGCAGAGAGAGCATTAGCTAAGATTAGATACAGACCACAAAAGAAAGAGTCACCAGACCCAGGGCCTGACCTGTTAGAAGCCCCAGCTTCTTACCCAGCCAGGACCCATTTTGACACCTACCACTTTAGCTGGAATATCACCAGACCAACTCTGTGCCCTATTGCAAAGTTACTACACACATGCGTCTCAGCTGACAAGGGTCCACAGATATAATAATTCTGAGCCTGAATTGTGTAAATTCCAGTCATCCACCTTTTAACCATTCCAGTCCCCCAATGGAAGATCAAAGTTAGATGCTTCATTGCCTCAAATAATTCGCTGCAGGATATATACACTTCTACTTCAGCATATATAACAACATCGACTATCAGAGCAGTTAAAATATTTTCTTATATTCTAATGGATAAAGCAGCTATAGTCACCACAGAGATTTGCTGGGAGCATATAATAATGCATTTTGCTTTGTCTTCATAACCAAAGATTTTCTATATATATCCTGACACCAAATCATGTTCTTCTGTGGTCATATGTGTGCTAAAAATCATTGTTGTGGACAACGCATACCCATAGGTGTCATTCATATAAGAAAAATCGGAATCAAAGCTTAGCCCTGCGTATACCAAGGTTATTTTGTAGTGTCTGTGCTGTGTAAAGAAAGCCACAACAATATACACTGTGTTATTTTATAAGCAGTAATTCGTAATGGCAACTAATAATTATTCCTGCAATATCAAACATTCCCGAAAACATCCAGCTAAGCTTTTAACTGTTTCTCTGTTTGGTTCAACTTTTCTTTGATCAGAAGAACAAAGTACCTTTGGAGACTTCCAGTTGGGCCGAGAGACACGGAGATCCAAAGGGTGGCCTGCCTATTGCCAGGCTTAAATTAAAAAAAAAAAAAAATCTGGAGACTTGGCAGAGCTAAGAAACATGCGAGTAAAAGATCCTAAAGTCATCTCCAGCTCTATTAACTCGTTCACATAATTATTGGAAAAGGGTGTTTAACCCTCTAGAAATTGCCCAATGAAGAGCCTGGTGCAGCCCTGGCTTCCTCCAGCCAGGACCACAGCTGCAGAAGGTCTCCCCTCTGCCATCCAGGGCTTGTCAATGGTGCCCTTCATTTGCATGTCAATCCTTTTACATGATTAATATGTATTTATTGACCAGGAGGCCTTCCCAACCTAGGACAAAGGGAGACAGGCAGAACCCTTTTACAGGGCAGCCATAACTTTCCTGGCAGGACTGACAATTGTGCACAGAAATAATTCTCTTCCACATAGGAAGTTCCCACCATTCAAACACACACCAAGTGATGGAAAGAAAACGTCTAACCTGCACTGAAAACTCCAGTGTACCTCCCCACCCTATTCCCTATAAATTCACTGGTCTCTATTTCCTACCGCCTCAGCCAGGAAATATGACAGGCACTTGGAGGGGGTGGGGGCGGGGAAATGAAGCACAGTCTGAGAGTTTGGACATCCCTTGCTCACGAAGGCCTCTGAATCTAGAGACTGAGGCATGCCCAGGAGGTGAGACCTAAGGCACCTTGAGTTACCTAAGGAAGCAGACCTTCCTTCTCCCCAGTGAGGATCCAGAAATGAACTAAGCCGCATCCCACACAACCCATGATTTAGCTGCCATGAATCTTTTAACCTCTCAACGAAACAGAACATTTCCCAGATCGACATGTGCAATTGTATTTATGAAGCAGCAAACTCCCTTTTTAAAAAAGATCAGCCTTATAGCTGCCATTAGAAAGTCCTAGAAATTCTCTCCTCTTACATCCTTTCACTCTGCCCACACTGGAAAATAAATAATAGCTGAGATGGTCAAACAGTGGCATAACCTGCATTTTCACTCTGGCATCTGCCTCTTGGAATGTCAGAGATGAGATCCTAGATAAGTTCAGAAAAACTGTGTGAGGGATTATGACATGTTCGCCCTGATGCCAAGGTTATTGAGTCAAATCATCTGAGAGGGTTTTTTCATCTTTATCCCAGGTGTTTCTGGGACTCGGTTTGATGGTTGACTTCCCACCTCTGTGCATAATAAATTCTTGGCCCCACTGAGAGACTGGCAGCTCCCTGCTTAAGGATTCCCAAGAAAAAGTGCAAGGAGCCATCAGTTTTATAGGGACCTTTAACTGTACAAATTACGAAGTTTGAAGTAGTTCAAATGCTCAAATCCAACCACCACATAAACCCCATAACCTCCTAGAAACACACACACATATACTCACCACGGATCTTCCTAAGCTGAAGCTCTTCTTTCAGCTCAGAGGACAGCTCCAGAATTCTCCCCCAGGGTTCAACATCTCAGATTTTATAAAAAATAATCATTAGGGGTAAACTCATCTGATTTTAAAAGGGAATTCCGGGGTGTCAGTACGCCCTCACACCCTAGGAAGTCTGGGAGGCACTTTTTGGTACACTTTGCAGGAGGACTGGCATCACACACATCCGGGTACACCCCCCACCCATAGTCTAGTCTGGTCAAGGTGAGGGGAAGCAGTTAAATGATTACATTGCTGTTTGTTTCATTTCAACCAACTCTTATTTCACTAGGTCATTTTTACTTGAGCTCCTTTACTTGCATAGGCTTTACATAGAATAATCCCAGAAAGAGCCCTAGAATTCTAAGAATGTGAATTTCAAGGACTAGGCCCACAATGGTGAACTTACCACAAGTAACTCAACCTAAAATGGCCCTGGTAGGTTGTTTCAACTTCCTGTCCAATGTTTGTCCATAGAGAAACATGATGTTTAAAATAAAGAAGGCATTTTCCTTAACTATAACTCTGAAGAACATTACCCCCTCCCCCAAAAAAAGACCGGGAATCATTTCAGTAATGCCCACTCCAAATGAATTCAAATGACACCCAGAATGCAAGGAGTAGCTCAGTATCCCATCTCCAAATGCCACCATCCAAATCCAAAAGCATGCTTCTGAGAGCTATGTGACACTGCTCTGTACAATCACATTTCCCAGAAAAATCCATAAAAAATGCAGAGGGGTGTGTGTGTGTGTGTGTGTGTATCTCACAACTGAAAACAAATGCTATGAGGAGCACGGAATGTACTAAGAGCAAGTGAATATAATCACTATATTCTACAAATCAAATCTACTAACCTAAATGGCTTCTATGTGCTGGGGGTATGGAAGCAAATTTTTTTCCTGAAGTTTTTGACATGCTAACCTAAAGTAAATGCACCTAAATTCGACTTCATTTTCTATCTCATATATGTTCAACGAAGCTGGCCAGCCAAAAATCTGTCCCTGAAGTATTCCCTCTGATGTTACTAAAGAGATGGACTCCACGGTGTTTACAATATTCCTAGCCTTCAGGAAGCAAAGCTGAACCTCTGGGCTCCACTACACCAACATGGGCACTAGGAACATGAAAGGCACCCCACAGGTACCCACTTCCACCCATCGCAGGCACTTGGTTTGGGCCAGATTGGGCGTCTGAATCAGGACACGGTGGAAAATGTTTCCTTTGGGATTCACCATGATTAGAACCCAACCTCTGGTCACTAAACATCTTCTTTCAGATTTTCAAGTCATTGACCACCATCTCAGACATTTTTTGGGAAAAGAAAACAACCACCTTTAGAAATTTGAATGAAAGATTAACTGCTTTTTGAACACTTCAGCTCTCTTTGGCCCCTGCTCATCTAACCCCGCAGGCATTTGTCCTGAATGGGCACAAGGGCATCTTGGAATTTGCTTTCACATTAAAGTCACTGAGTCATCCATGGAAGCTGGCAACTGCTCCTGCAAGCAGCCTCCCACCTCCTTTCCCAACACAACACCCTTCAGCTAGGACCTCTCCCCCACCCAGTGAGCCTCACCTTCCCTTCTGCATCTGTGGGGTGGCTGCTCTCAAAGACCTGTTGAGGCCTTTGTGGTGAAAGAGTCATCATCTATTACAGGCAAAAGGGCAACTCTGTGGGCCTGACTCCCTTGTAAGCTACAGACACGTCACCAGCTCTGTAGTAAAGGAAGCTGCTTCATTTTCAAGTCCGGTCCATGTCGACACCCAAAGGCAATTCCTGACACTCATACTTGCATAAGATGTCTTCTTAAAAACAATAAATCCCTCTAAAACGAAAGCAGCGCTTCTGCTTTCCCTGCAACCGGTGAGCTGTCTGTGTAAGGTGAGGAAGAAGGGCTGGCTGTCCCTTCTAGTGAGCGCCACCCCCCAAACAATGGCTTTTGTGTTGGAGGGGTTTCTAAGGTGGGATGGCAGGAATGTGGAGAAGCCGCTGTGTTGGAGTTAATAACACAGTGTCACAAAGGAATTTAAGCCTGAACTCGGGAAATTCTCCTTCTAAGAGCTTATACCTTTCCCTCTTCAAACTTTCCTCCTCTGTCTCAAAAAAATGAGAACCCTGGGTCATTTTTCCCCCCAGAGGCTGTTTCACTTCCTTCCATCTGCCCCTTGTGAAATACCCAAGGCTCCTGATTATGGAGGAGACAGCGACCAGGGCACCAGGTGAGTTCTGTAGACCAAAGGTTCAAAAGTTCTGGACCCTTGTCTTGTTCCAGATCTTAATGGAATTGCTTTCAGCTTTTCACCATTGAGGATGATACTGGCTGTTACTCATAGCAGGAATCCAGAAAACTTAAATAAGGGACCAGGAAAATGAATAACTATAAGAAAGTGAAAATCAAAATCAACAAAAAACTATGAACCAGAGACACTTTTTTTTGGGGGGTGGGGGCCGGGAGGGGAGGGATTGGGGTCAGAATGGGGCATGTGCAGTTGTATGGGGGAATATAAAAATAAAATTTATTATTTAAAAAAAAAAAAGTTCTGGACCCATTTCCAAAATGATCCTCTCTTTGCAGAGGGGATTGCCTGCGCTAGGGGATGCGCATTCTCAGGCACCAACACAAATCTGGTTGAGACAGCTCTCACTACGGGCACAGCCTCTTGGTCAAGTCTGGAGCAGGGCACAAGAGCAGGTATAGGGTTGGAAAGGGAAGAGTGATGTACAGGGGTCTCCTGCTTCTCCTGCAATGCACCCCCAAATCCACTGGCTTCCTCAGCAAACAAGGATTAAAAGGGAGGTATGCAATGAGAATAACCAGAATCTCCCAGGCACACATTGACACATCTCAGGGATCCTCAGGGGTAACGCTGGGCACCCCACCACTCCCACTTTCCCTAGTTCCAATCCCTCCAACTCTCAAGCCGGCAGGATCTTTTGCTAGATCTGAGCCTATGCAGCTGAGTGCTTGCAGGCAACAGCCCTGGCAGACGAGCGACTCCAGGTAAGCCCACTGCAGGGGCTTTCCCCCAATGCCCTCTCACAGCCAAGTGAGCTTGTGAACAAGGAGACGGCTGAGGATCCGAGACAAGGAGCTTGCTCGCTCGATTTTTCCCAGGCCGTGTTTGCCATTTGCGGGAATAAATGAAGCATCGGTAATCTCCATAAAAGAGCTTTCACGCTTCATTCTCTGAAACTAAGTTGGGGCTTAGACTGAAAGGAAAAAAGGGACTTTTAATTTAAAGTAATGATCATCAGCACCGGAGTTCTAGAAGATCCTCCCAGACCAGGGGTCCCCACCCCACCCTGGGAATCGGGACTCGGGAGGGAGGGCCACCGAGCCAGTCTAGTCAGGCTGGTCTCGAATAGTGTGGATTGGTGGCCGAATGCAAGGGCAGGCAGGTCTCCTGGGACGGAGAGGGGGTGTCGGCGTGGGTTGTTGGGGGTGGGATGGAGGGGAGACAGTAGTACAAACTACTCTACCAGGGGAAATTGAGGGGTGGGGGAACCTGGGGAGGGAGAAGCCGCAAAGTGAGCAGTGAGTGTCACTGGAGGCCCAGGCCTTGCCAAGGCCACTTTTGGGGGCAAGTTTGGGGGCAACACTGCTTCTTCCCGGGGCAAGAATCCAGCACACTTCTCCCGGAAAGTCATCGGCAATGGTTCCCCTACCCCTGCTCAGCTCCAGCTTCTCTCACCAGGTGGCCGCTTCTGTTTGGGGTCCAAGTTTACACACAGGGCGCGCAGAGCACAGAGCTTCCTTTCCCAATCCCGCACACCTAGTTCCTGCCGATCGCAACACCTCTCTCCCCAGAGGGAACTTCTTTAACTTTAGTGAATGAAAGTGGAGCGTGAGGGGAGGGGAGAGAAGAGAGGCCTTAGTCTTTCAATTCCCCTCTCCCAACACCCCCTGCCTCTCACTTCCATACAATCCCCCAAACAACAAACTTCTCACTGTGCACCCCCAATGGACACTCTGTGGACATTTTGCAGAATAGGTAAGAACCTGAGGCCTGAGAGCTTGAAACAGAGTTCAGCCCCCCTCCCTGGGCTACCCACTCCAGTTCCGACAGAACTCCTGGCCCGCATCTGCTGAGGACAGAGCGCATGGACCGGACCAACCCCAAAGTCAGAGCTGACAAAGGTGACCGCCTGAGCTCAGTCTACAGGGGGAGGGGGCGCGGGAAATCCAGCAAAGCATAAAAGGGCACATTCCAGCCGGTGCCGAGGGTCCCGGGTGCCTGAATGCGCCCTTCTGGAAGTTCTGCAGGCCCTGAGCAGGCACGGCCCAGAGAAGAGCAGAGTGAAGGCTAGTTGGCGCTGCTAGTTGGAAAGAAATTACAAGTCAACAGTGAACCGGAGTCGAGAAACCGCACTTGTGCCTAGGGAAGCGAATTGGTGAAATACCACCAGAAAAGACCGGGAGGGGGCCTGGGCAGAGGGCAAACATCTGTGCCCTGAAGGTGGCTGCTTTGCTGGGGAGGGAGCAGCAGGGGCTGGAGTTTTTTCTCTGCTGCAAAAGCATACCCCCTCAGAGGGGATTTCTGAGGGCGCTCACCTAGTCCTGGAATATTCAGTTGGTGGCCCTTCGTGGGCCAGGTCTGCCCCAGCCGCTCACAGAGGAGGCCGTGCAGGCTGCGGAGCCGGCGGGTCGAGCCAGGGTGCATTTATGTTTCCTTTGGAGCGTGTGTGCCCCAGCGCGCCTCATCCAAGCTTCGGAACAAGTTGAAGCAACACAAATAAAGTCAGGTCTCCGCAGCTTGGAGGCCCACCCCTCCCTCCTCCTTCCTGGTCTGACCTGGGACCGGGGCCACTCGGAACCACGGTTTGTGCAGCCAAGATTGCAAGCCAGGCACATTACTGCTAAGGGAAGGGCGCTCCCCCAGTGGCCAAGACTTGGGAGACCGGGAGTCAAGGGGAACGGGGTAAATGGAGATCATCGAGGGTCAGCGTGGCCGCCTCCAAGGTCAGCGCTAGTCCCCAGGCGTTGACCCCGGGGAGGGAGAGGGAGATCTTAGAGCCCCAGCCTCCCTGGGAGTGGTGGAGTGAGGTAGTCAGGGAAAGCAAACTTGGGAGCTGGGCCAGACGACTGAGAAAAGGAAAGGCGGGTGGCCGAACAGGAACTCGGGCACATGTGCAGCCGTGGAGACGACTCTGAGCAATCAGAGAGGTTAGCCAAAGGAGGGCAGGCTCTGGAATGAAAATGAAATCCTTGAAACAGAGAGCAAGGAGGAGCCCAGAGGTGGGGAAACCCACTGACAACGACTGAAAGCAAAGCTCACCCAGCCTAGATACAAATCGAAACTGTGCAAGGAGCAGTTGTTTGAGAGAAGCCCTGAGGGGAGTTGGGGGGAGGAGAGGAGAGGCTGGGCTGGGGGCCTGGACGCTGAGGGCTGTGCTTGCGGCATACCCCGCAGCCTGGCGCTGGGAAGTGGCCTGGGCAGCCTTTCCCTGCCCGTCCCCAGAGAGTGGCTAGGTCGGTCCTAAGCGCTGAGTGAGCAAAATTGGGGTTTTGCTGTCCCTGGAGGGAAGGCATGCTGGGGACACACTCATCTCCAGTTCCCCACTCGAGAATGGGGTTCTGGGTGATTGGGGCCCGCATCCTTAGCTGTGCTGACCGGAAGTGCATCTGCAAAACGCCCTCCATGGAAGCCCTGGATGGGCTGGAGCTAGGCCAAAGTACTAGGCGCTGGATCTGGCAGCTGTTTCAGGGACCCAGCCTGAGCTCAGGTGGGAGATGAGGGTGTGAGGATAGAAGCTGCTGGTTGTGGTGAGAAGGGGACATCTTAATCTTAAGAACAGATTTCCAGGAAACCTGAGACCCCGGGTGGGGTGGAGTGGAGTTTGAGAGCAGGAATGTGGACCTGAGTTACTAACTTGAGGGAGAAGTGGAGGGTGAGTGCGGAGGGCTGAAGGCTACTATTTAAGACTTCAGAAGCGCAAGGACAGCCCTAACCCACGTGGGCAGTACTCGCTTATTGAAGGGACTTGATGCTTCACCCATGTGAAAGCAAATCGTACTGGTATGTATTGATCCATAATTATCGCCAAAACTTTAGTTTGTTATAACCTTGAAAAGGGGACCTTGGTCCTCACTTTTCTTATCTGTAAAATGGCCACATTATCCAACTCAAGAAAGTATGAGGTTGAATGATGTAAATTGTGTCAAATGACTAGCAATGTGCACTGTTGACCTTTTATAAATAGTGATTTAGATTTCTGCCACTGTCTCTTTCTGAACTGTCTCCACTCTGTCAGAGGGACAAGTCCTACGCTCTGGGGAGCAGAGGGAGGGCAGGAAGAGAACTGCCTATGGAGTTGCTGGGATTTGTTTTTGTTTTCTTCAGCATCTACATTGCCTTCAGGTTGGATGAGATCGATATGGTTAAAGCCACAGCTCACAAGCCTAAGAAGACCTCAAAACAGCAGGTTACTACCGCATTCATTTTAATAGATGGCAGAACTGCCAGTTTTTTCTGTAGGAATTGGTTGATTTGGGTTCAGGGTCCTGGACACTCTGGAAGTGGATGTGACCAAATTTTAATACTCCTGGGACCTCTTTCCTTGGAAGACTCCTTCCATCTCACCCACAGGGGGGCTCCCTCCCCTCTTTGCTGTCAGTGCTATTCCTTGGCCACCTGCAGTCCAGGTTTTCAGGCCTGGAGGACAAATACATCCCAAACAGCACACCTCATCACTGGCGTGTGATTTCGTGGTTCAGGGTCTGGGAGGAACTCTGCTAGTCCCTGAAAGTGTGCTTGTGTTTATACCTCATCCCCTTGCACCACCACCGGCCCCCCTCCCCCAGAGTTGAGAAGAGGAGAGGCTCGCTCGGCTTACCACCTGCTTTACACAACCCCTTACCCCTACCCACCTTCTCCCTCACCCCACTCCTGGTTCACTCCTCCAAAAACCAAGTCAGGAGGCTTTGATTCCTATCCTGTCTTCTGGGTAAGACTGTGTACTTGCAGTGTGAGCCCACAGCAAATCTCTGCCCTTCTACAGACTACCCGTAACCACAGTCTTCCACCTTCTGTGATCTGAAATCTTCTCAAATATCCTCAAAGCAATCTGCTCCCATATCCGTGAAAGGCCCCACAGTTCCTATGGAGTGTGTGCACCTCTGCCCAGAAAGGCTGTCTAGAGGCAGATTCTAGGAGCGAATTGTAATGGCCCCTGGCTTACCACTCTCTGAGAAATCTCTCTTTTTTTTTTAAGATTTATTTATTTACCCTTACAAGAGCTGGGGTACAGGCCAGAGACTGGGGGTGGGGCGGGTGAAAGGATCCAGCAGAGACAGAGTGGGGAATAGAACAGGCAGACTGACTGAAATACACTGCTGAGGGGAGCAGTGGGGGAGACAGGAGAGGTCTGCCTCACCATGTGGGTTTCTCCCTGGGATCCAGCTTGTGCTGCAGAGGCTGCGGACTGCTTCATAGCGGTGCTTAACCCCTTGCGCCACCAGGGAGTCCCTGAGAAATCTCTTTAGGAAGTTTGCCCCTCCTTCCCTGGGCCTCTTCCACCCCAAGAGTTAAATCTGCCAAGGTGCAGGGTACATGAGAGGGAGGGAGATGGCTACAGCAGCCACACCTTTGGGGCCAGAGACTTGGGGGCCCTGCAGACACCACTTGGTCTTCCTAGTTCGCTCCCACTCCACCTCCATTTCTCCTAGGTAGCCTGCATGGAAAGGAAGGGCAGGCGTGTTCTGGTCCTAATTGCGTAGCTTCCTTACACTGGCTAGGAGTGAAGCACACAGCATGGGCATGCAGGTGTGTACTGGACACCAGTCGTTATATTCCACCATGTATAAATAGTGCAGCCCATGCATGGACACCACAAAATACACCACCATGTATAAATACGTGCCCAATTTTTTAGGCAGGCAATGTCAATATGCTTGCTGGGATTCTCCTCTAAACATCGTCCCCTTTATACGTGCACATATATCACATGTGTGTGCATGTATACACTTAGGCAGGTGAGTGCTTGTACACTTGAATGTGAAGAGGGTGTGTTTGTGTGCTGAGTGGTCTGTGCATCGACACTGTTCACTCAGTGGCACACTGGGAAGAACACTGGACCCCTGGGAAATGCGGGGTGTTGCTTCTCGCTGGATTTGTGCTTTAGAGTGAGGCATTCCCCCCCCCCCCAGGACTCCCACCCCTCCTGCGAAATGATCCTTTTTTTATTAAAGAATCTCTAAGGACCCCCTCTAACAATGGGGCTGGTGGAAAGCCTGGCCTAATGCATTTGGGGAGGAGTAGGTACTGGAAGATTCCCGGCTGCGTCTTTCCACAAATTACCACACATGAGTAATCTTCTCACCTGAGTTCAAAGTGGGGAAGAAGCGCTGGCGCTCTGGAGCAGGAGAGGAGGGATGGAGCGATACTCTGCTGCCTCCCCCAGATGGAGAGAACACCATCTCCAATTTGAACCCCTGGTGACAAACCCAGATTAAATGGACCCCAGGCTATATGAGGCAATAGTGGGAGAAAGAAGGGTACTGCTGCAGGACCTCCCTGACCCCCCACCCACCTGCTTCCTGTGTGTGCAAAATGGAAAGCAAGGAATGGGGGTTGCCTATATTACCAGAGGAAAGGCTTTTCTCCAACATGACTGGAAAGGCAAGACTGAGCACTGGGGGAACTGATGGCAGCCCCAGAGAACAGCACAGACACCTTCACCCAGGGCAAGGAGCCTGACCTTGGCCTTCATCTCTAGTTGGTGAAGATTCACCCCTGCCTGTGCAGCTAGGCCTTTGTTACCCATGCATTGTAGGGGGTGGGGGCAGAGGAGTCTGGGGGAAAGTGGCCTCCCTGATATCACCTATGGAAGTGTGGCCACAGGTGACAGAGCTATGGGAGCCAGGTAAGAGGCAGGCTAGCTGATCGTTCTTTCTCTGGGCAGCCTTACCTGGTTGGGTCCAGAGAACTGAGAACAAACACACACCCACAAATGCCAAACAACTGTTAGCACCCATACACCCAAAACACACACTTCTATCCCCCAAGTCTAAATAAATGTAATTCAAATACCACCCCTAGATAAATGCCCACACACAGTACAACCCATAAAATTCAAGCTCCCAGAAACACAGAACAGCAGTCTACACACCCAAACAGCCCTGCTTTCATCCACCCTCATCTGCAGCCTCCTCCCCTGACCCTACTGAAGGAAAGGGAGTTTCCAGCAAGGAAACAGAGACCTTTGCCCTCAGAAAGAGCCAGGGATCAATACTGTTTAGACTCGGCTAGTGTGTATTTCCTCCTGGGCTGTGGAAGATTTAAGTTTATGGTTCAATCTAATCTTTAAAAAAAAAAAAAAAAAGGTAGGAAATAAGGAAGTTGGGATATACACTCCAGTATTTATTTCGATGCAGCCCAGACTTTAATACACAGGCGGCTCACTAAACCAGCCCCATAAATCAGAGAAATCAATGCCTGTTTATTATTATTATTACTTCCTTTTTTCAGGGGGGGGGGTGGTGCAAGAAAGAAGACTAACCTAACCAGAGCCCTCCTCCCCTCTCCTCTGCCCCAATCAGGAAGAAGAAAAATGGAGATGGAAGAGGGAGAGAAGATAGGAAAGGCACACTTCAGGGTCTCTGCCAGATTCCTGAGGTAGACAGTTGTACCCAGCAAATGTGATATAGAGAAAGACACACAGCCAAGAGGAGGTATGACCAACTGTTTACATTCTCAGAGCTTCAGTTTCCTCCACTGAACAATGAAGAAAATTCTATTTGCCCATAGTAATTGGAAGATAAAGGAGATAATGGGCAAGAAATCAAATTACATAATAATGACACATCTATACACTGTACTAATACAATCATGGAGAGGGGCACCCCCTCCTCCTCCTCCCCCAGGGTGACTGGGGAGATCACTTGCTTTGATTTCTTGGAAGAGGTAAGGAAGATCCTTAAGGAGAGGATGATTCCGTGGTTCCTGCTCCTGTTAGCTCCTGCCCCAGTCTCTACATCTTCTAGTCCTGAAGGACATAGGAACTCTAAGGTGCCACCACAGGGCAGGGAGAAGGAAAGGTAGCACAATTTCCAGACACTCAAAATAGTCACTTTCTCTATAGAGCTGGGCATTTCCAGCATCACATCCAGACTTGGCTGGGACATTTCTTGATGTTCTAAACTGGCTGATGTGCCCTAGGTCTCAGAACCTATAGCCCAAAGATGTGGAAAGCTTGAAAATTTCAGGCTCTCCTTTTCACCAAAGGAAGTAAAAGATGTACTTCCAATTGCCAGAAAACATCTGTTCCAGAAAAGGGCCCATCTGATTAATTCCAACTCCACACATAAGAATTGAGCACCTCTCATGCACAGAGGTTATTTCACACCCCCCAAGAAGGCATGAAGTGGATAGAAGGAAGAGATTTACTGCAATAAATTTGGGGACCCATGGCAATATTAAATGAGCTCTTCCCCTCCAGGCCACTAAACCCCAAATCTCCAAACCCTTGAGCAAGGACTTGGAGGGCTCCTTGGCTTCCTAAACTTGGAACCCAGCAATATCACTGGGCCCAAATCAGGGGGGAAGTTTTTCAAGCAAAAAGGCAGAATGACTGGTCATTCTTGCATCTCACAAAATCAATCGTGCAAAAACAACAGGAAAAAAAAA